>NW_024429186.1:44769178-45174178 GCF_017639785.1 Mesocricetus auratus | reverse complement strand
AAATGGCTTTTCAACTGTGGTGACCTTTGATGGTGACCATATGATGCAGAGTCAGGAGGAGAGCGCAGATGTCTCTGTTGGAGGTGGAAGTGCTGGTGAATTGTGAGCACTAGTCTACTTTAAAACAGAGCCAGCAGTCACCCCAAAGGCTGCCCAGGATATTAAGATCACCAGAGTTACCTTGATTGAACATCAATAGGGATAGGACTGTTGGTTTTACTTAGCCTGGAGAAAATGTCTACCAAGCTTTTTGAGATCTTAAGGGAAATCCCCCTTATTGGGATCATAAATAAAAAATGTGTAAAAGGATACTGTCCTACTCTTTATAGAATAAGAGGTGTGGCCTCCACGATCCCCTCCCTGCCTTTGCTCCAGATTCTACAATTTGGGGCAGAAATGGAGTCTTTGATATGGGATACAATCAAAATCTTGAGAACTTTTCCTTCCTTCTGGCTTCTCCTGTCTGTGGCAGTTCCTAGCTCCAGCTCTCTCCACTCTTTCAGGGACACTGGGAACAAAACATAATACGATGTTCTCTGTGGGCCTCACCTGCTGGAGTCTGGAGGAGAGGGTTTGATTCAGGGCCAGCCATCTTCAAGAACAGCCTGATAAGTCTTCTGAATCATGTGTTCCAAGGGGGACAGGGAGGGGGTGGAGGGTACAGGGTGAAGGTATCGGGAGCAGGGTGAGTGTATGTGGAGGGGATAGGGCTGGGGTGGAGAGGACAGGGTGAAGGGACAGGGTGGGGATGGAGGGGACAGCGTGAAGGTATCAGGAGCAGGGTGAGTGTGTGTGGACAGGATAGGGTGGCGGTGGGTCAGATCCCAAATGTAGCTGACGACAGTTAGGCTTTTGAAAACTGGCCCTTGATTTTAAATTTCCTTTTCTCGATGTATTCTGCCTCTGCCCATCCCCCCAAGAGCTCCAAGTGACTTATTTGTCTTCTCTCTTACGTGAAGTCCCATTATGCTCAAGCAGCACACAGCATCTACTTAAGAACATGGCAATTAAAGCCAAGAAAAGCATTTGGCCAACTTGGAATTTTTTTCAAAGTACTTTTAGGAACATAGATGGAATAGTTAAATGCCAGCTAACATTCAATTTATTAACAGAGACTCATATCTATAGTTAAAGTAGCACATCTAAAATGACATTAATATAGAAATATTACGTTTCTAACTTGCAGCTTCCCCGACAAGTTTTATGCAACTCTTTTGCGTGTGTTTCTTCCCTCACTTTTGAGTGAACTCACTGGGTCTGTGGGCTCACCATTCCTACTTCTGGGCTGCTGAAGAAATAGTAGTTTTGAATCCTGTTTAGTATGAACACTAAAATTGCTGTGTCAGGCTGCATGTCCTTTACAGATTTTTTTTGTTAGTTCTTTGAGAATTTTGTACAATGTGTTTTGATCATATTTACAGCCTCCTCAAACTCCTTCCAGATCTACCACTCCTTTGCCTACCTACAAAACGTTCTCTGCCTTTTTTTTTAACGCCCATGAAGTCTGATTTGTGGTGCTCATATGAGTGACTGGCACCGCTGGACTTTGATCAATTCACTAGGGGCTACGCTCCTAAAGAAAACTGAGTTTCCCTCTTCACTCAGCTTCTTTGCTAGGGGTGAGACTTGATGCCCAGTCCCCTTCTTCCTGTGGGGATTTGGTTTGGCTTGAGCTTGCACAGGCCTCATGTATGCAGTCACACCTGCTGTGAGTTCATACGTGCAACAGCCCTGCTGTGTCTGGAGACCGCCTTTCCTTGTAGTCATCCACTGAGCCTGAATCTCATATTTTCCTGCCCCTCTTCTGCAATGGTCCTAAGGCGTGGCAGGAGGGGGCGTAGTATATATTTATAGTAGTATTTATGTTCCGTTTAGGACTGAGAATTCTGGAGTCTACTGTGCCTTGGCCAGTTGTGAGTCTCTGAATCACTCACCATCTACTTTGAATAGAATGATAGGTATTAGGAGTTAAACACTATCTCAATTTATCAGAATAATCATAGTAGATTTTCCCCTAGGGCCCATGACCTGTTTAGACACAAGTTCTTGGCTGGACAGGGGTGCCAGGTATGGGCCCCATTTTAGGGAGCAGGACTTAAACTCATTAGGAGAGTGGTTATCTACCTACATGATATTTTTGCCACTATTGCACCAGTGGGCATGTCTTGCTAGAGCAATCATTATTGTATCTTGCAGGGTACACAGGTCTATAAGACTAATGATTACTTTTGTCTTCTGGTAGTGTGCACAACACTGTCATGCTCTGTGAAAGCTACCCAATAGTGATGAAGCTTCCAGATCAGTACTAGCTTGATAGCTCCATGTTCTATGACACATGTGGTGTCTTCAGCAATAGGGTCTTACCATCAAGTACTGGAGGGTAACCAATAGCATTAGCTATATCCTGTAATGTTTGGTGATCTATGGCACCTCACTGGAAATCAGTGTAGAAGTTTCTTAAAAAGCTAGCACTAGAACTACTGCATGATCCAGCTGTATCATGCCTGAGTGTTTACCAAGAGGACTCTGTCTTATATAAAGATACCTGCTCATGTATGTCCATTGTTCTCTACTCATAATAGCATCCATCAATTGATGAGTAGATAATGAAAATGTGGCATATTTACACAATGGAATATTACTTAACTGTTAAGAAAAACCTAAAGTATAAAATTTGAAGATAAACGGATGGAACGGGGAAAGAATCATTCTGAGTATAATCCCAAAAGACAAACATCTGATCCAGAAAGATAAATGTCTCATGTTTTCTCTCATAAATGTTAGCTTTAACTCTTTAGATATGTGACTATTCAGCTTTGACTCTTTAGTATATCCACAGAAGTCAGGAAATTAGTAAGGGGGCATGCATGTGTAGGGGCTTTTAAAGGATAGGAAACTTCCTGATGCATATGTACACATATATCAAGAGTTAAAATGGAGTTACCCTGTAGCAGGTGACAATGCCCCAACTACACATGTTCTCCTTTAGCTTGCCTTATTAATTGTTTTTTTGTCTTTTTTTCCCTACTGTCACTCAAGTGTATATTTCTATTTGGAAAATGTAGTCACTGGCATTTAAAAGTGATTTGTAAAGGGTTGCTGATTTATTTTTAGCTATACTCCATAACTGCAAATATAAACCTTAATCTTTGGAAAGATTCTATTTCATGATATGTATTTGTTGGGGAAGTCCTTTGTCAATAAAGTACTGTTGAGCCAATAGGAATCTAGATAGGTGGGACTAGGAGTCCAGGAGGATTCTGGGAAGGAGAAACACAAGAGAGTCAACATGTAACGCCATGGGGGTAGGAAGCCCAGAACTATTCTCCGGTAAGAAACATACTTAGATTAACAATTATGGGGTAATTACTTAAGTCAGAGCTAGCCAGTAAGAAACAAGCAAGTCCAACAGCTTCATAATTAATATAGCCTCCTGTGTGTTTATTTGGGACTGCTGCGGATCTGGAACCAGGCGGGCGGGAAGGCTCCTCTCAAGGAAAGCTTCTCTTAACATGTATTATCTATTTATTGTATGTGGTGTATATATATGTAAGTCCAGGTGTATGGGTGCCATAGCAAGTGTGTGGCATCAGAGGACAATCTTCTGGAGTTGGTTTTTTCCTTCCATGGTGGGTCTGCCTGACTACCATACTGGTCCCAGATTAAACTTCTTTTTCTTTTTTTTTTTTTTTTTTTACTGACAGTGTTCCAAACAAGCATGGATTGGGGCTAGGGCTATTGAATGCTTGTGTAAAATAATGGAGAGGATATGTTGCTATCTAAGATTTTAGTAAGGAATCTAAAACAGTGCAGCTTCTTTTAGAAGGGATAATCCTAGGCAAGAAAGCATTTGATTTGTATTAGGGCATTTGAAATGGGAAAAAAATGGAGTCCTTAGAAAGGTATAAAAGACTTCAAGAATCCTATGTTTCTATTTCAGGTGTCGATTTTATTTGCATCGCATGTGGCAGCAGCCTTAACCCATTTCCTTATCTAACTGTTTACATGTTGATAAGGTTGATACTCCAGTGGGCAAAGCTTGGAAACAGTTTCTGGGGCGATGGTGCTGCTTTTGTCCTAGGGAACTCAGCCAAGAACTTTGGAGAGGCACAGGGATGATCAAATTCATGGTCAACTCCTTTTGAACAAAACAAATGTTTTGGCCAGAAAAAAAAAAAAACAAATGTGGTCATGTTGAAACAACTTTAAGCAGTGAAAATATCATGAGTAATGGCAGCACAATGAGGAGCATTCAGTCATCATCAGCATCATTGTCATCGTCATCTTTGTCTTTATTGTCATCCCCTGTCCACATATGGTGCCCATGGCTTTACATGTTCATTTATACAATCAATCCTTGTATAGTTAATGTGCCAGGTCTTAAGGTAGGAACATTCAGAGGGGAAACTGTCATGCATACCTTGGTAGCTTGTTCTCAACCTGTATAAATCTTTGTAATTTTGAAATTCACAGTTACGAAGGGAGCTACCCTCGATGTAAAGTGATACAGAATGGAGTTTTCAGCCTTATTCATTCTCTCCATGCTCCCTGTGGGTGTGCTCCCTATGGGTAAGTCCATCCTTCCCTTAACTGTTTTGCTCTCTGACTTTTGCTTTCTTGGGATTCTGAGCCCCGCCCCCAATTACGGCTTTTGAGGCAATTATGTCACTGGAAAAGTCCAAACTTGAAATTTTGAAGGCAGCCTTGAAGTCTGAGTTTCCCACATGGAAACAGTGTCACTTTGAGCAGATCATGTGCTAGGCCTCAGTATTCTCCTCTGTGTTAAAAGTGGCTTCGAGAATTAGAAGAGGGTGGACACACAGTGGATTGAAGGTGGCATTACACTCTCGGGTTTGCATTTTAATGAGATGTTTAATCCGCAAGAGTGTCTACTTGGTGATTGGAGCTCTATAAAGATGATGAGGGTAACAAGAGGTGGGCATTTGGCAGAAGAGGTCCAGTGAGGATAACCTGCATCTGTAGAATAAATTATGGTTGGTGAATGGAATATATTGCCTATCTATATCTGGCCCATGACCTCTGTTCTCAGACTAAAGCTACTGACTATCCAAAGTCAGATGTTAGATGCCATTTAGGTCCATATAAGGTCACCAAGACCTAGAAGGGTAAGTGACTTTACCCCAAATTTTGAAGCTCATAACTATCAGTACTAGGGAGAGAACCATTTGGCATTTGAATGGGCAGTTAAAAAAGACTAGGCTTGCAAGTATCTGTGTTTAGTCTGAGAGACTTGTTAAATAGCATTTCCTCCCTTGAGTGTCTGACAAAAGCTTTTAGATACCTATTGCAGGCTGTTTCTGCAAACCCATTGGGTGGAGTGATTTCACAAAAGCTTAAAAGGGGGAGTCCCCACACTCCTCACCAAAGGCTCTTAGAAACAGATGAAGCTGGAGTAAAATAGCATCTCTTGGGCCTGCAAAGCCCACCTAAGTCCTTCCAGGAACCCCTGGCTGCTTCACTTGAAAACTTTTGTTTAAGGCTCAACATTTTTGATGAAATGTTTCAAGCATGCAACGAAGCATTACACAAAAGAAAACAAAATAGGTGAATGCTGCTTGTGGCAACATTTCAATTTTCTTTCTCTCTTCCTCTCTCTCTCTTTCTCTCTTTCCTTCTCTCTCTCTCTCTTCCTTTCTGCTAGTTCTTTTCACAATGCTTTAAAAAAGAAAAGCAGTTTTTAAAATCCCTGTGTCCTGAGTATTCCTTCACCAACCTCTTTCCTTGGGAAAAAAACACCACTGTGAACTCTTTGTGTATATTTTTTGTATATTTGCATTTTTATACGTGTCTGTAAGCATCCATAGTTAGTCAGGGTTTGCAATGTTTATGAACTTTGATAAACAGCATTAGACTGTGTGATTTCTGCACCTTGTTTATTTTAAGCTGTGCGTTGAAGATTTGTCCGGGTAGCCCACAACTGTCCTCCTTCCCGCCAGAGGCACACAGAGCACTTACTTCCCTGATTTGAGGGCGCTGTCTTCTAGTCATCATGCCATGAATTGATCTCGCCTCACCTGGGCCGTTCTCCGACCTTTTCTTTCCTCTCCTCCTCTTCCTCTCCTCCTCTTCCTCCCCGCCCCCCTTCTTCTTTGAGACAGGATCTCACTATGTAGCCCAGGCTGTCCTGGAATTCACCATGATAGCCAGGCTGGCCTTGAACTTGGAGACCCAGAGCTTACTTTTATACTGAGAAAATACAAGTTACGCCACAGAGTTCAGATGCTATCATGCAATGTCTAAATGATAACAATGTAAAATTTTATTATGGATGTAGGGAGGGTGACTTTGAAGCCTTGTTTAAAAATTTTGCTTTTGAGAAAAACAGAGGAAGATTTGTTTATGCAATGCCATTTCACAATTTTTCTAAAGCATATTTAACACTGAACTCTGAGTGACTTCAGGGTTCTAGTTTGTTTTGTTTTGTTTTTTGGGGACCGAGTTTCTCTGTGTAGCTTTGTAGACCAGGCTGGTCTCAAACTCACATAGATCTGCCTGCCCCTGCCTCGCGAGTGCTGGGATTAAAGGCGTGCACCACCAACGCCCTGACAGGGTTGTAGTTTTAAAGATCTTGTTGCTGCTGCTGCTGTTTGTTTCTTAAGCCACCGCCTCCTCAGCCTCCTCCACTGCTGGGAATGCATTGGTGTCTGCTTCCAGTTTATGGCAAGGTTCAGTTGGACTTGAACTGCTGCCCAGGAACTCTCAGCTGACTCAATTTGTATTTTCTGTGTAGCATTGAAAAAAAAGAGAAGAAAAGAAAATGAGAAGGCTGTGGGAGGTTAGTTAGTTTTATTTGAGGGAGGAATGCCAGGAAAGGCTTTCTCTTATCCCTTGACCCCAGTGAAGAATCTCCTGCCTTTCTCAAAACCTATGAAGTCCACCCTATCCCCCATCACGGATGAGTTCATCTTTACCCTCATCATCACCGAGGAGTTCACTGTATCCCCCATCACTGAGGAGTTCACTCTATCCTCCATGATCACTGAGTTCACCCTATCTTCCATCATCACTGAGTTCACTCTATCCCCCATGATCACCAAGGAGTTCACCCACTCCCCCATCATCATTGTGGAGTTTATCCTAAATATCCATATCTGAGCCCTGACTTTATCTCTACAAATTTCCTCTCTTGCTTTCTGCTCCTGGTCCTCTGAGACTCACTGAACTGATCTGGGTATGAGACATCCATGATTTCCATCAGCTATATTTCTCCAGGTTGGGACCCAGTGTCCTGGCACTCACTGGGGGAGAGCTTTCGATCTCCAAGCAACACAGCTGCAGTGGAAGGTTGTAAAGAAGATTAGCCCTCCCCGCAGCTGAGTGTATTTTACCAATGTAAATGTTGATCTTCTCTTTCTAAACCCTCAAGGGACCCTAGGAGAGGCTGTGTCTCTGGAAACTTAACTAGGCAAAAATTGGTATTGTGGCTGGGAATGCAGCTGATCCAAGGCAAGATGCTTCAAGAACTGAGAGAAGGTCACAAAAAGGACAAGGGGAAGGAAGGTGGGTGACTGAGGGGCTCAGATGGAATATTTCAGGGACTGTAAGCTTTTAAATAAATATTCCTACCCTCACCCTGGCTTATCAAGTCTTCAAAAGCTTTTGAAGTTTACTAATCTTGCCCTCAAAACTCTGTTCTGGTCTAGTCTGGATCTGGTTTGAACTGTCACATTGTCCCAGGAACAAGGTGAATGCTGGGAAACTTCTTATCAGGAGCTGGGTATCAGTGAGGTTCCAAGGCTGCTGGGAAGTCAAAGTAAAGGTGAGCGCCCTCCTGACCCCATCAGGTCACTTCTCTTTGCTTCCAGAATGCTCCCACAGCCCTGCTGGGGCTTTCTCCCGCCTCTTTTCCTGCTGGTCAATAATCTATCAATGATGCTTTATCTGACTGCTCCCCGTTCCGTTGCAAAACAATCACAAAACAGCAAGCTCCAGGCAGGATGAGCAGAATGAAGTGATGAAGTGCTCACAGGACCCAAAATGTTCTAGAACCACTATTTCCATGAGTTTCCACATGGCTGCCATTCCTCATTCTGTGACACCAGGAATCATAAGATGAAACAGTAGCACCTTCAGAACACGTTTCTGAGGCTCTCTGTTTTCATCTGTCCAACAACTCAGATCCAGCATTGTGAGTCATCTCATTTCTTCTTTCTCCATCTCCTGCTACAGAGAAGGTGGAGGCTTTGAGAGAATGGTAATTTTTTCAAGGCTGGGATGCGGAAGAATTTATATTTAAACCCAGGCTAGAAACGACCCAGACACATGGTTTTTACTGCTATATTATCATGGGGTAGGACATGTATGTATTTGTGTGACATGCAGCGTGAGGGCTATTTTAATTTGGTAATGTGAAGATGTCAGCTGATTTAGAAATTGCTTTTCTTTTATGGGTGTTCTGTACAAGCTGCACACGATCAGATCCTTGGTTATTCCAGAAATTTCTCGAGATTCCCCCAATCAAGCTGAACCCTTAAATCATTTATCTCTTAATTTTAGTAGGTTTTAGCATGTGCTTCATGCAATACTAAGTGCTGGAGAGACCAAAAGGTAATGCATTAAAACAATAAAAAAAAATAGCATTTCTCTTAGGAAAAAGCCCCATGAAGAAAAGGGTCTAAGGCAGTGACCCTTAAATACAGTTCATCTTGTGGTGACCCCAACCATAAAATTATTTTCATTGCTACTTCATAACTGTAATTTTGCTACTGCTATGAATTGTAATATGAATGTCTGATATTTGACCCCTGTGTGGTTGTGGCCCACAGGTTGAGAACCACTATAAGATGTAGCCTTTGTTATATGATGGGGAGGTGAATGGTTAGAAATGCTGGGAGGCCCCTGGATGTGATGCAGGAGCCTTGATACACATGAGAGATACTGTAATTCCTTGAGGTGGTCCAAGCCTTATGGTGCTGTCTTTGGCTGCTCAGCAGATGCGCATCTTCACTGGGAAAGGCCCCTGAATCTGACCTTCATTTGGGACCAACATTTTCACCCAAGAAAAGGACATACCCTGCTAGAAGAAGTTCGGGCTCCTTTGAAGTGTCAGTGAGGATTTTATCCTTTAGTACACAACAGCCTAAAATGCCCAGGATATAGGAGGCTCTGCTTGTCCAGCCTCAAAATAGATCTAAGTAATGCTTGCCTGTTGGAGAACAGCTGCAATAAAGATTAGTACCTCTATTATCACCTGTATGATGCATATGAAGCCAATCTCTAGAACAATCCATTATTTATTTATATTAGATAAGGCTGTCCTGTGAAGTTTCTTTGATACAAGACAGCTTTGATACAAACTCCTGACTATTGGTTCAAGAAGGGTAACAGTGAATGAATGAATGAATGAATGGAAAAGGACTGAATTTAATTCTGGTCCCTTATTTGGCCAGTGAGAGGAATAAGTCCAGTGGTCAAATTTATATGGGGTCATTCATTCATTCACTACCCTGGAATTACAGACACAGAGGCCATAAAATTAGACAAACTTCCTGTCTTCAATTGAGATACATACTAGGGCTCATGGTTTTTCAGTTGCAGGCCAGTGTGTGTGTGTGTGTGTGTGTGTGTGTATACACATGCTCACTGGAGGCCAGAGGAGAATGTCCAGTGTCTTCCTCTATCTCTGATCTCTTTCTAGTTTAATTTGTGACACAGGATCTCTCAATGGTCATGAAGATTGCTGCTAGGTTGCCTGGCCATCTGTAGGTCCCTAGCTCCTAGTGCTGGCCATGTTCTTCCAGGCTGTTCTTTTAAATGACATATTCACATTCTCTGCCTCATTTGTTACTGGAAATGGGTTTTCCTTGGGGCAAGTGGGAAGCATTTTTGTCACAAGTCTTCTGATTACTGTTATAACGATCAGGTAAATGCCTGTGAGAGCCACCTGTAGCTGAAATGCCAGTGCTTTCCTTGACTAATATATGGTACGCCTGAAAAGCTACATATTCCCAACACTTGGGAGGCAGAGGCAGGAGGATCTCTGTGAGTTGGAGGCCATCCTAGTCTACAGAGACCATCCTGGTCTACAAAGCTAGTTCCAGGACAGACTCCAAAGCTACACAGAGAAACCTTATCTCAACACCCCCCCCAAAAAAAGAGTTACACATTCCCACCGCACTGCACAGTTGTGTTGTAATCCTTTTAGACTCCCTATGGGCTATTATGGACCTTTAGCTGGGAGATGGTGTAGGAAACATTGACTTTAAATTACATCTCAGAAATTGTAACCAAAATATTAATTAAAAAAATTTTGATGGTTTGACTCTCCAATTGGCAGGCTGAAAAACCATGCGTTTCTTTTTATAATCACACCACAGACTTAGTATCTTCTCTTCAGATGAGGTTTTTCTTTTCCAATTTATTATGTCTGTTGAGTGTGAAATTAAATAAGTGTCTCCTCCCCGCTTCTGCGAGGATCATGTGCCAGCAGGGCAATTGTCAGCCATTTTACGCTGATGGACATTTCTCAATGGCTGACTCTCCTGGTGATGCCAAGCATATTTTAATGGCTGAAGCTCTTGACCTGGGATATTTGAAATCAATGTAATGTGGGTCTGTATAATAGTAGCCTAGATAGTGCCTCTGTGGGCTTGCTGTCAGACTCCTTTTCAATTACTGTAGTATAATAACATCCCCTTAATAGAATTCATTTTAATTCTCACAATCATCCTTGGGAGGATGTGTTGTTATTTTTTTTCCATCACACAGATGAAGAGCTTCTGCTGGAAGGTTAAGTACCAGTGCTTTTAAAACACCCACTGGACCTCTACAGTAACACTGTAATTCCCCCCTTCAATCTCAGATCTGCACTAAATGCTGAACCCATCTCCAAGCCCGCCCTTTGCTGTACAAACTCACATTGATTTTTCAGTTTCTGGAAGCAGAGCTGATAATGACTTTGGCTACCAGCTGGTTCCCCCCAACCCCCTCTCTGCCACTCCTCTCACCAAACTTTGCTGGGAAACTTCAGGCAAAAGCCCTGGCCTCTGTTTCCCGTTTCAGTTGCCTTTCATTGAAATCTCTCTAATGATATGCTTCTAATGAGCCTGTCTCTGCAATTAAAACCTTGGTTTTGTTTTGCTCTATATTGTGTTGGCCCCAAGGGCAGTTGTTTAACACATGAAAATAGCCCTTACCCCCTTCAGGGCTACAGACAGTGCCTTATTTCATCTTGTTAGGCTTTTGGCAAGGAGTGATAGATGTGTGGGAGGGACTCAGAGGTCAAAAGTTCTACTTTCTTGCTGCTCAAAGTGAGTCCACAAATCCGAAGCTAACGTCGTCGGGAAGAAGCCTGTGACACACAGGGATGACCTAACCCCCACCCAGGATCTACTCAGCTAGAGTCTGCATTTCATTCAGTCCCAGAGACTAGAATCCATTCGTGTGAATTTAGGGTCTTCCTCTTAAATTGGTTCCCCATTCAAGTGTTGGGAACGGATCTTGGTTTTGGCTGTTTCATTCATTAATATGTATTTCTTATCAATGTAAAACTTGATATGTAAAACTTATCAATCAAAATGGATGTTCCCCGTTTGGGTTTTACACCTGCTCTTCATTTATGAAGCATGATATCTTATTTTAGAAAAATAATAATTCGGAACTGCTGTGCAGGTTTCACAATGTGACACTATTTATTTATTGGAGGTTTTCAAGCAATAGTACCCTTGTTTTCTCATGCTTCATATTGGCTGGGAAGACTTGCTTTCTTTTCATAAGCCAACCAAGACACAGCTGCTTTTGATGTGAGATTAAAACCAATGTGGCTGAGCCAAATTGTTTGACTTTGAAGTTCTGTAATTGCAGTTGGTTTTGAAGGGATGTGCTTCTTATCTAAAGAGGCCGACAGTTAATTCTTCATTGGGCTCATCCTGCTGTTGTGATGCGTTTGGAGTAGCAGGTTACTTTTCAAATACTTACTTACTTTCCAAGTGTACATCGTACTTCTACCTATATTTTAAAGGTCCCAGGATCTGGGGGGAGGGGGCCCTTTGAGGCTTTGCTTTTAAGTTTAAATTTTATTTATTTATTTTTGGGGATTCTTTTATGTTTCTTTCTGAGATTGTAATTTAATTACAATGTTTCTCTTCCTTTTTTCCCCATTTAATTTTTAAAACTTTTTAAAAATTTTATTCTTTGTGTCTTTTACATCCTGTCTCCATGTCATGCCTCCGAATCTCACCCATCTCCCTCCTCCCCCCTTCCCGTTTAATTTTAATCTTACGAAAAGAAGATGGTGATACTTTGGTGGGCTAGTCAAAGGCACAGGCAACTGGCCTAGTGTGGGAGTCTGCAAGAGTTTCACAATTTAGAAACCAAACTAAACAAAGAACGACAAAACTAGCTGTAGATGAAATCTGTGAATGAAATCCAAGATGTCTTCTGGAAGGCTGCTGTGATTTTTTTCAATGCAGGCAATAACTAAGCACCCACTGTATACACAGTCCTGAGTTCTGTCTCTGGAGAACATATGCCCTAGATCTTTTGGAACAATCTTAAATTTTGTTTTCACAGCCAAACCATGTGTCCCGGTGCTTGGTCCAACACATATGTTCACAACAGGGAGGCGGGGCGAACAGAAGGTGAAGTTGTGAGAAGTCAGGACATCGTTTCCTGGTCCAGAGAAGCCCACGCTGCACCTGGCAAGTTTAGGGAATGGTTCAAAAAGCATGCCAGGCCAAGGAAAGGTTACACACAGGAAGGGACTTTAGGGAGCATCCCTCCCCCACCCTGTCTGCTGGCACCCCCTTCATCTCACTCCACTGCAGAAGACTTGAGCTCAGTGATAAGCCCAACGGAACTGCCTCTGACATTTGAACTTTGGAAATTCTTGCAAACAAATTATGCAGTCAGTGAATCTGGCATGAGGTAATAAATTGCACACAATAAATACTTCATGGGTTCCTGCACAAGTCTAGCAGTTCAAACGTACCCGATTTATTGCCAGTTTAGATTAGCTAGGACAAGGAATTTAAGGATAATGCAGTTAATAAAAAGAAAAATCGTCAACACCTTTGAAAACAATCACCCGTTCGATTAGTCCCCCTATTAGTGCCCTCCCAACACTCCTCAATTTTTGGAAAACCACCTCAACCTCCATAATGGTTGCAAAAGACAGTAATGCCCATCTTGAGTTTGTTTTTTCTCTCTCTCTCTTTCTCTTCAATGTTGTCTCTTGTGGAGGTGCTAATGAGCAGAACAATGAGCCAGTTAATTCTCGGTTAGAGACTAGAATCTGAGCTTGAGGCTCACAAACCCTTGGGTTTTGCTTGCTCCTGTGTTATGGGCTAAAACTTGTGGTTCTCACCCTATGGATAGCAACCTCAGGGTCGTCAAATGACCCTTTCACAAGGGTTGCCTAAGACCACTGGATAGCATGGATATTTATAGCATGATCTATAACAATAGCAAAATTACAGTTATGGAGTAGCAACGAAATAACTTATGGTTGGGGGTCACCAACATGAGGAACTACATTAAAGGGTTGCAGCATTTGAAAGGCTGAGAACCATTGGCTTAAAAGGAAGCCTATTAGGAGAGGCCCAAGCCTGGACCTTCCCTCTGGCAGCTTGAATATTTGGACAAATCCTCTATTTCATTTTTGGAGGGTTACGGTTCAACTTCCTTGCTGTGACTTACCATTGATCTCTCTATGATGGTCCGAGAGCTTGTGGCACATCATAGCATCTTCTGCAGACACCCGGGCTCTTTTCATGGCTGTGGGAGAAAAGTGAGCAGGAACAGCCAGCTGTTTGTCTGCCCTCATGTCTTTCTTGCTCCAGAATTTGGCATCAGTCAGTTTAATTCTCTGAGCTCCAGGTCTCTCACCTGTGAAATGGCCTCAGCAATACAGGTGGCACAAGCTCATTATGCCATGGTCTATGCAAGAGCATTACCATTATAGCAGGGAAGTCACAAAGTTCTCACGGTGTCTATTTACCTGGTGGTTTTGATATGCTAGGAACGGAACAATTCCCTGCTTCCGGGCTCCCTGTGTGTGGGTCCAATTGAGGCATACTGGGGGATGTTTCCACATTTAAAAGCCTGTAAAGCACCTGTCTAGCTGTTCAGCACTTATGGTGCATTTGGATTAGGACTACAAAACAAATAGCCTACCCCCAGGGATCCTTCAAGAGCCCCTCACAACGTAGTCTAAATTACCCTTTCCCCCAAATCTCTTATGAACTCCTATTTTTGTTCACCATCTGGAACTGGCTGCTGGCCTTCATTCTGAGTCCACTGGCAAACTCCATTGACCACAGTAGCATTAAATCACACTACTGCTGGGCGGTGGTGCCTCATGCCTTTAATCCCAGCACTGGGAAGACAGAGGCAGGTGGATCTCTGTGAGGTCAAGGCCAGCCTGGTCTACAGAGTGAGTTCCAGAGTGAGTTCTCAGTTACACAGAGAAACCCTGTCACAAAAACAAAAAACAAACAAACAAAAAGCAGGGGAAAAATAAACCAAAATACAAAAAAACACACCACCACCACTTCTCTCCATTTAAATGGACTTAAATTAATATTGACATCATTGCTTAGAGTCTTCTTGAAGAAATATTTCTTGCAGGAACTCAAATTTGCCTATTTTAAGGGATGATGCAAACATATTCATTCATATTCCCATCTCAAGGGGCAAGTAACAGACGTTATTTGGCTGTTTTGGAAACTTGCATAAGTCTTGGTGTTAGACAAACATGGGGCTTGCTGTCACCTGGGTCTCTCACGGTGGAGAATTGGCTGCTAGTGTGACTCTGAGCGAGTCACCTGGGCTTGTTTACTCACCTGTTGAATGAGCACCGGGCGATGCCTGTCTGGCTCCCACAGTGTGGAGTGAGGCTATCAAGACCGGGACCCCTGGGAGAGCCGGTCAGGGCCGGCTGTTCTTAAGGCAGGTGTGGGGACCCAGGAGAAGGGCTTCACTTTTAGAGATTAGCATTCCCATTATTATCACGTAAATCAAACAGACAGTCTTTGAGGGTTTAAGGCCTTCCATCTTCCTAGGGAGCAACTGCCTCCTCCTACTTAGTTCTTAACCCAGAGGCCCCCTGGAGGGGCTCTTAAGGAGCGCTCTTACAGTGGGCTCTGGGCTAGAGCCAGAGGGAGGAGGCAGCTGCTCTCTGCGGATGAGGCTTCAAGTCTGGGGCCTCTGCGGGGGGTAGGGGGCGCCCCGTGCCCCACCCCCACGCTCTATTTAGCTCGAGTCAGGGACGAGGGCACTCAGGCTCACAGATGCGAGCTGTTTCATCTTCGCTGGGTCAGAGGTTAATGGAGATAAGTACTGTCTTCCTACCAGGAGGCCTCAGGAAAGCCCAGTGTGTTGTTTGAGTTGAATCAGGATCTTAGAGATTCAACTTGCAGATACTCTCCTACCTTTTAGAGAGAGAGAGAGTGAGGCCCTGGGAGAGAAAGCTGCAGCCAGCCAGGCTGGGGTGAAAGGGCGACTAGAGGACCATGTCAGTCATGGAAGGAAGGGCTCAGGGTGAGAGAGAGCAATTGCTTACCGGGCAGATCACAAGTCCGTGTGGCTTGCTTCTAAATCGGAGGCTTGTGCGTAGCCCGTCTCCATTTTGCTCAGTTCGTTACCGGAGTGGATTTTCTCGCACTGGCGGCTACAATGCTAGTTTCCATGTGGCATAAGGGCTTGGCTGCTGCCCACGTCTGCCACCGGTGGCTACTCTCCCTCGAACCAAACCATATAGCCAGGGAACGGATTCTGACCTAATTCTGGCCAGGGTCTGCTGTGCAAGCAGAACAGGGCTGTGCAAGCAGCTTGTCTGTTCTGTACAGGCGCTTGTCTTTGCAGAGCATGAGTGGTTTAGACCACCCTCTCCTTTAGCTTGTCTTTGCAGAGCATGAGTGGTTTAGACCACCCTCTCCTTTAGCTTGTCTTTGCAGAGCATGAGTGGTTTAGACCACCCTCTCCTAGACTGAAGCAGTCTCAACAGGTCAAATTGGATCACTAGAGAGGGAAAAGAATGTTTCTAAATGCCTAGCAACCCCCCCTTTCTCTAGAAGACCTTTCTTTGTCACACCACATAAAAGTTAAGTTTTTCTGGGCCTGCCAGATGACTCGGCAGATAAAATTGCCTGCTGTCGACCGCAGGGACCTGAGTTCAATCCCTGGAAGCCACATGGTAGAAGAAGAGAACCAAGTCCTACCTTCGCCGTGGCATGCATACACACAATAAATAACCAAGATACCATACAATATTAAAAAAAAAGAAAGAAAGAAAAAAGCTTTCTGTTTCTAGGTGCCGGGAAGTTGCATTGGTCATTTTTCTTGTTGCTGTGACTGAATACTTGATAAAATCAGTTTAAGAAGGCAAGGACTTCTTTTGGTTCTCAATCTGAGGGTGGGGAAGACGTGGTGATGGGGGTGTGACTGATCATTTTGACTCCACAGTGAGGAAACAGAAAGAGAACGCTGGCAGGCTTGCTTTCTCCTTTAAGCCTAGGACCCCAGGTCATGGAGTGATGCCACCCACCCCTGGGATGGCGTGAGACCCTTTTGGGGTCACCTCACAGAAGCAACTCAAGATGTGTTTACTAAGGGATCCTGAACTTTAGCCAAGGAGCAATGAGGGTGAGCTACCACAGTGGGATTTTGGTCTCTGGAGCAGGGTTGGCTGCACTTTTGTCCCAAATTCCCCCTTATTTGTCACATGGTCTTCTAAAAGGGACATAAGTAGCAGCCTTCATCTTTTCATTCCGTTCTATGTAACGTCTCCTGCTTCCTTGGGATGGGTCAGATGGAAGGATTTGATTACAGGAAAATGGCATCCACCCACTCCCCTACTAGCTAGGGTCCGAGGGGCTGTTTGTATTTTCCCTCCAGGAAGTGAGAAGCCTATTTGGGTCCCCGAACGGTGCATCAGGCATGTCGACTCCAATACTACTCCGGATACTAGGAATGCTCACCATGATAAAGATGATCCAACCATTGTTGAACACTCAGGTAAGGGAAATATGGGCGTTGGTGAGGATTCCCCCCCCATGTTGATGCCAGATAGTCATTCCAGCTCCCTGTTCATCAAATTTTATAACACCAATAATACATTGGGAGCGGCTGCCGCCAATGAGATTAAAAACTCAGAAACTAGACATTCTGAGTTTCCCCTCCTAAGCCTGATACCAGGGTCAAGAAGTAGGGGAAACCCAAGAGATTGCCAGCGGCATACCCCTTTAATCCCAACACGCCTTTATGAGGGAACATCCTGGGTTAAAAGTTGGATTGAAAATGGGTGAATAGCCGGGCGTTGGCAGCACACGCCTTTAATCCCAGTACTTGGGAGACACAGGCAGGCGGATCTCTGAGTTCGAGGCCAGGCTGGACTGACAGCCTCAAACAATACAGAGAAACCCTGACTCAAAAAAAATTGGTAACAGTAAAGAGGTACTGGTATTAAGTAAAGAAAAAGAAAAAGACAAAGGTATATGGAATGGAAAATTTTGTTTGCATTTAAAGTCAATTTTGTGAGTCATCTCTAAAAACTTTTGGCCAAAAGCCTGGCCTCTCCACCTTGCATCTACAGAGTTACAAGGAGTAGGTACGGCTGTACCCCATGACTATAGCTCAAATGGAGGAATGATAAAGAACATACAGGACTTTTTAACCCTTTTAGTTCAAGGATTGGCTGGAGTTGTTCTTTTACATAGATTTCAATTAAGGAAGCTTCATTGCAACAGACTAATCATGACCTAGGGAAAAAGGATGACTGAAAGATGCATGTATGTTCTGAATGTATGGTGTGGCCACACCGGTATGTATGAAATGTGATTGTGAATGCGTGAGTATGAACTGCTTATGTGATTAAAAGGATACTTAAATCCCTTCAAAAATAGTTAAGAAGCTACCTAGATTGCTTTAAATATAGCCAAAAGGAACATCCAGCCAGTCTGTTAATGTTTTAACAGAAAAATTTAAGATGCAAATGAGGCCTTGTCAGCTAGTGAGAGCTCTACAGGTTAGATTGGGAAAGACTGCTCACAGACTTCAAATAATTTTCAAAAGTTATTTGGACACAGTATAGTTTACAATCTTTGAGTGATTTTCAGAAGTTTTTGGGAAATATTTAATGGATATGTCCTTTTTAATGGGCATCTACAAATAATCTAAGTAGTGACCCCGATTTACCTAGATAGTTAACCAAGGAGGGTAGACAAATCCTTCTACTGTTATGGTCCAGCTTCAATAGTTCAAAAAACAATTTTTTTTAGAAAATAAAAAAGGGGGAATAATGTCCCCAGTCCCCATATGACTCATCAAATAATACACTCCTCATTTACAAATTTTATAATGTGAATGCCAGTGAGCTTCAGACAGATTCTGGCATGATAGAACTTGAGCAACTATTGCTCAAGTCAAATGGAGACATCCATGCACTAGACAGTGGAGAAGACCCTAATTTGGGGTCGAGGGCATGTTTGTGTTTTCTTGCAGGAAAAGAATAAAGCTTCGGCAGCTGTCAGACCATTTAGTGAGATGCATGGAGCAGAGAAAAACTGGACCTGAGACCATGGGAGCCTACCTAAGCTAGTTTGAGTGAGATTTCCTAAATCAGTGTTCCTGAACCTTGATGTCATCGAATCTAGAGCCCAAGAAAGAAAGAAAACAGTCGGTTCGAGATTTCCAGTTTCTCAACAGACCTGCTGCATCAACCTTCCGGACCCATGAGTTTTCATCGCGAAGCCAACAGAGGAAAAAGGACCCATTTAAAACATTTGGACATTGGTATGGACTGTGATGAGGGGCAAAAGCCTCTTTTCAGTAATTGAACAGGACATGGTCACTTGAAATATCAAACTTGATGGTTCCTGTTTCTGCAATCACGACTAGGCCAGTGTATTTTTCTAGAGAGATGCAACTTGTCCTAATGCGACAAAAAGGAGACTTTGACTCAAGTCGCATAATCAGCTGACGTTAAATCAACAAACTGCATCACCACAGGAACAAATTGGTGCTCTGTGGATAGTGCAACAAGCCTATTGTTCATATTTTTCATAATGCTACATGTGTAACATCAATGATTGTACCTAATGTATCTGTGCAAGTGCACTTTCTAAATGCTTTCCTGAGCAGATCTTGGAACAATTGTAACTTTATCAAATTGTAAATCTAAGTCACATGCGGGTTACCCTTGTAACAGAATGTAAATCACGTGCATGTTACCCTTGTAACAGATGAAGGCTGGTAGAATGTTATGGCCCAGATCTGGTGATGGGTACGGTGATGGAGAGGCGCTATGTCAATGGGGGTCCTGGAAATGGTGGCAGTGGCGGTAGGCATTCTGGCTTTATGCCGAGCTCAAACGTGCCTTGTTCCAGAGGCAAGAGATCCGTAACCAAGTATTGCTTAGTTTAGCCCATGGCAATCCCGATAGCCATGAAGGTTGGTTACAGATGATTTAAAGTTGGGGCGCTCTGTTGACGGACAACCTGTGGGGAAGACCCCTCCCGCCTAAGACAGGGGTTCAAGGTCCCCCAAAGACGGGAAAGGGAGGGTGACCCTACTTGACCTAAGCCAGGAGTGCCTCATTTAAAAATAAAAAGGGGTGAATTGTGGGAACACCAGACCTTGAGCAGAGACCCACTTCCCCTTCTGCCTGGGAGTAGGCAGCTGTAAGACAATGTTTACTAAAAACATGTTTACTAAAAACAATACAATGCCCGGGGGCAATAAGTTCCTGGAAAAGGCCTGCCCACAGAAACCACCCTGACCTCGACCTTGTCCAAAGACTAACCGCCTCTTCTGCCACGCCCAGATCAGTTTTTGGTGAGGGCAGAACCAGCCAGGGGAGAGGAGAGAGCAGAAGCTTCTCTGGTGGGAGCCTTTCTTAGGAAGTTTTCTTGAACCTTTTTGGAGCCTGTTTAAAGTTCTCTTTATATCATTGAACGAGTCTCTGTGTTGTCAATCCCCGACACCCTCCGCAGGTTCTCAGACACAGGCCGCGCAGCAGACGCGACAGCTGGTCAAAGGGGTAAAACGCTGACTGAAAGAATGAATGTCTCTCTATCTGCGTCTCTCTCTCTCTCTCTCTCTCTCTCTCTCTCTCTCTCTCTCTCTGTGTGTGTGTGTGTTTGTGTGTGTAGGTGTATTGTATGTATGTGTGTATACCAAGTTCTATGCTTCTGGGACCAGCAGAAGAGTGGAACTTGATCATCTGGATTACCCTGGTGTGGTGGCAGAAACTCTGCCAGACTGGATGGAGAACAGGGCCACTGGCTTTGACCATGACTGTCACTTTAGTTGGATGTGGCCACCTGGGAATGCGAACCCTGTCTTTCTAAATCTTATTTTTCAAGAGAATCTAAAAATTGGGACCTTTACGTATAATCTCATTTTTACACACTAGGGCTTAGGTCAATTAAAAGGCCCTCGAAGCTGCCTCTGTGGGGCAGATGAAGGGCCAGGCTGCCTGTGGGAGGGCTGCTGAGGTTGGGCCTCACTGCTTTGTGTCTGTGAATAGATCAAGCGCCATTTCCCAGGCCATCTCACAAGAAACGTGCGGCCGATAGGCTCCTCTGTGTCCTGTTCCCTGGAGCCCCGCAGTCGCCTCCTGTCTTCTGGAGACGTCTTATCACCTGGCCGTCTTGTTAGCTCTCCCAGGCTCCCCATAGAACAGCTGTATTTAGCCAAGTGGGAAAGGACAGAGGCAAGTCCCAGCGTAGCAGCCTGGCAGTGTGGTCCCCTAACTGTGCAGAGAGACACAGAGCTGGGGTTGAATCGTGACGTCACCAGCTACTGGCTGTATCACTGCAGTCCTCTGGCTTGTTTCTCTATCTGACGAGTGATCAAAATATTTGCCTTGCAGGAGAGGGAAAGGAATTAAGTTTTCTATTAGGTTATAAATTATTTAGAAAAGGATTAAGGACTAAGATGCATGTAGTCTCCTTATAATGGTATTCAGAGACACCAAGAAGAGTTACTTAGCCCCTGAGGATCATGACCCAGACAGGGCTGGCTTTGGATTTGTCTTGCAATTTGAATGACAGTAGGTGGGGCAGTGGGGATTATGGAGGATTGGGGAGAGGGGCAGCGATTAACCTGAAGTATATTGTGACTCACTGGCAATTAGGACTAGCTTTGTGTCTAGTGATGGATGTCCTTGCATATTATCAGTATTTTTATTTTGAACAACGATAGGAGCCCTGCTGAAGCCATGCTGCTAACACTTGGCTCTGCATTTTTCTCAGGAGTTGCAGCGGCACACTTTGGATTCCAGGCAAGATGCACTGTTAGTTCATGCAGAAGGGCACGGGAGCTGCTGGGTTTGAGATGAGTGTGGCAGAGAGCTGGGGTAGGCTCTCCCGTGTATATTGGGCAGTAGGAAGACTGTTAAGGGGTGTGTCTAAACTGTGGGGTGAAGGTAGGGGTCTGTATTTGAGAGGCACAGCAGAAAGCTTGACCCTTCACTCAATTTCCAGTTATCTTGGTGGCACTCGATGTGTGACTTTCTGAGATGCCGATGACTCGGGATAATTCTGAGAAAATGTGTATCTCACAGGCTAGGGGAATGGCCCGGGTTTCATAAGCCTCATCCTAAGTATGCCACACCCTTGCTGTTGGGATTATGGCTGTGGGAGAGAAGCCTTACTGAACTAGTGAAAACGAAGGATTTACTCTGCTAGTCTCTGACACAGATGCAGAATAGCTAGCCCAGGAGGAAGTGGTGGCTGCTCAGACTGTACGGTGGGAATCGCTTTAGAAGAATCAGAGGCAGGAAGCTTGCCCACTTTCAGTGAATCCTGGGAAGTCCCTTGACCCTGTTGGCCTCAGTTTCCCATTGGCAACCTGCAGATGCTCCTGTCTCTACATTCTCTGGGCCAATGAGTAGCTATTGGGGAAGGACGGTGGGGCCCCTATGCCTGAAAGATTCAGATAGCGGTACATTTAGGCATGTGTTCAAAGTCTGCGCTGAGCCCTCTAGGTGGGATAATGATGAAGGATGTTACTCTAATACATGGGAGAGTGTCTTCTTTTGTCCCAAGTTCTCATCCTACAGTCTCCTTTGAGAAAAGCTAAGAATAACATCTCCCAAGCTGGGGACTATAGGGGATGGGAAGGCATGTGAGGAATAGGATCTAAATCTCTCTAGGGTCTCTTTGAGGAGCATCTGCTCAGGATGGTGGAGTAGCACACGCTACCTGGTTTACTGTCCCCCAAACCCAGTGTTCCCATGGCTGTCATCCTGGGCTGAAATAGCCTCCTGGGTCTCCTGGTGGTGGCTTCTTCCCATAAATCAGCTACAGACAGCTGTGGTCACTTGCACCCTGGGCTAGAAAAATAGACCCTGTTGCTAGACAGCAACTCAGGCTCCACAAACATGGTGGGATCAGAGGGCAGGGGGCGCCTATCCCAGGCACTAGCCATGCAGGCCTAACAGCCGGGTAGATTCATTTGTTTATTTTCACAGTGTTATTGCTGTCTGTACCTCAAGAAGGAGGCCACCCCGCCCCCTGCTGTGCCGATGTGGAGGCCACTTACTGCTCGCCACCGGAAAGGCCTGCTGACTGCTGGCTGATTTATTTATTTTAGTTGCACATAGACTGTCTGCTAGGTCTAAGTTTGGAAGCCGACAGGAAGTCATTCAGTCTAATACCAAGCGTTCAATACGTGTGCTCTATTTGGCCCAACAAACGTTAGGTTGAGCAAGGAAAGCAAAGCCTTGCACTGATGTATTCCCAACCCCTTCCCTCCCTCAGCACCAACCCTATCCCCCCCAAATCCTGCAGCACCATCCAGCTCAGGCTGGCTTCGAGGTGAATTTCTTCCGTTGATTTCAGTGGCTCGCTCCCAAAATAAGTTTTTCAACATTTTCCTGTGAAAATGCAATAACAGTCGACGAGGTGTACACACACACACACACACACACACACACACACACAATTTACAGTGAGCAGTGAACTCCTGTAAGAGCTCTACCTAGATTCTACCATTAACACATTTCTGTAATTGGTTTCTAATGTATCTACTCATTTTATTTTTGACACACATCAAAGTCAGTCTCAGCCATCCAAGAGCTTTCTCTCAGTCTGGAATTGAGGCTGTCAGTCACTTGGCTTAAGTATTTGTTTGCACTTCCTTTGTTTCAGGGCGGAAACTCTGGCTTCCCAGTGTGTGCCCCTGGTGTTTGGGGCGTGATGTCTTCCAAGATGCCCTGGAGAGCTGCACCCGACTGGGAGTCGAACCCATCTGCCATACACATTTCCCATCTCTGTCCCGGCTCAAGCTTCCTCAAAGGAGGGTGTAGGCTGGGGTGTTAGAACAAAAATGGAAAATATTTTGTTCATAAAGGACAAATGTATATATACTTTGCTGTATTCCAAACCCTATGAGGATAATAAAGTTTCCCAATGTCCCCACTTAGTCAATTGTACTCTTCCCTGGGGAAGACTATTTCTCCTGATCCTTGTTTAGGGTTGGAGCCCAGTGAGATTTCTCCCTTCCATGTGAGCATGTCTGTCGGGGTCATCCCTGCTCAGGTCTTGTTTAGGGTGTAACCTCCCTGGCATTTCTAGGAGATGCAATCTCCCAGCAGATTTCTTGGTCCTTTGCCTCTCAAAATCTTTCTGCTCCCTCCCTCTTAGGATGTTCTGTGAACCTTAGGTGCAGAAGCTGTAGAAGGATACACTGGGGCTGGGTACCACCCGATCACCTGCTCTCTGCCCTTTGATCTGTTGTGGTTTTCTCTAATGGTCTTCATCTGTTGCAAAGAGATGCTTCTTTGTTGAAAGGTAATAGCTATACTTAACTGTGGGCATAAGGATAAATGTTTAGATTATGGGGTTTCCCCTCCTCCCTCTCTCTCTTTCTCCTTTTCTTTCTTTCTTGATGTACCCCAGACCAAGGTAGTACTGCTGTGTCTGTCTACCAAGGGCTGGGCTCACAGGCACGAGTCACCACCCCCAGCTTGAAATTGTACCCCACTCCCCAACACAAAGCTGTGTCCACCCCCAGAGCTGGAACAGTGTCTTACTACCACAAATTATTTCCCCAAATTACGGGAAATTGCTGAGGTCAGCATGCTGCAGGTGCGATGGATGACCCTTCCCCCAGAAAGCCACCTTCTTGGCCATGCTGTCTCCTGCTAGGTAAGTATTGACATTTTAATTTAGAAAATCACCTCTCAGTTTTTCTCCTTTTGTTATAGCTCTAAGTCCTAGCTCAATCAGTATCCCTAACTTGGTCTTAAAGTTTAATTTTCATTTTCTATAAATAGCATGAGTGCTTGTCTTGAGTGATCTAGAGGCTGAGATTAATGCATGGTTTTTGAAATCATTATGGTCACCAGTAATAGATTTTTCTATTATAACCTCTTGGAGGACAGTGTATCTCCCGAATTGGGGGAGTCTATTTTTGGTAGTAAGATTTTATGAGAATAGAATTGTGGGGTATAGAGTTTGAAGGAGTGGAGTCAGCAAGACTGTGAGTTTCCAGTTTCATTGCATACTTGACGGCAGCTCCCTGAATGTTACTCAGCCTTTGGCGATTTCTTTCTGTCCTCAAACATTGTATTTTGAGACCTTAATTCTACTGCCGGCCTCTTAGCTTCCTTGACAATTTGTTCTGCTGTCTGTCCTAACTCTATCTGCTGCTGCTTGGGCAGCCCATGTATATAAAGCCTTAAAACAAACCAAAACAACAAAAGCCTATATCTCCACCTGTTGTACCCAAATTCTGGACCCCAAAATCACCAAGATGCCCATTTCAATGCAAAAGCAAAGAGTCTTTTATTGTAGTTGTTTAACAAGCTAACCACATTAGCTCGGGCCTTTCATCCGTACACCATGGCAAGTGGCTGGAGAAAGACCAGAGAAACCATGTGGCAGGAATCTTATGGGGTAGTGTAAGGGAAGTGTTGAGGGGTATTAAATAGTATCAGGATTGGTGTGCTTCCAGGCTTGGACGACCTGCCCTGTGTTGATTGGTCAACTGGTTGTTATAGCCCATAGGCTCCCAGGGCGGTTACTATGCTCTGTGCATCACTATTGTGCGTTATCCATAAAGCACAGCCCTGCCAGCTAACTTCTGATTGGTTCCTTGCCACAAAGAGGGTATCTGACCTCCTAGTGACCAGGACAGGAGTGGCAAGGTCAGGTGAGCACATGTTAGCCTGTCGTGGCTGCTAAAACGGGGGTTGGGGAGGTGGAGAGATGGTGGGGGGGGCGTGGTGTCTGGTCCCTTCACACCATTTCTGCTCTAAAGTCTAGCCTCTCATGTACACAAAAGTATCTGTCAGCCTTGAGTCCTATTTCTGTCACTGTGGCAAAATACCTGAAACAATCAACTTAAGAGGCAGAAAGATCTATTTTAATGCTAGTTTCAGGCATTTAAACCACAGTCACATGGACCTATTGTTTTGGGCCACAGAAAGCACAGTGCACCATGGGCCAGTGGAAGCACAGTGCATCATGGGACAGTGAAAGCACAGTGCACCATGGGCCAGGGAAAGCACAGTGCATCATGGGCCAGGGAAAGCACAGTGCACCATGGGCCAGGGAAAGCACAGTGCACCATGGGCCAGGGAAAACACAGTGCACCATGGGCCAGGAAAAGCACAATGTACCATGGGCCAGGGAAAGCACAGTGCATCATGGGCCAGTGAAGGCACAGTGCACCATGGGCCAGTGAAGGCACAGTGCATCATGGGCCAGGGAAAGCACAGTGCACCATGGGCCAGGGAAAGCACAGTGCATCATGGGCCAGGGAAAGCACAAGGTACCATGGGCCAGGGAAAGCACAACTCATCGTTGTAGGAGTACACTGGGGAGCAGTTTGCTTCCCTTATGGAGTCTTGGAAGCAGACAAAGAGAAGAGAAGAGACTGAGGTCACAATGTCCCTTTAAAAGGCATATCCCCAGTGTTCTCACGTCATTCTACTAGCCTCCCCTTAATGTCCGGAATGGACCATGCCTTTAGCACTGGATAAGAGACCTCAGATCCAAGTTACAATAGTTATGACTAGTAATCTCTGTCACCTAGAATGAAAGGACCATATTGGAAAGCAAGATGTGTGTGTGTGTGTGTGTGTGTGTGTGTGTGCGTGTGTGTGCGTGTGTGCGTGTGTGTGTGTGTGCGCGTGTGTGTGCGTGTGTGTGCGTGTGTGCGTGCGTGTGTGCGTGTGTGTGTGTGTGTGTGCGTGTGTGTGCGTGTGCGTGCAGGAGGTCAGAGAAGGATGCTGAGTGTCCAGCTCTATCACTCACTTGAGATAGGGTTTCCCACTGAACTGGAGCTAGGCTGGCACTGAGCAAGCTCCAGTGATTGTCCTGTCTCTGCCATTCACAGTGCCAGGGTGACAGGGACCTAAGTCCAGCTACCATATTCAGGTCATCACGATTATGTAACAATACTCTTTACCCACTGATCATCTCACCAACCACATCATTTTTTAAATGCTTGCTCAGAGCCTAATTCTGTGTTAATGCACACTATAAGCATTATAACTTCATTCAGTTTCCATGCCTGTATCTATGAAGTAAGTCATTCTTAGAAGTATACTTATTTTTAAGTGAAGAGCCCAAGGTTTAGAGAGACTGGGTGAGCACAGATAGTCATTTAGCTGGCAAGCTATAAAATCATAGAATCCATACCCCGGCAGTATGATTAGAGTGGAAGGCTTCATGTTTTGTGTTATTCCCACGTAGAACGATGCTGTCCTGTTTCCTGGCTTCAATTGTGACACTTCTAATCTCCACCTTACCTCACTCCATGCTTCAGGCACACTGACAGATTTGCTGTGGCCAGACACAAGCCAGACTCTCTCATAGCTCCTTGACTTGTCAAAGGCTGCTGCATCTGCCTGACCTGGAGTATTTGGTCCACTCCTCACCTTTTCCATCAGTTGAGAGCATCCCTCCAGAATGAGGCCAAACATTGATGCTCCCATGAAAGCTTCTAAATCTAGAGCCCTTCCTTGCTTCTCTCCGTGTTTCTTGGCAGCATGAGTGTCTTGGTGTTGCTTTGGTGTTTCAGTCTGTGAGTTATGTGAGGCACAGCCGTGTCTGTATTCTAGAAGTCAGCTGGGAGGGCTTCCTGGGGAATAGACTCTGAGAGCAGAACCTAGGATGAAGAGAGAGGCTCTGAACTGGACAGAAGGGAAGTTGAGCAGAACAGTTATGTCAGGAGTCTCTATGGAGGTAAAACTGTCCTGTGGCAACTCCTTACTAAGGTGAGGGGCCAACCTCTATGCTCTAAGGACTACCAGTCATTAGATGCGGGCTGCTCCTGGGAGAGCATGTAATTGTAGGTGTCATAAGAACAGCTTGAGAGAGCTAAGTTTTGAGCCATTGTACATCTCAGCTCTGAATATCTCAGCTCTGAATAGTGTACTTCTTAATGAGAGTTGCTGCGGTCATGCACCATGGTGTCTCTTTACAGCAATAGAAACCCTAACTAAGGCAGAAGGAAGTTGGTACCAGGGTATTGCTGTGATAGACCTGAGACCTTTTGTTTACTTGGAGGAATTTGGACTTTGGTACTTGGAGTTTGGAAAACAGGGAATGCTTTAAGCCTTGCTTAATGGTCCGTCCTAGTGGGAGCATGGAAGACAATGGTGCTAAGATGTATTTGAACTATGGGTGGTTCACTCAAGAGGTGTCAG
Source organism: Mesocricetus auratus (assembly GCF_017639785.1). NCBI lineage: Eukaryota > Metazoa > Chordata > Mammalia > Rodentia > Cricetidae > Mesocricetus > Mesocricetus auratus. Next base: position 45,146,559 of record NW_024429186.1, on the reverse strand, counting down.
ATGAGAAGGATTTTAGTATGTTGCCTAGAGATTGTTCTTGTGATATTTTGGCAAAGAAAGTAGATTAACTTTTGCCCTTGTCTGATGAGTCTGCCCAAGACTAATGTGAAGAATTTAGGATTAATTCTGTTGGCAGAGGAAATCTCAAAATAGACTACTATTGTTGCACCCTTCCCCCATGGGAGTCTGCTGATCAACTAGTGACTAGGAGCTTCTAGCAAAACATCTTTTATCCCTTCCCAGTAAGGCCTGCGTGCAAGTTCCTGTTTTCTGTACATCCTTATTGTCTAAATGCTAATTCCTGGTTTTGGCCCACCCTTTGTTGGAGATAGTGGGTCAGCCCCCGTGGTTTGAAGTTAGGCTCCAGCTCTGGCTTGACCCATTGGGGTTAAAATTGTCAGGGAATTCCTGAGAGCCCACTCCCACAGAAAGCCAGCCAGCATTGTCATTAAGGTTAAGAGTGAGTGTATTAAGTATGGGTGCTACTAGTTTCTACCCTCTTTTGGAGGACCATTTGATCCAATTGTTAAAATGTCAAGGCACAAATATCAGACATAAGACAGATAAGGACTATACATAAAGTCAGACCTTGGTTTTTGGTCTCTGGTGATCTTAATTCCCTCGATTGAAACCAGGTTAAAGTGACCTACAAAGGACTTTACATAAAGAAGGGCCAAACACCATGCTAATTGCTGCCTTTTCTCTGTCAAGTCCCTGTTAAACACACTTACTAGTGATAATAAGGTAGTGAAAGATCAGGTAAAAAAGCTAAAGATGCCTTCACAGAGGCTCAGGACCTAGAGTCTGTTAGATCAATTCAAGCTTCCAATGCTGCTGCTTCTGAGTACTCTCCCTCTTCTTCGGAGGATGAGACCGATGGTTCCTCTAAAGGTACAGCTGTAGTCGTGTCTTATCTGATCATTAAGACAGCTAGAATTCCTGCAACTTCTGCCCAAATGGCTGAGCTTTCAGCCCTGGCCTTGGCTCTACAACTTCCCCCATGGAAGCATGAAACATTTATACTGATAGTCAATATGTTGCTCATATTATCCAACCCTTAGAGACTGCTGCCTGTGTCGCTCCCATAGGATACAAGAAAGTTTATTACAGGTACAAGGTCTGTTATGGCAATGGAGCAAACCTATATTTGTGGGACATCTTAGGGCCCACACCCCTTTGCCAGAGCCCCTCAGTGAAGGAAATCGCACGGCTGACAGGTGTGCTCAAATCGGTGTGGTTTTGCAAGGGCTCACTAAAGCACAATCCCTGCATAAGCGCTTTCATCTCAGCACAGGATCCTTATGCTTTCATACTGGGATTACCAAAGAACAGGCTGTTCGAATAGTTAAGGATTGCCCTCTTTGTGTAGAATTTCTTCCTGTGCCTCACTTGGGAGTTGTTCCTCGAGGACTTTTGCCCAGCCACATTTGACAAATAGATGTAACACATGTACCATCCTTTGGTAAATTACAATTTGTCCATGTTTCTGTACACACTTTTTCCCACCTGATATTTGCCTCTGCCCACTCTGGTTAAAAAATGAAGATGTTAAGAGCCACTGTTTATGGACTTTTGCTTACATGGGGGTCCCAAAACAAATTAAGACCAATAATGGCCCCGGCTATGTCAGCAGAGGTTTCAATCAGCTTTGTCTAGATTTTGGTATTTCCCCCAAAACTGGAATTCCTTACAACCCCCAAGGGCAGGCTATTGTAGAATGTTCTCTAAAAGCCTATTTAGCTAATGTAAAGAAGGATGATCTTGGGGGTCATCTTGGCTCCCCTCACTCTACTCTATCACTTATCTGCTATACCTTAAATTTTTTAATTGTGGATGCTTCTGGCAACTCCACAGCAGACCGTTCATTAGTGGTCTGCTGTACAACAAAATCCTCTAGTTAAGTTGAAAGACCTAACCTTGGGCCTTTGGAAAGGGCCAGGTCTGGTTTTGGTATCCCAGGGGCCTGTTTGTGTATCCCACAGGATGGTGAATCCTCAATTTGGGTTCCCAAGCAGTGTATGCGCTCTGTTCCTGCTGATACACATCAGCCACCAATAGACTCATTAGGCTTTAATGAGGAACCTGCCTGTCCTGATGCCGGCAGGTCTTCAGAGAAAAATATACCTAACTACTTGACCGCATAGTTTTAAGTAATTCATCCATTGCTGATTTTTCCCTTAAGGTCACCCTCTCCTTTTTCGCCTGACCCTAGGTGTTGGCAGGACTCGCTTAATTGATCCTCTTTTGAGCTAGGTCATGCCAGCATTAGGATGGATTTGCTTGCTTGGACATTTGCTATATTCAATAATACTCCCTCGGGAGAAATGCTTAATTATTTCCTCCAAGAATGCCGCTTGAGAAGCTGTTGGATGGTGAAATATCAGCCTTGGTGGTCCGTGTTCCAGGTGTCATGCCTTTTCCAGTGGAACACTCAGGAGAGAACCAACTCATCCTCACATGACACCGGAGTGACTTTGACATCACTGCTGCTACAGTTTGTAGCTTCCCTATCTCTTAGTCAGTTGCCGAGGCAGGCATGCTCGATAAACCCCCAGGGGAGGATGCCTCTACCTTAAGTTCCCAAATTTATATTAATTACAATTGGGCACTTTAAATCTTAATTAACAAAGAGACTTAATGGCTATTCTAACTGAGACCAGGGTGCCTCCCCTTTTGGGAGACCTCCTCTTTTTTTTAATTTTTAAATTTAAATTTAAATTAGAAACAAGGTTGCTTCACATGTCAATCCCAGGTCCTTCTCCCTTACCCTTCCCTCCTCCCACATCCTCCCACCAACCCCCCCCAATACACCCTCCATGGGGGTATTCATAGTCTGTCATTTCATCCAGGGCATGGCCTAGACTCTCCCCCAAGAGTCCAGGGTGAGATTGCATCTCTCATTATGGGATGGGAACCCAAAGTCCATTTGTATGCCAGGGATAAATACTGATCTACTACCCAAGGCCCCATAGATTGCCTAGGCCTCCTCACTGACACCCATATTCAGGGTGTCTTGATCAGTCCCATGCTGGATTCTCAGCCATCAGTCTGGGATTCAAGAACTACCCCTTGTTCAGGTTAGCTGTTTCTGGGGGTTAAACCAACCCAGTCTTAACCCCTTTGCTCATCAGTCCTCCCTCTCTGTCACTGGGTTCCTTGAGTTCAGCTCAGTGTTTAGCTGTGGGAGTCTGCCTCTGCTTCCATCAGTCATTAGATGAAGGTTCTGTTTCCCAGACTCTCTGGCCATGGGATTGTTTGCTGGCACTCCCCAGATCTATGTCTAAAATCCATATATGAGAGAGTACATACCATGTTTGCCTTTTTGTGGCTGGGTTACCTCACTCAGGATGGTTTCTTCTAGTGACATCCATTTGCCTGCAAATTTCAGGATTCCATTTTTTTTCTGCTAAATAGTACTCCATTGTGTAAATGTTTCACATTTTATCTATCCACTCTTCAGTTGAGGGGCATCTAGGTTGCTTCCAAGTTCTGGCTATTACAAATACTGCTGCTATGAACATAGTGGAACAGATGTCCTTGTTGTATGAATGTGCATCTTTTGGATATATGCCTAAGAGTGGAGTTGCTGGGTCTTGTGGTAGGCTAATTCCCATTTTTCTGAGAAATCTTCATACTGATTTCCAAAGTGGCTGTATGAGTTGGCACTCCCACCAGCAGTAGAGGAGTGTTCCTCTTTCTCCGCATCCTTTCCAGCATAAACTGTAATTGGTGTTTTTGATTTTAGCCATTCTGACAGGAGTAAGATGGTATCTTAGAGCTGTTTTGATTTGCATTTCCCTGATGGCTAGGGATGTTGAACACTTTCTCAAGTGCCTCTCAGCCATTTTAGACTCCTCTATCGAGAATTCTCTATTTAGTTCTCTAGCCCAAATTTTAATTGGATCCTTTTGTGTTTTGGAAACTTGCTTCTTGAGTTCTTTGTAAATTTTGGAGATCAGCCCTCTGTCAGATGTAGGGTTAGTGAATGTCTTTTTCCAATCTGTGGGCTGCCTTTTTGTCTTGTTGACTGTGTCCTTTGCCTTATAGAAACTTCTCAGTTTCAGGAGGTTCCATGTATTAATTGTTGACATCAGTGTCTGTGCTACTGGTGTTATGTTCAGGAAGCAGTCTCCTGTACCAATTTGTTCAAGGGTACCACCCACTTTCTCTTCTAACAGGTTCAGTGTAGCTGGATTTATGTTTAGGTCTTTGATCCATTTGGACATAAGTTTTGTGCATTGTGATAGACATGGATCTATCAGCATTCTTCTACTTGCCAGCATCCAGTTATGCCAGCTCCATTTGTTGAAGATGCTTTCTTTTTTCCATTGTTTATTTTTAGCTTATTTGTCAAAGATCAGATGTTCATACATGTATGGATTAATATCAGGGTGTTTAATTTGATTCCATTGGTCTACCTGTCTATTTTTGTGCCAATACCAAGCTGTTTTCAGGACTACAGCTCTATAATAGAGCTTGAAGTCAGGGATGGTGATGCCTACAGATGTTGCTTTTTGAATAAGGTTGTTTTGGCTAGCCTGGGTCTTTTGTTTTTCCGTACAAAGTTGATTATTGTTCTTTCAAGGTCCATGAAGAATTGTGCTGGTATTTTAATGGGACTTGCATTGAATCTGTAGATTGCTTTTGGCAGGATTGCCATTTTTACTATGTTGATCCTACCTATCCAGGAGCACGGGAGATCTTTCCATTTTCTGATGTCTTCTTTAATTTCTTTCTTTAAAGTCAAATTTCTTGTGATACAGGCCTTTCACTTGTTTGGTTAGCATTACCCCAAGGTATTTTATGTTGTTTGTGGCAATTGTAAAGGGTGATGTTTCTTGGATTTCTTTCTCAGCCCTTTTATCATTTGTATATAGTAGGGCTACTGATTTTCTTGAGTTGATCTTGTATTCTGGCACTTTGCTGAAAGTATTTATCAGCTGTAGAAGTTCCCTGGTAGAGATTTTTGGATCACTTATGTAAACTATCATATCATCTGCAAATATTGAAAATTTGATCTCTTCCTTTCCAATTTGTATCCCCTTGATCTCCTTTTGTTGTCGTATTGCTCTGGCTAGAACTTCAAGTACAATATTGAAAAGGTATGGAGAGAGTGGACAGCCTTGCCTTGTTCCTGATTTTAGTGGAATTGCGTTGAGTTTCTGTCCATTTAGTTTGATGTTGGCTGGTGGTTTGCTGTATACAGTTTTTATTATGTTTAGGTATGTTCCTGTTATCCTGGATCTCTCTAAGACCTTTATCATAAAGGGGTGTTGGATTTTGTCAAAGGCTTTTTCTGCATCTAGTGAGATGATCATGTGATTTTTGTTTCTCAGCTTGTTTATATGGTGGATTACATTGATGGATTTTTGCATGTTGAACCATCCCTGCATCCCTGGGATGAAACCTACTTGATCGTGGTGAATGATTGTTTTGATGTGTTCTTGGATCCGATTTGCCAGTATTTTATTGAGTATTTTTGCATCAATGTTCATGAGGGATATTGGTCTGAAGTTCTCTTTATTAGTTGTGTCTTTGTGTGACTTGGCTATCAAGGTTATTGAAGCCTTGTAGAAAGAGTTTGGCAAAGACCCTTCTGCTTCTATTGCAAGGAATACTTTGAGAAGAATTGGTATAAGCTGTTCTTTGAATTTCTGGTGGAATTCTGCACTGAGGCCATCTGGCCCTGGGCCTTTTCTGGTTGGGAGACTTTTGATGGCTGCTTCTATTTCCATAGGGGCTATAGGTCTATTTACATTGCTTATCTGTTCTTGATTTAATTTTGGAAAGTGATAGCTATCCATAAAATTGTCCATTTCCTTTAATTTTTTGAATTTTGTGGAGTACCGGTTTTCAAAGTATGGTTCTCTGGATTTCCTCAGTGTCCATTGTTATGTCCCCCTTTTCATTTCTGATTTTGTTAATTTGCATGTTCACACTCTGCTGTTTTGTAAGTTTGGATAAAGGTTTGTCTATCTTGTTGATTTTCTCAAAGAACCAACTCTTTGTTGCATTGATTCTTTGTATTGTTTTCCTAGTTTCTACTTTATTGATTTCAGCCCTCAATTTGATTATTTCCTGGTGTCTACGCCTCCTGGGTGAGTTTGCTTCTTTGTGTTGTAGAGCTTTCAGCTGTGCTGTTAATTCTCTAGTGTAACTATTCTCCAGTTTCTTCATGTGGACACTTAGTGCTAGGAACTTCCCTCGTAGCACTGCTTTCAAAGTGTCCCATAGGTTTGTTTATGTTGTGTCTTCATTCTCATTGAATTCTAGGAATTCTGTAATTTCTTTTTTTATTTCTTCTTTGACCCAGAAATGGTGCAATTGTGCATTATTCAATTTCCATGAGTTTGTAGGGTTTCTGCAATTTGTGTTGTTGTTGAATTCTAATTTTAACGCCTGGTAGTCTGATAAGATGCATGGAGTTATTCCATATTTTTTGTAGCTGTTGAGGTTTGATATGTTGCCAAGTATGTGGTCAATTTTTGAGAAGGTTCCATGTACTGAGAAGAAGATATATTCTTTTTTATTTGGATGGAATGTTCTATAGATGTCTGTTAATCCCAATTGGGTCATAACTTCTATTAGTCCCTTTGCTTTTTTGCTAAGTTTCTGTCTGGTATTCCTGTCTAGTGGTGAGAGTGGGGTGTTGAAGTCTCCCACTATAAGTGTGGGGCTTTATATGTGATTTGAGTTTTAGTAATGTTTCTTTTACAAATGTGGATGCCCTTGTATTTGGGGCATAGATACTCAGAATTGAAACTTCATCTTGGTGGATTTCTCCTGTGATGAGTATGAAAGGACCTCCTTCATCTCTTTTCATTGATTTTATTTTAAAGTCTAATTTGTTAGATATTAGGATTGCTACTACCCCCACTTGTTTCTTGGGTCCATTTGATTGGAAAATCTTTTCTCAACCTTTAATTCTGAGGTAATGTCTATCTTTGAGGCTGAGTTGTGTTTCTTGTATGCAGCAGAAGAATAGGTTCTGTCTTCGAATCCACTCTGTTAGCCTGTGTCTTTTTATGGGTTAAGACCATTACTATTGAGCGATATTAATGACCATTGATTGCTCATTCTTCTTTGTTGGTGGTGGAATTATGTGTGGAATTCTACACTTTTTTTTCTTTTGTCTGTTGGTAAGGTAGGATTATCTAATGCCTATGTTTTTCTGGTTGTTGTTAGTGGATATGCATTGTTTGAATCTAGTTTTGTCATGGAATATCTTGTTTTCTCCATCTATAGTGATTGAAAGCTTTGCTGGGTATAGTAGTCTGGGCTGGCATCTGTGGTCTCTTAGTGTTGGTAGAATATCTATCCAGGACCTTCTGGCTTTCAGAGTTTCCATGGAGAAGTCAGGTGTAATTCTGATAGGTTTGCCTTTATATGTTATTTGACCTTTTTCCTTAGCTGCTCTTAATATTCTTTCTTTATTCTGTATATTTGGGGTCTTGATTATTATGTGGCAAGGGGACTTTTTTTGTGGTCCACTCTATTTGGTGTTCTGTAAGCTTCTTGTACCTTCATTGGCGTGTCTTTCTTAAGGTTGGGAAATTTTTCTTTTATGATTTTATTGAATATATTTTCTGCCCCTTTGAGGTGGTTTTCTTCACCTTCTTCTATACCTATTATTCTTAGGTTTGGTCTTCTCGTGTTATCCCATATTTCCTGGATATTTTGTGTTAGGGATTTGTTGGACTTAAGATTTTCTTTGGCCAATGAATCAATTTATCCTAGTGTATCTTCAACACCTGAGATTCTCTCTTCAGTCTCTTGTATTCTGTTGGTATGCTTGCATCTTTAGTACCTGACTATTTGCCCAGTTTTTCTATTTCTTGCATTTTTTGGTTTGCTTTTTCTTCCATTTCTTTGAGGGATTTTTCCATAACCTCTTTGAGGGCCTCTATCATTTTCATGAAGTTGTTTTTAAGGTCACTATCTTCTGCTTCATTTGCATTGGAATGTTAGAGTCTTGCTGGTGTGGGGTCTCTAGAATCTGGCAGTGTCATATTTGTTTTTCTGTTGCTGAGTGTGTTTTTGTATTGTCTCCTTCCCATCCCTTCTTCTAGTGGGTGCAGAAAGAACCTCTTCCTGGCCTGGTGCTTAGAGGACCAGAGTTCCCGTTTGGTGGGTTCAAGCAAGTCCAATACTCTGGTAATTCTCCTCTTCCTGGTCCTAGTTCTGGTCCCGTGGGTGGAGAAGAAGACTGGGAATCTGGGGTGCTCCCACCAGGAGGGGAGGCTCTGTGGCAGTCCCCAGGCACTGGAAGGCAGGCCTGGATACAGGGCCTGGTTTACCTGGTCCTGTTGGTGGAAAATAAGACCAGGAATCTAGAGTGTAGGCTCTGTGCGGGAGAACCCCTCTTTATGGGACTGCAACAGACAGGTCTATCACTTAAGAAACGGAGTGGGTTGCTGGCCCTCCGGATTATAGCCCTGGGAAACACAGTCTTTAGCCATAGTTTGCCTTTGCCACGTGGAAAGGCCACAAGCCCAGTGACATTTTCATACAAAGCAGGTCATGCATTCCTTGGCAGCAGACAACCCTTAGTGCAGGTTTGGTTGAGCCAGCAAGACAAATAAGTAATCAATGACAGGTATGACCCAGGGGACATCTGTCAACCTAAGACAGAGGGTCTGTGAGGCCTGGACAGACTTCTCATTGACCGGTAAGATAGATGTTAATGTCCTGGGCAACCAAAGCCAGATGCTCATTTTTTAATTATATAAAAAGGGGGATCTGGCCAGGCGGTGGTGGCGCACGCCTTTAATCCCAGCACTCGGGAGGCAGAGGCAGGCAGATCGCTGTGAGTTCGAGGCCGGGCTAGACCGACAGCCTCCAAATCAATACAGAGAAACCCTGTCTCGTAAAAACCAAAACAAAAAAACAAAAAAAAAGGGGGGGGATTTGTTGTGCCCTTCCCCCATGGATGGGGATCTGCTGATCAGCTTGTGACTAGGAGATTCTAGCAAAACACCTCTTGTCCCTTCCAGTAAGGCCTGCATGCAAGTTCCTGTTTTCTGTCCATCCTTATTGTCTAAATGCTAATTCCTGTTTTTGGCCCACCGTTTGCTGGAGGGCCCTGGAGTCTTCTGACCTTGGTGGTTTTCCACCATGCCTGCCATTGGTATATAAGGCTCCACTCTTGTAAAATAAACGCCATTCTCCTTTTAAGAATGAGCTTCTGTCTTCGTCTTCATTTACATCCTTAACCCTTTGCCTGGATAGTTGTGAAGTATTGTAGTGCCATAACCACGAACACCAGCTTACTACAACTATAGAGTCTGTTGCGTGGTTTTTAGTGGTAACTCAAATGAATATTTATAATGAAAAGGAGCAAGCTGAGCAGGGTAAATTACAAAATGAAAATTTCGAGTAGAAAAAGAGTACCAGGAAGTAAGTGAGCTAAATTCTGTGTTCAAGGAGATAAACAGATTAAGAAATGGAATAAAGGGATTGGTGACTCCAATTTGTGAAAAGGAACTGAAGAAAAGCTTAGAGCCAGATTTGGTGGTACACACTCATAATCCCAGCACTCACAAGGCAGAGACTGGCAGATCTATGAGTATGAGGTCAGTTTGATATTCATTATGATATGGCTGTAAGTCTTTTGGAGCCAGGGAGGGGGCTGTTGTGGTTTAAAAGAAAATAGCCCCCAAAGGGAGTGGCACTACTAGGAGGTGTGGCCTGGCCTTGAGGAAGTGTGTCACTGTGGGGTTGGGCTTTGAGGTCTCTTGCTCAAGCTTCCCTCAGTGTGACTGCCAGTTGACCTCCTGTTGCCTGTAAGATGTAGCAGTATCAGCTCCAGCACCATGTCTGCCTATATGCTGTTGCCGTGCTCCATGATAATGGATTGAACCTCTGGAACTGCAAGTGACCCACTCCAATGAAATGTTTATGAGTTTTTGTGGTCATGGTGTCTCTTTATAACAATAGTAATCCTAACTAAGACAGAATCTATGAAGAGCATAGATCACATATGTAGAACATGCAGTCCATGCTTCACACAGTCATGTTTAGAAATTGGGAAAAAATTTAGATGCTGTGGAAATAGATTGCAATTGTGTTAAAAAAATAATTATTTGTTTGCTTTCTTCAAGATAGAAAATTTCATCATATGTTCAATATTGCCTATCAATAGAGTTGACATACCTGGATGAGGGATAGTGTATGTCTAAATTAAAAGAAGCTTTTCAATTTGTTTTGTAATCATCAACAGAACACGTGATCACGAGCATAAGTCAACATGCTTATGGATTGTTATTAGACCTTGGGACCATGCATGTGACTTTGATGTACTACTTTCTTATTAAGGTCACAATGAGACTAAATGGGTCTACTCAAGCTTTAAGCAGTGATTTAAGGTGCCAGTGTTTTGACAGTTAGGTTCTACTTTAGTATGTAGAATCTGTAGGCCAGAAGTCCCCTCCCTCGTCATTCCTGAATATTACTGAATTGGCCCTGGGATATGGCCTGCTTGGTTTACAGCCTCCTACAGATATAATGAATTTCCATCTTAGTTCCTCTCACCCAGAAGTGGCCAATGGAAGAAGACTCTGGCCTTGAGACCCACAAAACCTTTGACCTCCAACTACCTGGAATTTAAGCTACCAATGGAAAGACTCATAAAGAATAAGCCTGTTGGTAGAATTGTTCTTTTTGTGGATTATCTCAAACTGTGGTCATTCGAAGAATAACTGTGAGATTGTTTACTTCACTGTATAAACACATACACCATTTGTCATTCTGAATATAACAGGTACCTCCTGGTTGCCAGCTGGTGGTCCTTGGACAAGTTTTCAGATCAGCTTTCTTTACAAGGATGCAGAGACCCCAGTCACCTTTAGCTTTCTTCCTTTGGGTTCAAGACAAGAAGATTTAGGAAGAGGGATATTGTAGAATCTTGTAAAGTGTTCTCCCTTTACATTTTATACAGTGGCCTAACTTTTCATTGGAAGTGCTACTTGTAGAGCATTCTGTCGCGTCTGCTGCGCGGCCTGTGTCCGAGAACACGTGCGGAGGGTGTCGGGGATTGACAACACAGAGACTTGTTCAATGATGTAAAGAAAACTTTAAGCAGGCCCCAAAAAGGTTCAAGAAAACTTCCCAAGAAAGGCTCCCACCAGAGAAGCTTCTGCTCTCTCCTCTACCCTGGCTGGTTCTCTCTGACCCCAGAAACTGATCTGGGCGTGGCAGAAGAGGCGGTTAGTCTCTGGACAAGGTCGAGCTCAGGGTGGTTTCTGCGGGCAGGCCTTTTCCAGGAACTTAATGCCCCCAGGCATTGTATTGTTTTTAGTAAACATTGTCTTACAGCTGCCTACTCCCAGGCAGAAGGGGAAGTGGGTCTCTGCTCAAGGTCTGGTGTTCCCACAATTCACCCCTTTTTATTTTTAAATGAGGCACTCCTGGCTTAGGTCAAGTAGGGTCACCCTCCCTTTCCCGTCCTTGGGGGACCTTGAACCCCTGTCTTAGGCGGGAGGGGTCTTCCCCACAGGTTGTCCGTCAACAGAGCGCCCCAACTTTAAATCATCTGTAACCAACCTTCATGGCTATCGGGATTGCCATGGGCTAAACTAAGCAATACTTGGTTACGGATCTCTTGCCTCTGGAACAAGGCACGTTTGAGCTCGGCATAAAGCCAGAATGCCTACCGCCACTGCCACCATTTCCAGGACCCCCATTGACATAGCGCCTCTCCATCACCGTACCCATCACCAGATCTGGGCCATAACATTCTACCAGCCTTCATCTGTTACAAGGGTAACATGCACGTGATTTACATTCTGTTACAAGGGTAACCCGCATGTGACTTAGATTTACAATTTGATAAAGTTACAATTGTTCCAAGATCTGCTCAGGAAAGCATTTAGAAAGTGCACTTGCACAGATACATTAGGTACAATCATTGATGTTACACATGTAGCATTATGAAAAATATGAACAATAGGCTTGTTGCACTATCCACAGAGCACCAATTTGTTCCTGTGGTGATGCAGTTTGTTGATTCAACGTCAGCTGATTATGCGACTTGAGTCAAAGTCTCCTTTTTGTCGCATTAGGACAAGTTGCATCTCTCTAGAAAAATACACTGGCCTAGTCGTGATTCCAGAAACAGGAACTATCAAGTCTGATATTTCAAGTGACCATGTCCTGTTCAATTACTGAAAAGAGGCTTTTGCCCCTCATCACAGTCCATACCATGTCCAAATGTTTTAAATGGGTCCTTTTTTCTCTGTTGGCTTCACGATGAAAACTCATGGGTCCGGAAGGTTGATGCAGCAGGTCTGTTGAGAAACTGGAAATCTTGAACCGACTGTTTTCTTTCTTTCTTGGGCTCTAGATTCGATGACATCAAGGGTCAGGAACACTGATTTAGGAGTTCTCACTAAACTGGCTTAGGTAGGCTCCCATGGTCTCAGGTCCAGTTTTTCTCTGCTCCATGCCGAAGCTTTTATTCTTTTCCTACAAGAAAACACAAACATGCCCTCGACCCCAAATTAGGGTCTTCTCCACTGTTTAGTGCATGGATGTCTCCATTTGACCTGAGCAATGGTTGCTCAAGTTCCATCATGCCAGAATCTGTCTGAAGCTCACTGGCATTCACATTATAAAATTTTTGAATGAGGAGTGTATTATTTGATGAGTCATGTGGGGACTGGGGGCATTATTCCCCCTTTTTTATTTTCTAAAAAAATTTTTTTTGAACTGTTGAAGCTGGACCATAATAGTAGAAGGATTTGTCTACCCTCCTTGGTTAACTATCTAGATAAATTTCTAACCTGTAGAGCTCTCACTAGCTGACAAGGCCTCATTTGCATTTTAAATTTTTCTGTAAAAACATTAACAGACTGGCTGGATGCTCCTTTTGTCTATATTTAAAGCAATCTAGGTAGCTTCTTAACTATTTTTGAAGGGATTTAAGTATCCTTTTAATCATATAAGCAGTTCACACTCACGCATTCACAATCACATTTCATACATACCGGTGTGGCCACACCATACATTCAGAACATACATGCATCTTTCAGTCATCCTTTTTCCCTAGGTCATGATTAGTCTGTTGCAATGAAGCTTCCTTAATTGAAATCTATGTAAAAGAACAACTCCAGCCAATCCTTGAACTAAAAGGGTTAAAAAGTCCTGTATGTTCTTTATCATTCCTCCATTTGAGCTACAGTCATGGGGTACAGCCGTACCTACTCCTTGTAACTGTAGATGCAAGGTGGAGAGGCCAAGCTTTTGGCCAAAAGTTTTTAGAGATGACTCACAAAATAAAACTTAAATGTAAACAAAAATTTCCATTGTATATACCTTTGTCTTTTTCTTTACTTAATACCAGTACCTATTTACTGTTACAAATTTTTTGTTTCACCCATTTTTTTTTTTAAATCAGGGTTTCTCTGTATTGTTTGAGGCTGTCAGTCCAGCCTGGCCTCGAACTCACAGAGATACGCCTGCCTCTGCCTCCCCAAGTGCTGGGATTAAAGGCGTGTGCCACCACCGCCCAGCTTGTTACCAATTTTTTTTTCTGTATTATTTGGAGGCTGTCTTGGAACTTGCTCTGTAAACTAGGCTGGCCTTGAACTCAAGAGATCTGCCTGCCTGTGTCTCCCGAGTACTGGGATTAAAGGCGTGTGCCGACAACGCCCGGCTATTCACCCATTTTCAATCCAACTTTCAACCCAGGATGTTCCCTCATTCAAAAAGCCTTAAGGTTTACACAATCCACCCTCCAATTGAGGGCCATCTCTCAGGGTCCCCTTACTTTCCTGACCTTTGTCAGGCGAAGGCCTGGAGATTTAATCTGGTACCCCTAGCTTGGTACCCCTTTTTAACACATCCACATAGCCTTACTGGCTAGCCTTTTAGATCTCTCAGTTCCCCTTTACTTTCCTGACCTCAGTGGATCAGGCGAAAGACTGGAGATTTTTTATTTTATTTCTTATTTTACCCTTTTTTTTCATTTCTTTTTTTCTTTTTCTTTTTTTTTTTTCTTTTTTTCAGACTGGGTTTCTCTCTATCCTTTTGGAGGCTGTCCTGGAACTTGCTCTATAGACCAGGATGGCCTCATTCCTTCCTATCTCTGCCTCCGAGTGTTGGGATTAAAGGCATATGCCACCAATACCCGGCTCTCTGAATATCATAGCAAACATCCTCCCAATCTGCGACATTTAAGCCTTCCCCAGTAATGAACCATGGGCTCCCTCGTTCAATCCATTTTAAAAAGCCTGCCATGGTTGTAGTCCCGTGTTCTTCAAGCAACTTTTTTACGTGATACTGTAATTTAAACTTCCAGGGACTATTTCCCATTGTTTCTTTTTCTATTTTCCTCCATCTGTCCTTGGCTGGCAAAAGGGACGACCCAGTCCACTTACCTCGCTTTCACGATCTCGGTAGGACCTCCAATTGTCGCGTCTGCTGCACGGCCTGTGTCCAAGAACACGTGCGGAGGGTGTCGGGGATTGACAACACAGAGACTTGTTCAATGATGTAAAGAAAACTTTAAGCAGGCCCCGAAAAGGTTCAAGAAAACTTCCTAAGAAAGGCTCCCACCAGAGAAGCTTCTGCTCTCTCCTCTACCCTGGCTGGTTCTCTCTGACCTCAGAAACTGATCTGGGCGTGGCAGAAGAGGCGGTTAGTCTCTGGACAAGGTCGAGCTCAGGGTGGTTTCTGCGGGCAGGCCTTTTCCAGGAACTTAATGCCCCCAGGCATTGTATTGTTTTTAGTAAACATTGTCTTACAGCTGCCTACTCCCAGGCAGAAGGGGAAGTGGGTCTCTGCTCAAGGTCTGGTGTTCCCACAGCATTCGTCCATCTTAGCATGACCGTCTTCAACATTTTATGAGTGACTGCATGCATTCATTTAATGAACACTTGAATTGAATGTCTCTCATAAAGCAAGTATTGCTTCAGGTGCTAGAAATACAGCTATAAACACTCAGATCAAATCCTTGTGTACAGAGTGTTAATAGTTCTATGAGGGAAACCCATCCATAATGGTGAGGAAAGAATGGCAGACTTCACAAAGGGTGGGGCAAGCAGCTGGGACTCCACAGAACCGGGTAGACCAGTAAGCAGAGTGTTTGGATCGGAAGCAGAGCTAGCTAGTGACTCTCAAGCCCCACGCTCATGGCCCTACCTTTTCTGGCTATGTTCCACATCCAGAAGACTATAACCTTCCCAAACAGTGCTACAAGCTGGGAGACAACTTGTCCCAACACATGCCCTTGTGGGTGCTGGTGCTGGTGCTGGTGCTGGTATTTCACATTCCAACCAGAAAAAGTATCATATTTGCTACATGGGAGAGTGAGCCAAGAAAAGGAATATTGCATAGTGGTGGTTGGAGACCTTTTGATGCAAATGAGATGATATTTAAGCAGAGGTTTGAAAGAGGTAAGACAGTGAACTATGTAGATATTGAAGAGACAGCATTTTGCATGAAGTGACACAAGCTGACTTACAGTTTAGCATAGATCACTGATTAGTGTGTGTCTTAGTTAGGGTTTCTATTGCTGTGATGAAACACCATGATCATAAAACAAATTGGGGAGGACAGGGTTTATTCAGCTTATACTTTCACCACCAAAGGAAGCCAGGACAGGAACTCAGGTACAACAGGAACTTAGAGGTAGGTGATAATGCATAGGCCATGGAGAATTGCTGCTTCTGGCTTACTCAGCTTTCTTTCTTATGGAATCCAGGGTCATCATCCCAGGATGGGTCTCCTATTTCAATCAGTAATTAAGAAAATGCCTTACAGCTGGATCTTATGGAGGCATTTTCTCCATCAAGGCTCCTTCCTCTTGATGGCTCTAGCTTGTGTCAAGGTGACATAAAAACTGGCCAGTACAGTCTTCAGGGGACAGAAACAAGAGAAGATGGGAGACAGTTAAGAGGTCACTGTGGAGGAAGTGCTGTAAAGGTGGGACTTACTGTCTGGCTCTGCTGCCAACCCAAATGCTCTGTTTGTCAAGTGTAGCGGGATGATGGTGATAATGGTGAATGTACGAGAAGTCGTTACATTTTGAATTAGTCTAGATGCAAGGGTTAATGGAACTTGGTGATGGATTGATATGATAGAAAGATGACGTGAAAGATTTTGTGTCTGGCAGTTGGGTGAATTGGAAAAACGATTGACCACCAAGCAGACAGTCGAAAGTGGTTGGTTCTCTATAGAAAAACAGAAGTTCAATGTTGATATCCGAGGTGCTGAGTGATGGCTAGAAATATGAGCTGAACACTAAGGGGAGGCGTCAGGGTTACAGAAGTAGATTTTTGAGCCGTCAGCATATGGATACTATTTTAAGCTAGGGTGAAGTCACACGCAGAGTGGGTGGAGATGGAGATGATGGAGCATCAAGATAAAGCCTGAAGCCAGGTGGTGGTGGCTCACATCTTTAATCCCAGCACTCAGGAGGCAGAGGCAGGTGGATCTCTTTGAGTTTAAGACCAGCCTGGTCTACAAGAGCTAGTTTCAGGACAGCCTCCAAAGCCACAGAGAAACCCTGCCTTGAACCCCCCCCCCCAAAAAAAAGATAAAGTCTGAGAGCTTCCCATGTTCAAGGGTTAAGAAGAGACTGAGAAAGAGTGGCCACCAAGATCTTCTGGAAAATAGAATCAAAACAGTATTTCAAGAAAAGAAATGACTTTATTTGTTTCTTATGAGCTTGGTCTGATAAAGACTTAGAAATGAGCATCGGGTTTGGCCAACAGAGTCACCTTTTCATAAGCATCTTTGGAGTGTAGGACTGGTGGTCAAGCAGAGTCTTCTCTTATCTATATCCCTGGGTGATTGCATTCATAGTCCTGGCTTGAGATGGTGTTTATATGTTAACGCCTGATAGCTTTATTTCTTCAACCCTAGTATCTTCCCTTAATGCCCAGCCTATATTCCTAATCATCTACCCAACACCCTATGTATCAAAATGGAACCTTTGTTGCAATAAAGGGACAGAATGATGTCGTTACAGTGGGGTTGGGATCATTAGAAGCTCTTCTTCTGAAAGAGATTGAGATAAAAACATACAACCATAGAAATGATCTAGAAACATAGGGGAAAAAGAATGAAGTCTGAGGAAGACAATACAGCCAAGGAGGCAGGTGTATTTTTGAGGAGCTGAAAGGGATCCCAAGCCTAGTCCTTTGCCAAGACATGAGTAATTGACCACCTCAAAGGAGAGGGCAATGGGCACAGGTGTGCTGTGGAATAACCCTTTTGTACACTGTGAAGATCTGTTGCTCTCATTGGTTTAGTAAAGAGCCAATAGCCAGGCAGGAAGAGGTTAGGCGGAGAGCCAGACTGAGAGAACTTGGGGAAGAAGAAGGGTGGAGTCACCAACCAGATGCAGAGGAAGCAGGGCACACTGAGAATGAGGTAACAAACCACGAGCCAGGTGGTAGCATGTAAATTAATAAATATGGTTTAGATTAAGTTGTAAGAGCTAGTTAGTAACAAGCCTTAGCTATCAGCCGGGCATTTATAATTGATAAGTCTCTGTGCAACCACTTGGGAGCTGGCTGGCAGGGCAGAGAAAGTCCACCTACACAGGTGCAGGTAGAGAATTGACCAACAGGTTGGAGCATGCACAAGCTCTCTTTCAAAGACTTTCACTCCTGGCATGATCGAGTGTCCCACCCTTCACTCTCACCTGTATGCACATAGAGTGAACCCCGAGAGACTAAAAAGAAAGTGTGACTATGAAAGCGTTGTCGATGCCCAGGAGCTGAGCAGGCTGTCCACCTCCAGCCCTATCCTTCCCTCTGCTTCCACACACATTCTCTTTTAGTGTAGCTGAGACTTTGGTTCCATAAGTGTTGAAGATGCTTTAGTGCTGCCTAGAACATTCCTGTGCTGCATGTGCACAGGAGTCTCATTGCTGCATCCTGTGTCATCAAATCGTTCCATTAATTTGTTTTCCTAGTGCATGTAGAGTCTCATCCAGTTCCCAGGAAACTCAAAGATAAATAAAGTGGGTATTTATTTATATTGTTGCAACAGAGATTCATTCCTGGATGTGTTTAAGTGATAGACTTAGGAATGGCAAAAAAAAAAAAAAGCCTTTTGAAAATATTTGTCCCCAGTATGATTTTATATTATATTCAGAGCAGCAATGATGACCCTGTCCCAAGAGTCAGGAGTTCATCAATAAAAAATAACCCTTCTGTCATTCTGAGTTTGAAACACATTTTTTTCTCCAAATTAACTGGAATTTTCCATGAAGCACTGACGATCTTTGTAGTTTTCTTCTCATTTACAATGCCTCAACCCACAGTATCCAATGGCCCTGCTGTAAAACCCGACTCACAGAAACAAGCCTTCTGTTGCTGCCCTGGGGTTAAAAATCCCAAATCATAAAACTTGTCTTGCTGATTTTTCCAATTTTCCTAAAATTTCTCTTACTATGTGCCCAAGGCAGCTAAAATCTTGTGTGCCTGTTTCTTTGTGTGTGGGTGTGGGTGGTTGGTGGGGTGGGGGGATTGGAACTGTGCCCTTTCTTAACCATATCAGAAATGTCTCATGTTTGTGCTTTGCAAATTTTTTCTCTTCAGAAACTCAGCCGTGTTCCAAGAGCTGGAAATGGGGCCAAGCTGTCTGCAGGGCAGAGGCTGGAGTGGCCCTATCAATCACCGCAGCTTGGCTCACTTAAGCCACAGAGACCTACAATCTCTCACTGCAGATTCTCCTCAGTTCCCAGAACAACCATGAACTTCAGTGACTTGTTTTTCTTCCCAAGCATAGACACAGCAGCAATGGCAAGAGAGCGATGGCGGATCTTTCAGAGGTTATGGTCTAGGAAGCAGTAAGAAAGCAGACTCTGCGCATGCTCGGTGCCACTGGCGACAGGAACCTGGGGTCTGCGCTTGTGCTCCAACTTTAGAATAGCAAGGGAATGTTTTCAGAGCCTAGAGGAAGAGGACTTTTCTGAAGCAAGGGTGCTTTTGAACTGCTCCTGCCCACACCCGCACGACTTTGTTCCAGACAAGCCTGCTACCTCTTGCACGGTCAAGGTTCAGAAGGCATTGTGAAAAGACAATGGCTTGTTAACCAAAGCAGACATTTATAGCGCTCGGGTCCATTTTCATATCCAGTCATCATGCTGACAGTGCGATTTTCACAGATTAGGAAGGAATTATCTGGAAGACAAGACCATCTTTAACAAGTGCTGCGTGTGTGTGTGTGTGTGTGTGTGTGTGTGTGTGCGCGCGCGCGCGCGCGAGCGTGCGTGCGTGTGTGTTGGGGCACAGCAGGCAGAGATGGAGATGACAGGCAGGCACACACACAGAGGGCATCTCAGGTCTCCCGGTGACCCTCTCTCGGACTCCATGTATAACTCCACCTTTCCCTCACAGCATTTGCGCGCCTGCCTGGCTCCTTCGGCCTTGGAATCACTTGATTGTCTGGAAGAGTGCCAGGACAGATTGGAGAAGAACTATATGTTTCTGAACGTGTTCGTTCTGTCTATTGACAGGCCTCTCCCTGATTTTCATCACGCCCGTGACCCCCTATAAAGTGTTTACTATATACTAGTCACTATGCTAAATACTGTGGCCGGTTCTTTCTTTAATTTCCACATCTGTGAAGAAAGTATAATCACACTTACAGACGGGACCCAGAAGCACAGAAAAGCTGAGAAACCTGTTAACATTTGACCTCCCATGAACAGCCATTTTAGGATTCTAGACCTGCGTGACTGCAGATACTGTGCCAGCTAAATGTTTAAAGAATTAATATTCTGTTTCATTTCATTGATCTATGGTCTATGAGGTCAGGGCCTGTGTCCTCTGCGCAATACTTTACCCTTGGCAATGAGCATTATACAACCCATACAGTGCATATTTACTAAAATGAAAGACGAGATTAAGCATGACTCTATATTCAGGGAGCATGATCCTCAGGCCTTGGCACACCCTCCGCCACTCACCCCCTCTCCCACCATTAGTCAGAACATTAATTTGGAAGCCAGATTTGGAGAAAGATCCTTCTCTTCTGAGATCCGCATTCATGTGACTAGCAGGGTCTAGTCACTTGGATGCCTGGTAGGTTTTCTAAATTTAGCACACATCACTGCTGACTCTTCCTCCTCCTTCCCACTCCACGGCTGTACTGACACACCCTGCTTGCCACACTGCAGACCACAGCTCTATCTTCAATGACTTCCTTTACTTTGCTTGGTTCAGCCTAATTGCAAGATCTGATGATGCTCATCTTGCCTAAATGTATTTCTCTCCCACTGACATCTTAGTCTAAGATGACCTCGCTTTTCACTGGGATCATTGCAATGGCCTCCTTATCTGGAGGCTCCATATTGTTGCTTTGGGGTCTTTGTGCGTTTTCACTAATGCATGAATTCTGATGGAAGACAAAGGATGTCTTGTTTGGAAGATATCATGGTCCATTAGGGTGCACGCAGCCCTGGGGCCAGGGCTAGTCATCGCTTGAGTTGGTTCTTATTGGTCAGTGTAGCTAGAAGGCGAGACTGCATCCTCTAAAAAGGGAGGTCACAGTGAAGTCCAGGCCCTGAGTTGGCCATGGTTGTGCATGCTGCCTCTGCTTCCTGTTGTCTTTACACATCACCTCTTCCCAAGGGTCCTTGGAGAATTGGAAGATCCCAACCTGGCAGCACTCTTGTGTAATTTTCTTCCGTTCTTTCTTCCCACCCTCATCTCGGCCCACTTGCATCCTTCCAAAGGCTTGTGGCAGACAAGCTGGGACTCTAGCCTCATGATGCGGTCTTAATGGGTTGAGGGGTGTTGGGAATATCCTCTTCAGCTTCGTTCACATGCCAAAATAGAGCTAGATTGATAGCTCACATGTTTCTCAGAGGTTTAGGGTAGATGTATGCGTTAGGTGAGAAACTCTGAATTCACCTGCCTATGCTCATATTTTGTGGCATGCCTAAGATGGGGATATAGAACTTTCTGGAAATGGCATAACACTGCCATATGCAAACTTTCCGTCTCAATGTACAAGCCATTCCTCACCTTTCTGTACACTAGTCCCTCTGGAACCTCAAAAATCCTGAATAAAGGATTACGAAGCAATGCTTTTTTTGTGTGTGTGTAAGGTAGAGAGTACAGCAACTGAAACACAAGAAACAGTTGTCAATGGAAGGAGAGCCCATCTGCAAAGACGGGAAGCCGCTGAGACGACTGGGCTGCGGGAGCGCGAGTGTGAAACCAATCTTACACATTCTGCTCTTTTAAAAGCGATTGTACGAGAAGAGATTCGTTTGTTTACATCGAACTTAGATTTCATGAACACACTGGCCATGTTTTGATCACTGTGTATCTTTCTTACGACTTCAATTTTCTTGCTATCTATATGTCATTGCCTTTATACTAACTCTTAAAATAATTGACACAAGCTTCATGTCAAAGACTCCAGGCATATCTCCACATTAGCCCACCATCTGCCCTCCTTGGGAGAATGGAAAAATATTTTCTGTGTCAGGCTGGTTCTAAGATTATTCAAAAACTGGCATGAAGAGGATTATCAGAGGGAGAAATTTTACAGACGGTCTCGGGGGGGCCTCTTTGAAGAAGGTGTTTATAACACATTTTGTTGACTGCCTCTGTGAATCCCAGGAGTGCTGGTAGTTTTTAATCAAAAATAAGAAGTGAAAATGAAGCAATTTGGCTGTGAGACCATCCTTTGCATTTCCACTGGTTCTTCTTATTGTGATTTGGCCATGAATAATTTTGTTTTAACCATTTGCACTGGCATTTGAAGAAAGACACGCCTTGATGTTTTAGAACATAACAAAGCCTAAAGCACCCCAAAGTTCAAAGGGCGAGGGGAATTCTCGGAAACAAGCCTGGCCAGTGCTTGAGAACACAAGGAGGAAACTTTCTATCCCCTAAGAACACTGGCCTCGGCCCTCTTTTGGTAGCACAAAGACAAGATTGCAAGGACATTTGCTAGATCATTAGCTAGAAACTTGTGCTCCTTGTGTGTGGGGAAGCGGGCTCTAGTTCAAAGGTCAGCAGTAACGGTTTCCTATTGTTCTTCAATTGTAAAAACAAGATCCCATACTGAACTTTGAAACAGTGAGATCAATAAGAGCAAGAAACTAGAATAATAATAACTAATTTTTATTATTTATTTGTTTATTAAGTGCTTACTGGATACCAACAGTGAGCTTGTACACATTTAAGTTTTTTCAGACTGGCAACAGCCAGAGCTTAGGGATGGAGGCCTAGAAAGAAAACAGTGAAACGAGTCACCCACGGCCACATGGCACAGTCTTGTAGGTCTGATGCCAGAGCAGGACCTCCCGTTCAAGCCACACAACCTAACAATTAGTGCTGGGCGGAAAGGTGGGGGAAATTGAACCTACGGGCTTTATAATTCCCTGCTGAGCTTTGGGACCTGGGCCCATGACAATTTAACCCTAGGAAAGTAAAACTGGACAGCAGTGCAAGGGTCCCTGCGTCTTCTAGTTCAAGGCCGTGCAGACGGAGCCAGTTCTGAGGCAGCTTCAGATTTTCCCCTTCCTATGGCCAGAGCTGCTTTAGGTCCAGTCTCCCAGCTGGTCTTGATTTGCAGAGCAGCGCTCGCTTTTCCAAACAAGCCATGTGTTGGCATCTTAGAATTCCATTCCATCTAATGCTGGTTTTCTTGGGCCACAGTTCCCATGGTTGGGATATATATCCTGTCTCCCTCTTCTGTTT
Organism: Mesocricetus auratus; assembly: GCF_017639785.1. NCBI lineage: Eukaryota > Metazoa > Chordata > Mammalia > Rodentia > Cricetidae > Mesocricetus > Mesocricetus auratus. The sequence continues at coordinate 45,123,889 of NW_024429186.1, read as the reverse complement.
TCCTTTTAAGATTGGAACATGGAAATTCATTCTTATTGTTGCATGTTGTAATATTTTCATGTGCAATTTTCTCCTTAAGTTCCTTGCTCCCTACAAAAGAGGCTGGGAGTGTGATTATTGTATTATGTTGATAATTGAAAACAGCTGACTTCAAGTAATTTCATATTTTACCTGACTTTTCCAGCGTGGTCTGACTTGAGCTTATCATGAAAAGCAGAGGGGCAGGTGGCTTCTAGAAGGGAGTGGGTGATGTCAAATCATTGCATTTGTAGCCAACACAATAGTAACATCTCCAGAGAGGAGCAGCTAGGATCCTCCCAGGGCTATGGACTCTGAGCTGAAAGAGGGTTTTTGCAGAGCAACTTACACACACAAGAGATATGGGAAGGAAGAGTGCAAGGGGCTGAGTGTGTCATGCCAAAGCCACTTAAGAATACATCTTAAAAATTAAAATGTAATTACATCACTTCCCTTTCCTACCTTTAACCTCGCCAATGTTTCTCCTTCTGCCTTCCAAATTGATGGATTCTTTTCATTTAATTGCAGATATGCATGCATGTGTGTGTGTGTGTATGTGTGTGTGAGTATGTGAGTTTGTGTGTATGTGTGTGTGCATTTGATTTCAGGGCCCATCATCAAAGGGAGCCACTTAGGAGCCTCATCAAAGGGAGAGGCTTCTTTTCCCTTTTTCAGCAGCACAAAAACATTGTTTATGGTTCTTTGCTTGGTGGTGAGATCCTGTGAGATAGAAATCTCCCTCTTTCTGAGTTAGTTTGCCTATTGATATTGTTATTGTTCAGGGCTTATCTAGGTAGCCATCTCTAGAAGACACAGTCTCACAACGAACGTCCTCTGGCTCTTAACAATCTCTCCACACCTCTTCTGTGCTGTGGTGTTCCCTAAGTCTTAAGAGTTGTGCTGTAGATGGTGCTAGGTTCCCCATGGTCTCTGAATCATGACCAGCTATGACTTTTTGTAATTATCTCCATTTGCTGTAAAGAGAAACTTTATACAAAAAGTGTTAGGTGAGAGCTATGATTGTCTGTGGATATAAGGATAAGTTTTAGAGTGTAGTTAGGGAATGTGCTAGTCTAGCAAAGTGGTGGTAGTAGGATCTCTTCTAAGATCCATGACTTTTCCAGTCCAGCGTAGTTGGCTAGGCTTTACTGCCAGCATGATTTCCCTTTTGTTAAATGTCCAATTAGACGGTTGTTGGTTACCACCAAGATATGAGAGCCACTATTGCACCTTGAAAGATACATTGCCACGCTGGTCATTGCTCTGGTTCATAGGCATCACAGCTGGATAGGGTTTTTGAATTGCTTCTTTCTCTTGGCAGCTAGCATAATATTAATGGTACTATGGGGTCTATACCACAGGAAGGAGGCTTGGATCATCTGATCCTGTATCTGAATTGCATGGTGTCTTCAGCAATAGGAATTCACCTTCAACCTCAAAGAGGCAACCAAGGGTATGATCAATAATAGCCACTTGGGTAGTCACTTGGACTACCATGACCAACAAAGGTTTCTCATTTGCAGCATTGAGGGCTTTTTTTGTATTGTTTTGAGACAGGGTTTCTCTGTGTAACTGCCTGACTGTCTTTGAACTCGCTCTGTAGACCAGGCTGGCCTCAAACTCACAGAGATCTGCCTGTCTCCTCCAGAGTGCTGAGATTAAAGGCATGTGCTGCTACCACCAGTGGGCTGGAGCTGAGGTTTTTGCCAGTCCCAGTGGTATGACTTGGCATTAATTATGTTGCTAATTGAAAAAAGTAGACTTCATGTGTTTTTATATTTTACTTGATATTCCTAGCTTGGTCTGAATTTGGCCTATTATGAGAGGCAGAGGGGAAGGTAGCTTATGGAAGTGGGTGGATGCTAATAAATCATTGCATGTATAGGCAACATAACAGCAAATAGCTTCAGAGAGGAATGGACAGGCTTCTCCCAGAGCAACATTCTTAGAGCTGAAAGAGAGTAACTTATAATTATGAAAGGAAGAGGATAGGAAAAGGTACAAGTGGACTTGTGGGTCATGCCAAAGCCATGTTTAAAACCTAGCATATTTATTATAGAAAATATCAGACTTCATTACCTTTTACCATAGCATGCATGTACCTTGAATAACATTCTCTTTCATTATCCTCTCTTGTACCCTTTCCAGCTGGTCCTCCTCCCCTTCCCAAATAGTTATTCTCTGCTTTTATGCCTTAAAAAACTAGATTATGCAGATGAGATCAAGTATGCAATATTTGCCTTCCTAAATGTGGTTTATTTTGCTTAATGTGATGGTCTCCAGTTATGTCCATTTTCCTGCAAATTATACAATTTCATCTTTCTTGATGGCTAACTAACATTCTACTGTGTGTATAAACCATATTTGCTTTATCTGTTGATCCACTGATGGGCTCCTAGGCTGAAGATCTCTTAGCTTGCCTATTGTGAACAGTGCCCCAATAATCAAGAGCACACACACACACACACACACACACACACACACACACACACACATCTCTATTGAATGCTGACATTGATCTCCTTGAGTATATACTCAAAGCCACTATTTAGTGAGTGCTAATTATTTGCCAGGCACTGCACTAAGTCCTTTATATGAGCTATCTCACTGAATCCTCACCCAATCCCATGTTAACACTCAATATGGAATGATAAAGACAACACTAAGTGGGAGAGTTTCAGACATGGAGCTGTCTGAAGCCAGAGACCAGACCATTAACCACAATGCTACTCTTCAAGTCAGAGAGCCCTTTAAAGGTCTATTCAGAGGGCACCTCAATCCTGCGCTACTTATGTGGTTTTTTGTGCACACCATCTGGGAAGCAGAGCGCTCCCTTTGCCTGATAAGAGCTCTTATTATTAATCACATCCATCAAATTTAATACCGCGCTTCCCCATACTTCCCCCTTAAAGCCCTGGGGAACTGGAAGGGAAGGATTCTCTCTTTTTGTAGGGTTGCCTGCCTGACACTATTTGTATAAGTTGAAGATATGGGGTACAGTCAGCCTCTGTGCATTGTTCTGTCTGATAGAAATTCTTAGCACAGTAAGTCTTCTGGGGTTAGCCTTATGGCCCAGACATTGACTCACAAAGTGAACTCCTTGTGAATCATTGAGTGTCATAGACTTACATATTTCAAACTGGATTTTCTACCTTTTCTCCACCTGTCATTGAATAGCCAAAAGATGTCCCGGAATGTTATATAGATTTGGAGGAAAGGGACGATTTTCAGTTTTGTCCTTTCTTTTTTTTTTTCTTTCTAACACAAGGTTTTTCCATGTTTCTCAGGCTGGCTTTGAGACCCAGAGTTCCAGTCATCCTCCTGGCTCAGCCTCCCTTTTAGTTAGAACTATGAGCATATAACCTGGCTCCTGGTTAAAAGGAGGGTGTCCCATCTTGGTCCCATGTGACTGGCTCCTGAGGTTGTTGGCTTACCAAGTTCCTCTGGCACGCTGTTCTGAACCTTCACTGTCTTGGTTATGGGTTTGCCCTTAGCAAGTGATGTAGTGTCCATCCTCTTATTTGTGTTAGATGGGGCACTTAGAACTTGAGAAAAAGCCTGTACAATTCTGCGGGCTGTCCTTTCCTTTTGCTTTGTGCTGTGAGAGTAACACTGACAATTGATGAGATTATTCTTGGCTGGGGTCTATCCTGCAATTTCATATAATTGTTCCAGAATCTGTGTAATAGAACTGAACTGGGATAAATATATAGGACGTAATGACTTGCTGTCTGGACTTCCTAAAGAAAGCAACCGACTGACTCTGATACTCTTTTGAGTTCTTTCATCATAGAATTTGCCACATTGTCTTAATTTAGCGAGCTGTTTGCTGTTCTTTTAAAAATGTTTATGTCTGCCTCTTTGTTTTTTAGAAAGGAAAAGAAAACATCTTGATTTTCCCTTAGTGTACAAATTAGTCTATAAAATAAATAAACCCCCAGCCTGATGCCATTCATGGTCATGGCATCTGGTGTGACTTTTGCTGTCTTCAGACTGGGGTCCTCATCTCCAAGGAGATGCCTCGCTTCCTCCTGGATAATGTTTATGTTTAGTGATATGTTCCCTGGGAATTGTTTAGACTAGAGGCTTGGGGAGCAGAGGGTGAGACATTCCCCCCTCAGGCAAGGATACCCGAGACAAGGAAATGTTCTCTCCAAGGTGAAGAGAAAAATTTTATTCATCAGAATTTTCCATGATGTTTATGTATGGAAAAAAGCCAGACAAGTTCCTAGATGGTATTTGCTTTATTCCTAGGAGACTGAGAAAGTGCCTATAGTGAGGGTAAGTCTTGATGATCACATGGGAAACCTTGGAAAGGCTCACAGAAAAGCAGAAGAAGTCAGCAAAGAGTAGAATTATGGTGAGATAACACCAAAAATGAAAAGACAGAGAAAGAGACAGAGAATGCTTTAGCAGTTACCTTGGGTATAGAACCAAAGACAAATACTGATGCCTAGAGATAATGTCCAGACAAATTTCTGCTTGTTCCCTATATAAAACTCTTAGATTTGATCTATCTGAAAATATGTACAGAACTAGCAACAGCAGTGCTTGAAGTCCAGGTAGTCAGATTTGTGCGTCATGTGAATGTAATTCCTACCAGAGACGGAGCCACATTAACTTTCAGGATTATTGAGATTAAATCACATGTGGACAAAATATGAACATTTTTTTGGTAAAATAAATGAATCTATATCAATTGAGCATAGCAACACCATTTGAAGACAGTTTTGACCAGGACTGAAAGAAACATGGATAACCAGGGAATTTTGTATCAGTTGTTAGCTATTACCAGTTTATAGACACATTTGGAGTTTGAAGACAGTGTACCAAGTGGACAAGTTGCAAGAGCTGTGTGCTGTGTCACACCATCAGGGACCAGCAGCACTGATACAAAATTTCCTACAAATTGGGCTACACTGGAGCCCCTTAAAAGTCTTGGCTACCTTTGAAGAACTGCCTGCCAGACAGAAGCTCACTGCTGGAATCAGACACAGGGAGGAGAAACCAGATGCCCGTGTCTGCCCTGCATTGCTCACCAGTAAATGACTGACGTGATACTGTCTGCAAGCATCCATTTGATGGAGATTCCAGTGATGTCAAGAGAACAGAGAGTGATCATAGTGCGGTGCACAAATGCTTAAGACTCAGCACCTGCATTGTAGTGAACGATTGCATGGTTTTTCCCATTTATCAAGCACCTTCTGCCAGTGTTAGCTTGTTCTTCTCAAACACCCCAGAAGGCAGGCATGGTTGTGCCTAGTCTACAGGAGATGATGCTGAAGCCAGAGACATTCATTGGCTTGTCTGAAATTTCACAGAATGGGATTTCAACACGAATTCCCAAGCACCACCTCTGCTTGCCCTTTGTATTTTGCTTACATTTTGGAAGTTTTATATTTCCATTATGCTTATGCTGTCTTTTCATACATGGCAAAATCTGGCACTGTTTTTTTTTTTCTATATAGTTACTTGGATGAACATCATGAGGCCACCCCCTTGGAATCTGTAGGGTAAAATGTCCAAACCTACTTCCAGGTTTGAAAACTTACCAACACCCACCAGTCTATGAGTCTAAAATCCCACCAATCCCTGAATTTGTAATCCCACCAATCCCTGGGCTTGTCTTGAAATGCCACCAATCCCTACTCTGGAAACCTTCACTCTGGAAAACTCCTCCCCCTAGAGACTCTATATAATCCTGTCTCCTGCTCAGTCCCTGCTGCTTCTCACCCAAGCAGAGGCAGTCACCCTCTTGTGTCTCTTCCAATAAGTCTCTTGTGTGAGGTTTGTTGTGTTGTGTGACTTTGTGATATTCCTTGGGTCCTGACTTCCAGGATAACTTTTTCCTCAGGGCTTTAACACTTCCATTGATGAAGCTGTTCCCCTCAGCGCTGTGATGCCTCCACTGAGGAAGCCTTTCCCCTCAGAGCTGTAACACTTACAGAATCCTTTACCTCAATTTTTGAGGCATATTTATCTAAAGTTTGAGTCCTTATTCTAGTTTTTTTGAAATTCTGAAGCTGCTTTGAGTAATTGTAGACAACTCTATCTCCCTTTGAGTTTTCCAGTCCAACACACCATCTTATAAACATTCCCCCTTCTGCTTCAAAGCTTGAGATGCAGTTATAATAATAAATTAGCATGTGAAATGCTAGTAACAAGAATATGGATGAGTCTACATTTCTAGATTGTGTTAATTCTATCATATAATGATGTTCACTTGAATCAAGTACCATGAGTTCTTTATAACTTATTTCCTTCTGTATCTACTTACTAAAATGAACTTGGAAAGTTAAGGAACACTGCATTTGTAGATAGACTTATTCTTTCAAAATAAGAGCATAGGGAGACTATTTTCATTTCATGGGTTCACATTCTGTTTTCTTCCCCTCTTAGACCATGAGTATTGGATGCCATTACTACTCATTTTCATTAACAATTTTTTTTTGCTGTAAAAGAGTTCATCAAATAGATGTGTCTTAACACTAGACATTTAAGTGACTGGTTTCCACTAGATCTTAACAGGCATTAAATTGAATTGAGTAAGAACAGGGGAGATTCCAAAGGGAGGAACTCGTCCCATATTTCAACAACTTCCTCTTGTTTGGCCTGGATCTCTTCCATGTCCCATCGAAATTCAACTAATTTATTTCATGGCAGCCCTTGGAGATACTCCCAATGTGATAGACACACTCCTCTTCTTTCTGGCCACACAAAGCTGTAACACCACTGGCAGGGGCCAGCGAGCCGGAGGTGTATGCTGTGAGCAGAGCTTCTCTGGAGAAAACCTGAACTCTAAAGTCTGTTTGTAACAATGGTTGCTGTCACATTCATCATAGGAACACATAGAAGTTAGTGCTTGGGTTGGAGCTGGCTTGTTCTCATCAACCAAAAGTTACTGATTTTCAAGATGTCTAACGTTCTATAAATCCCAAGATTCATAACAATAAAGAAGTTGAGAAAGTCTCTGCAAAGGGCTTTTAAAACGATTTAATTTTCATTTACAGATTTGTGTGTGTGTGTGTGTGTGTGTGTGTGTGTGTATGTGAGTGAATACCATGTGTGTGGGTGCCTGTGGGATCCAGAAGAGGGTGTTGGACCCTATAGTGTTGAAGTTAAATGCTGTTGGGAGATGAGGGCTGGAAAGCAAATTCCCTGGAAGAGCAGCAAGTGCGCTTAGTTGCTGAGCCATCTCTCCAGGCGCTGCATAGGATTTTTAATGGTGTCTGCCATGCCTCTTCCATTCAAACACATGGCAGACATTATTAATCAATCACCTCTTTTGTAGACAGCCCCAGACTCCTTCCAGGAAAGCCCTGCCCCAGTCAAAAACCACCCTTTATATAAATGGCCCATGAGAGCAAATCTGCCCATCACAACGAGCTCATTTGTTCCCTTATTTCACAGATAAGGAAAGTGGAATAATTTGGCCTTTGTGCAACAAAAACAATGCATTTAGAGGTGCACATTTTATCCAGATTTCCAAGTTAATTTGATAGCACACTAAAACTTGAGGAATACTAGTCTTTAGATCAGTGGATGGAAGATGACGTAAGAACGGGTGAGTTGGAGTCTGCTGGGCAGCCTTGGAGTCAGTACCCTGGAGAAGTCATCCATCACATGCAGTAAGTATGTCTTCAATGGCTCAGGTTCAAACACTTTATTTTGACAGTTGTACAGGGATGACAAGTCCACATGAGACTAGGGCTTACTAATGAAGCTCACAAGACCCGTACAGCGCAAACAGAATTGCTGCAAACTGAATAAAGGCCCAGAAGATATAAAATACCCTTTATCTCTACACACATCCTTAGGGTTCTTCTTGTAAATTCCTCCAGGCAGGCACTAAGTTAGAGGCTAAGATGTCTCTTGCTCAACACAGATGTCAGCAACAAGTTAGGGTTTCTAAGAAATGGTTTCTTTGTATCAGGCTTGATTCTCCATCGAGAGCATTTGAAACATTTGAACATTTAAAATGTCACCAAGCCATCTTTGCCTGATTCCAGCTAAGTTTCAATGAGTTTTCTTTTTTATCACTTGCCTTTCAGTGGTTTTCTTCGGGAACTTGCTGATTTCACTAGTTTTGGGAGTGGACTCCTTATAAACTATTCCACAATGGTGTCTGCTTCCTTCCATCGCTACTCAGATACAATTATATGTTTAATTAATTGACTTTGTCCTCTAAGGACAAAGCCCTAAGCCACTCTTTACACTGCTTCCTAACAATGACTGCTTCACTCAAATCTTGGCTCAGCATCCGATACAGGGCCGGTTACTAAACTGTAAACATTTAAGTTACCTTCTGGAAAAGCAGCAGCGAGTGAGGAAGCTGGGGGATTTACAAAAAGTCAATGACTGAATTGTAAATGTACTTAAGAGAACAGAATCAAGATGGTCTTTGAATCGAAAGCATTGTACTCACTGCCAGATGGGAGAGGAACACGACGGGCTGTGTTGGGACTACGTGGTGCTGTTAACGCAACTAAAAGCCAGACTTCTTGGATTGCCAAGAGTAGCTACTTCAGACTAAATGCTGAAGAGCAGTTGGGGATACCATAAATTTGCTCACCATGCATCATTTCCAGACATTTCCTGGTCTTGGCAAAGGGGGGGACACTCTCTTCTCTGCCACATTGTGGAGAACAGCGTTTAACATGCTCCATCTATTTCCACGATCAGAAGACAGCCCTTGCTATTTTATATTATTGCCTAATAAAAAACCCTTTAAGGCTCTATGGTCCTTTTGCTCTCATGACTTCTGAGTACAGTTCTAAGCCTACTGTTTATTACAGGAGGGAATCTGCTATAGCAGCCTTGCTTCAGCTTCCAAATGCTTTCAAATCACATCCAGAATTTAAGAGTAAATGATCAGCTCATCGGTGATTATGTAGCATCAGCTAAAATCTTTCCCAAATCAAGACAGATTTTACATCTCTTAGGGGGCCAATTCTGTTAACCGTGCTCTGTTCCCAGCAAGGTGGCCGTGTGGACTACCTCCTAATCTGTATTTTAGAACTGAGAACAGTGAACTGCAGAAACAAACCAGGGTCAGAGAGAAGCTGGCTTCAGACTCAGCCACTGGCTCAGCCTGTGAGGCCTCAAGGACTTTGCAGAAGTGACAGGAATAATGACTTGAGGGAGTTTGCAGTTAAGGAAAATGTTTTTTTTTTAATACCTTTTAAACTTCTCTTTAGTTTTGTAACATCCAAACATTTATTTATAAGAAACACAATAGGATAATTTGTGCTGAGAAATGCAGCAATAAATACAGTTGAAGGGCTGGGAAGTGATTGTGTAGGCCTTAACCCAGCGGGGAGTGGGGGGCAGGCGGATCTCTGTGAGTTCGAGGCCAGCCTGGTCTACAGAGTGAGTTCCAGGACAGCCAGGGCTGTTACACAGAGAAACCCTGTCTCAAAAAAAGAAAGAAAGAAAGAAAAAATAAATAAATAAACAAAACTGTTGAAGGCAACAGTGACAGAGTACTTGTGTTACTTACACAGACAGAGGCTCTGCAACTATACTACCCACACCTACATGTCTGTGTCACTTACACAGACGGAGGCTCTGCAACTATACTACCCACACCTACATGTCTGTGTCACTTACACAGACGGAGGCTCTGCAACTATACTACCCACACCTACATGTCTGTGTCACTTACACAGACGGAGACTCTGCAACTATACTACCCACACCTACATGTCTGTGGCCATTTCGTCCTTGGTCCTTCAGACATACCACTCTGGAAAGATTTTGTTGTTGATCTAAGGAAATGAGTGTGCTTATGACCACAACTGCACACTGATCATAGTTTTGTTGAAACATGCCAAACAACAAACACTGCATAGACATTGACACGTACATTTCTAAATGCTGCATATTAGATTTAATTGGCTGAGACCACATCTAGAATAAGTGCAAGGTGAGTCTTCCATGCGGAACCCAGACGTGTTAAATAAAAAGCCTGCCCTGGGCAGGCAAGGAGTGAGTTTCCTATTGTTTGGGAGTAAGAGCTGCTAAAGTAAGACTGTATGAATGCACAGACACCTGGTAAGAGTTGGCTGTAGAGAGCGCTCCTTTCACAGCATCCCATTTCACCGCATGTGCAGGTTATTGGCTGTATCCCAGGACTTAACTGCTACAGCACTGAACGGCAGCTGGGAGGGAGGGGGCGCAAAAAGAAAAGAGGAATGCTCGTAAAATTTTAAAGGAACGATAGGCATAATGGTATTTTAGGAAGACAGGATAAAAGCAAATGACTCAATGCCACATTAGTGCTCACTGGAGAAAAACAATGGGCAAAATGTTGAGTTCCTTTATAGGACTCTAGCAACCAAAGCTTTGTTGCCATATTGGTAATGTTTGTGCAACCATCTTGGTGCTTGCCATGATATTTATCTGCGTATCCTGCCTGACAATCCCTAGTATTGATTTCGGATCCATTTCTTCCTTTGTCTGACTTCTATTGTCAATGACAAGTTCTAGGAGAGAGGCACAGTGTTCGGGACTCTGCAACACCCCCCCCCCCCCCCCGCAAGCCTGAAAATACCCAACTCCTTTCTAGGAAGCAACTTTGTTGGTACCCATCTGTAGAGAAGCGGTCCAGGTGCCCTGGCTGCCATGTTAGCTTCTGTTTGTCTATGCCTCTTCTGGTGCCTGAGGCTAACATCTCTTGTTAGTTGGTCTTTGCTGGTATTCATTTACAGATGCATCAGAGTCTGGTCAGAAGCTTTGTCAGTTTGCTTTGGGTGGTCATAAAGATGCTTTCTAGTCTAGTCTCATAGGTTGTCATGCCTGCTGGGCTAGCACATTTGTTGGTTCCCATCTGCAAACCCATGACAATTTTCCTTCATCTAAACATCTTGTTTGCTTTCCTGAACACTCAACTCCAATGTCAGTGGTTTCAAGGAGTCCCTTCAGCCAGACCGACTAGAACCACCAGCATCATCTGAACCTGAGTCACTTTTCTATCCTAAATAAGATTGTTTGCTTCAGATATGTGATGTGGCTTCATACTATAAGCCTGCACAGCTTTGACAAAGTCACCCATAATCTACTGAGGCCGGGTTAGTGAGAAATCACCAACTTCACAAAGCCTTGCTGTGGCTATGACTTCCCAGAGTATGGGATGATGCCATCCTTTAGACCAAGATAGATATTACATCTGTGTCCATGCCTGACTCCTCTAGGAAAATGCCTAGATTTTTCTAGCTGCTGATCATACTTGAATGCAATCTTGTTTTAGCCTCTGAAGAAAATCCATATAAATCTTTCTTGTTGAAGAGGGCCACGGAGGTCGTGGTGCAGCAATGGGGTACAGAAGGTGCCATGGAGACTTGTTTGTCTATGTCTTGCAGATCCTTCTTTCATTCTGTGTAGTGCTGAATGCCTTGTTAGGAGCTGGTACTATTGCTCCATACTTATCATTTTCAGTCATTGTATCACAATAGTTCTCAATCATTCTATCCACAGTAGAAATCTTTCTCCCATTATGTTTTTTTTTTTTTCCTTTTTGAGACAGGGTTTCTCTGTGCAACAGCCCTGGGGCCATCCTGGAACTCACTCTGTAGACCAGGTTGGCCTTGAATTTACAGATGTCCACCTGCCTATGCCTCCTGAGTGCTGGGGTTAAAGGTGTGCACCACCACCCGGCTTTGCCATTGTCTTAAGACATTTGTCTTTTTGCCTTTGACAGAGCAATTTCAGAACCTGAAGTTGGACCTGCAGCCTTACTGTCTTCTCCATCATGGTCAGTCTCCTTGCTATACCTATTGCTGGACATAAAATTCCATTCAGCTTAAGACTTTGCACAAGTTCTCCACTTTCTGCACAAAGTCACATGGAATTCTCACAACCTTTTTTAGCTCTGCCTGGGTGAAGCAGGTGGGCCTGATTCCGTGGTGTTTCATCTTACTCGAGAGTTTCATGTTGATGTAAACTCATCAGCAAAACTGCATAAGGCAGTCAAGAGTTTCTGTTGGCTCTTGAGTGCTCTCTTACTTCGGTCACATTTTTATTGCAGTTATGGAAATCATTTTCAATGAATAAGATAATCAAATGTGCACTGGATTCTAAGTCTGTCAATGCAGCAGAATAGTTGAAATCTGGATCACTGTGGAAGATGCAGGATATGTTGTTTCTATATTTATCATACCACATTGTACTTCTATTATGGACACTCATCTAATTGCTCTGCTTCGCTTATTAATATTCATATATTAATATTTATCTTTATGGAAAATCCTGATGCCCATTGTTCCTTCAGTAGCATACATGAACTAATTGCTGTGCAATAGTTCTCATTGAATTCTTAAGACTTTATGATCTTTTGTTCCTTTTTGTAAAATCTCTGTGAGTGTGTAAGTCCATGTGTGTGTGTATGTCTGTGTGTGAGTGTGTGTCTATATGTGTGTGTTTGTGTGGTGTGTATATATCTATGTGTGTGTATGTATGTCTGTGTGTGAGTTTATGTGTGTGTGTGTGTATGTCTCTGTGTGTATATATCTATGCATGTGTGTATGTGTGTCTGTGTGTGTGAAAGTTCATGTGTGTGTCTGTGTGTGAGTATATGTGTGTATGTCTATGTGTGAGTGTGTGTATGTCTCTGTGTGTATATATCTATGTGTGTGTATATGTGTATCTATATGTGAATGTGTAAGTTCATGTGTGTGTCTGTGTGTGAGTATATGTGTGTATGTCTATGTGTGAGTGTGTGTATGTGTGTCTCTGTGTGCATGTATGTCTATGTGTGAGTATGTGTATCTGTGTGTGAGTGTATGCATGTGGTCTGTGTGAGTTTGTGTGCTTCTGCCAGCTTGTGTGCGGCAGCCTGTGTGTGGAGGGCAGAGGGCACACTCAGGTGTTGGTCCTTGATTTCCACTGTATTTGAGACAGGGTCTTTGTCAGCAGCTGAATACCCAGGCTAGCTGGCTTGTGAACTTCTGGGGGTCTTCCTCTCTGCCTCCCATCATGACATAGCAATGATGGGGTTATAGACACAGGCTACCATGCCTGGATTTTATTTGGGTTCTAGGGATCTGATTCCAGACTCACACACTTGTGCAATTCACACTTTACCCACGGAACCTCCTCCCCAGCTCTTGTTTGCTCACTTTTTGAGATGGGATCTGGCTATATAGCTCACACTGGCCCTGAACTGTATAGCTTAGGCTGACCTTGAACTCTTGGTTTTTTAGCCTGGGGTTACAGGTATGAACCACAATGCTTGGCTTGAATTTTGTCTCAATTAAGATAATAAAGTTTGCTTTTCTTTATTTTAGGAATGATGTCTCACTGTTGCATAAACACTAGACACATTGTTGTGTGGGATCTACCAGAGAAGACTGGCTTTAAGCCACTGGTTTAACTAATAGAAAGTCTTTATTAGCTGGCCAGCCATTACACTGTTTTTTTTTTTTGTTTTTTGTTTTTTTGTTTTTTTTTTGGACCCTAGTGTAGCCTCTATCTTTCTCAAGGTGAACTTTTAAATACAAAAACCACACCCTGGGTTGACACACCTCAGTTTGCAAGGACAGTTAACCTGAAGCAATACTACAGAATCTAAAAGGCAAGGTTAGTGCAATTAGAGACTTTCCCAGAACTTTGGACTTCGATGAATTAGGGTTTTGTTTTTGGCAGGTGGTGCTGCCTATATGCTGGGTTCCGAAGCCTGAATAGTACTTCCATCATGATGTCAGTTGTACTAAGGTCTGGGGGCCTATTTTAGGATAGTGATTGAGTCAATACTGAAGTGATTGATGCCTAGCACATTCAAATGGGGGATATTATTGTGTCATCTAGAAATATAAATTAGACTTGTTCTCTCCCCACTCCTTCCTCCCCCTCCCTTCTCTTCTTCCAACCTCCTTCTTCTCCTTCCTGCCCCCATTTAGGTAGATTAGAAAAGGTGAAGATATGAATTTCATTAAGATCTTCAGAACCAGTGTGCCATCAGAGCTGCTTGCCTCCCAGTGGGCCTAGGTGAGGTCTGTTTCCTCGCTGCTTCTGCAGACTCCCTGCCTCCCGGAACCACAGCCCTTGCCCTCCTCTACAGACTGCATCTCTCCAGCCCCTGCTCTGCCACAGCTCTTCTCCGACTTGCTTGCCTTTAGGCCCCCGCCACTGGAAAATTTCCACACCTAAGATGCTTAAACAGCCCCAGTTTCCTTTGCTCTGTATGGTAGTCCATGCCAGGTCCTCAGGACTGGGACGTGGGTAATGAGAGATTGCTACTCAGCCTTCCATGTCATTCCACAGAACTTATGTTAGTCAAGGATTAAAACTTGAATGCCTCCCAAGGTCAAGGATGTACAGAAGGTAATGTGCAGTTTGAGTATTATACAAGGGGCAATAATGAAGTGAAAATTAGATATTTTAAAGTCTGTCTGAAGCAGATTCTAGTTACTTATGTCTATGTGTTACCCAACACAAACCAATGCTGCCAAGTAAAGCTTCTGGAGAAGCTGGAGTCCAGATATTTATGTAAAGTTCTCAGTTTTATAAAGAACTTTTCACCTTCAGTTGAAATTCTACAAGGATTTTTTTTATGTTGGCTAGTTTCTTTTTAAAAATCATCTTTTTTCATTTACTTTATTTCATACACATATACAATGACTTTTGGCCCTATTCATCCTCTTCTCTCCTAACTCCTTCCAGACCCGTCCCTCAGTCCCTCCCCAACTTCACAACCTCTTTTCAATTATAGCCCACTGAATCCGATGTGTGCTGCCCATACATGTTTGGTCATGGGTCCTCCACTAGCGCAAGCTCAACCTACAAGGATCCATTCCTTTAAGAAAAAGGGACTCTTCCTCTCTTAGTATGGGCTAGTTTCTTATATTGAAACGCGTCTGAATGGAAAGACGCTGGTCATTAAAAGAATATATCAGAAAATTCCTGTATTAGTGGATATGAATATAAGCCACACAGTAACAGGAGATAGTTGAAAACTACATAGCCAATTCTGTAAAATGGTAAAAATGAAATTTGAAAGCTCCGAAAATTAAGTATAAACACAAAAATTCCACTAAGACATGGTCAAAAGGCATGAAGAATTCCCTATCCCCCAAATACACAAATGAGAAATAAGCACATTGTGATGGCTTGAACAAGAATGGCCCCCATAAGCTCATATGTTTGAATGCTGAGTCATCAGGGAGTGGTACTACTTGAGAAGGATTGGGGGCGTGGCCTTATTGTGGTAGATGCAGCCTGGATGGAGGAAGTGTGTCACCAGAGTGGGCTTTGTGCTTTCAAAAGCCTATGCCAGCGGGGCCCAGAGACTCTTTCTTCCTGCTGCCTGTGGATGAGGATTGGGATGGAGAACTCTCAGCTTCTGCTCCAGTACCAAGTCTGTGTATGTGCTGCTTTGCTCCCCGCCATGATGATAATGGAAAGTGATAATCTGAAACTGTCACAAGCCACCAGTTAAGTTCTCTTTCATAAGAACTGCCTTGGTCATCGTGTCTCTCCTCAGCAATAGAACACTGACTAACACACGCATCCAGAGATGTTCATTTTCAGTTATTAAGAAAATGCAAATTAAGTCTCTGTGAGATATTAATATCTGCCCAAGAGAATGGCTGCAGTTAAAATTAGTGGCACCATCAAAATGGGACAAGGCTGTGGAGAAAGTGCCATGTTGGTATTATAAACCTTCTGGAAAAACAGCGTGTGCACATTCTTTAGAAAATAAAAATGCATGGCCAGCGATTTGGGCTCACAGGTGAAGGCACTTGCTGTGAAGCCTGACTTGCCAAGGCTGATCCCGAGAGGACTGACTTCCACCAGGATGCCCCCTGACCTCCACATGCCCGCCACGGCACATCCCATTTTGATTATTTACTTTCTTTCGTTAGTGTTACTTTCTGTGTGGCTTTTTCTTTTGAAATAACCGTTGGTTTGTTATTGTTTAGTCATGCCTCTGTGTTAGAAATGATCAGGGTTCCTGGATTAAATTCAGGGATTTGTGAAGGAATCGTTTGGGGCACAGAGGGAGGGAAGAAAGAGTGAGAGGAAATCAAGTGGTTGTGGGAATATTTATGTCGTGTCCTATGTGTTTAAACATACCTTTGACCACTGGGGCTCTGGGTTCATTTAGTGAAATGTAAGTACCACGGCTAAATGAAATTAAATCTTGGGACTGAAAATTGAAATTCCACATTAAAAAAAAAAAGAAGTTTGGAAAATGAGTATTTCGTGTCAGTTGTGAGTAAAAATTCTTTGGTTGACTTGATGAGTGTACCAGGGATAGAAGTTGTAAATAGTTTAGTTTTTATGGATATGATTGCCAATCGATAATTTATATTGTTGGAAAGCATAAATGACATATTTTAAAATTACAGCAGTCACAGGCAATAAAATTCCTGGTAAATATTCCCTAAGATTACTAAATAGGGGAAAATTAAAACTTGAAGCAATATAAAACTCTGCTTTATGTAGAGTACTTGGTACTCTTCATGAGTGAGGACCTGTAGAAGTGGAACCTCACACAGCAAACCAATAGGAATCTCTCCTACTGTATCTTACAAACCTGTGATAAGCCATCTGTTATGACAAACTCTCTGGAGGAAAGACTTAACAAACTGAAAGATGTTGTTCCCAGACAGTTAGAACCGGGCTGGTCTTCAGCCACAGGGATACCTGCTAACTGCTACAAAACCAAAACCAAAGATCAGGTAGGCAATGCATACTTGATAGTTACTTGGTAGCCATCTGAATTATTAAATTTACTGTTGTGAAACTGCAGTGCTTGCATTCACATAACCCTTAATTATGTAACAATATTTCCAAAGAACAACACTAGTGCAATGGTTGATCTTGGTTATCAATTTGATTGGACTGGTGAGTGCTTAGATTAGTAAGGTATGTCCGTCAGGGCTTTTCCAGAGAGGACTAAGGAGGAAAGATCCTCCCTGACTGTTGGTTGTGACAGCCTGAAGGCTGGAGGGCTAGATGGAATGACATGGGGAAAAGCAGAGAGTTTGAGAATAGAGGTATGCTCTCTTTGCTTCTGGCAGCCATGATAGGAACTCTACCATACCCCCTCTGCCATGATGGACTGACACCATCAAAACAGTGAGTCCTACTAAGTCCTTCCCCTTTCGCTGAATTTCTCATGTATTTGCTACAGTAATGGAAAAATGGACTAATGCAAATAGTGATGCGAGCAATTTGCATATGGCAAAGGGAAGTCCTAAAGTGCATCCCACAGGCGAGAGATGGAAACACTGTAAGATGAAAGACCACATTCATGTAACTTATATGACGATATATTGTTATAGTCATCCTAACTTAATCATAGGTGTGTAAGTAGGAAATAACAGTTCAGACACTCCACTTGGGGCAATGAGCTATTATTGTAGTTATGTTTGGTGCCATACTCGACTGAGATCACAGAATAACTGAGAATAATTTTTGTTTGTAAACTTGCTCATAGGACTAAATTTTGGAAGAAAGAAAAAAAATAGTATCATTGTCCTTAGTGCCATGCCCTAGAATATTTACTTTTCTAGAATTATGTCTTTTTTGGTCAGGGGTAGGGATCTAGACCTGATCTTGGATTTAATCCTGGTTCTGTTGTAGCCTGGGCAGCAAGGGTCCATTATTCTCACCCTCTGAAGCATTTTCTTTAAGATAGACTTAATGAACATCGCTCTGCAAATTGACTTCTCCGGCTTCTTTATTCTCTCTGCCATCCCCTTAAAACAATAGTCCCCAGCTCCTTTTCATTTTAGGCCCCTGCCTTCTTATGCCCTTCAGAGTCCGTAGTAAAAATGCTATAAAAGTCCTTTGACATCTACTCATGTTCTGTGTAGAATGAAGCTCACACTCCTTCTCTGGCTATGTATGACCTGGCTCCTGCCTGGATTGCTGAACTGCTTCCACACCGCTGTACTCTGGGTGTACAAGCAGGATGAATCTGGTCACGTCTCAAAGGTTTCTTGGTGAAAGAATCCCTTCATGATCTCTCTGGTTCAAGTGTCTGTCCTGCAGAGGGCCCCCCCAGACCACCCCAGCTCTGGGACGGCACCCTCCTCTTTACCTGCTGCCACTCCCCATCATCACATCCTTCTCCGTAACTAATCCATAGGATGTATTCTCCCCTACCCTGCCTTTTGTGATCCTTAGCAGTGATTGCTAACTTGACAGGCTCCAGGATCCCCCAAGAGACAAGCCTTTGGCCACACTAATACAGATCATCTGGAGTAGGCTAGCCTCTACGCTGGTCTCTGAGAGGTTGTCTAATAGGTTAATAGGGAGATTTACCCCAGATGTGGATGGTACCATCTCACCTGCTGGGGACCTGGGCTGAATGAAAAGGAGAAAGGGAGCTGAGCACAAGTACTCGTTCTTTCTGCTTGCTGGTTGTGGGTTCAGCAATACCAACTGCCCCCCCAACTGCCCCATTCCTGTCTCTAGGATTTTCCTGTCCCGGTAGACTGTACCCTGGAGCTGTGAATCAGAGTAAACCCTTTCTTCTAAAAATGCTTTCTTGTCCAAGTATTTTTATTATAACACCAGGAAAAGTAATTAGTATAACTTTTTATCTTTCTTTAAAAAAATTATTTTCTCTCTTTCAGTACTGGCAGCTGAATCCAGGAATTTGGACATGCTAAAGTCAGCAATCAACCATTGAGTCACATCCTTAACTATTTAATTTTGAAAATTAAAATTTTCAATTATTTTGGGGCTGGGGATGTAGCTCAGTTGGTAGAGTACTTGCCTAGCACACATGAAACTCTGGGTTTAACTCAGCACTATACAACTCAGGTGGTGAATGCCTGTGATCCCAACACTTTGCAGCCTGAGGCAGGAGGATTACCATGAGTTTTAGGCTAGTCAGGGCTATAGAGTGAGACCCTGTCTTGAAACACACCCACCCCCACACACGCACACCCACCCACCCACCCACCCACACACACACACACACACACACAGAGAGAAAGACAGAGAGAGAATAAGATCCTATTTAATTACTGTCTTGATTAAAAAGGATGTAAATTTTGCGTTTGATCATAAGCCAATTCTCTCTCTTTTTGAGATTATAATTCAATTACAACATTTCCCCTTTCCCTTTCTTCCCTTCAAACTCTCCCCTATACCCCTGTCCATACTCCTTCAAATTCATGGTCCCATTTTCATCAATTGTTATTGCATATATGTATTTCCAAATATAACTTATTGAGTCCATATGATGTTACTTGGACATGTGTTTTCAGGACTGATCATTTGGCACCAGACAATAAATTGGTATACTCTTTTGTGGGGAGAAGCACGTCTCTCTCTCTCTCTCTCTCTCTCTCTCTCTCTCTCTCTCTCTCTCTCTCTCTCTCTCTCTGTCTCTGTCTCTCTCTCTGTATCTCTCTCTGTCTCTCTGTCTCTGTCTCTGTCTCTGTGTCTCTCTCTGTCTCTGTCTCTCTGTCTCTGTCCCTCTGTCTCTCTCTTTCTCCCCCAGTTTTGGCCAGTTGCCTACAGTTCTTTGTGTAGAGGATTCATGGTATTTTCCCCATCTAGTTTGACATGTTCTTGGGGGCCTCCTTGTTCAGCTCACATTTGGGAGATCATGTTGGTAAGACTTTATGGGTGTAGCCTCTGATGTCACTAGAGCACAGTCTCATAGCAAAGTCCCGGTCCTCTAGAATGCAGCTGTTTTAGAGGCACCCTCTCTCTCTCTCAGTTACTCACATTCCTGGAGACGTTGCATATCTGAGAGCGTTGCTGCTTCTGTATTACTGAGAGAAGCTGATCTTGCCTTTGTCCATTTCTTCTCACCAAAGCCCAAGTTTTGGAGAGACTTCCAGAACTTTCTTTCATATTGCTTTTGATTTTTTTCCTTAGGATCAAATTCTCACTCTTTCAAGTTTTTCTTGGCTCTCTTCTGCCCCTAATTGATACTCTGATTGGAAGCTTCAGAAAATTTCATGGGCCATTCTTTTCAGGTTATTAAATCAATTCAGAGAAGGTTTTTGTTTTGCTTTAATTATATTCAAAGAATGGTTGCACATGCTAGCCTGAAAGATTAATTTAAATCACAATAGACACTGTGGAAATGGGGACCAAGCCAACATAACAGCCAGAGAGACTCTGTGGTATTCGGCTAAGTGACGAGGGAAACTGGAAACAGATGTTTAGAAGGACAGACGATCTGCTCTAGAGTGGCCATTCCAAGCATTCTCAATATTCTTCAAGGCTCCATAGTTTGGGCCACTGCTTCTCAATACACATTCTTAGTGGCACCGGTCAAATGGTGTAAAGCCAGTATAGACCTGCTAAGGAAGACCACGGTGGATGCTCTGAAGGCTGGAGCAGAATGCTGGCTGGTTACCTCTGTATTGCTGCATGGTGGGAAGATCTCTAAGATTTAGGAAGGAGATGTAGAGTACTTGGGGTGGGAAAATGTGGAGCCAGGATGAGGAGCTCTGTGCAGTGGCTCCACAGGAAGGGGCGATCAAGGATTTCAGCAGTTTGACAGCCAATAGTACTGTACTGTTTTTTATTAGCTGCTTGTAATTAATTCCTAGAAGACTTTCTCTGGTCTGTCAAATGACATCTATCATGTTGCCTGTGACCACAGCTACAGTTTGGTTCCAGTTCATTGTCACTGAAGGTGGCAGCTTGTGTTTGTATCATCAGACACAAACTTTTGGATACAGTGGAACTGCACAGAAAGAATTATTGTTGGAAGAAGGGGAGGAGTTACCTGGACAAAAGGGGGAGGGGTCACGGAGGAAAGCATTAGCTGTCAATCACATTTCAAGGAAACCTTATTAAGTCAATCTCCTTGCAACCGCAGAACTTGTAGGTGCAGTTCAGACTACATCAGGGTGTAGATGGAGGCCAGATGTGTTTGATAAGTGACTTGATGTGGCTGAATGGTCTCCAGAAAGAAGCCTTCAGCACTGTGAGCATGCACAGCTGTCATGAGCCCTTCAAATGGATGAAGGCTAATGCGTCAAAAGCAGAGTCTGATGCCAAAAAGGAAAGAGGGCAACAAAACTCTCCCTGGGTGAACTCTGTGATGGAGGCGCTCCTTTAGGCAGGGGATCTTCTTCAGAGGCTTAGTGACATTGTTCCACCTGATTAGTGTAAGTGTCAAGACACCAGATGTCTGCTGGGGATGTAACTCGATTGGTAGAACACCTGCCCAGCATCGGAAAGGCTCTGGGTTTGATCCCAGAACCACATAGACTGGGTGTGGTGGCACATTCTGGGGTCCCAGAATTCTTCAGATAAAAACAAGTTCAGGATCACCTCTAGTTTGAGGCCAGCCTAGGACATACGAGATGCTGTCAAAATGCAAGACAAACCAAAACAATCCACTTAATGTTCTTGGACCTTTCTTGTCTAATGAACTTGACACATGCACACATTTACTTAACTTAAAATTTCCAAGGTGGGGGCTGGAGAGACAGCTCAGCAGGTAGATAACTTGCTAATCTGGCAGAGGACCTGACTCAGTTCCCAGCACCCAACTCATGCAGATCACAACTGTCTGTAACTCCAGCTCTAGGGGATCTGATGCCCTCTTCTGACCTCCAAGCATACCTGCATATACAAGCCACCCCATGGGCAAATAAATAAAAACAATTTAAAAATAAAATTTAAAAAATTTCCAAGTGAATTATTGCTTGAAGGATCAGCATTATTATTCATGGGAGTGGCAGGTAAATTTCAAACACTTGTTAGTCTCAGCCCATATCTCATCCCGTATGAATGGATCTGAGTAGAAGACCTAATTTAGATAGGTGGGTGTCAACACTGAACCTTTCAAATGAGTGGCAGGACAATAGGTGTGTGAGCCTCGTTTTCCTTGGGGGCTGTTGGCCACTTACCCACGAGGGCGAAGGGAGCAGAAGCAGTGAGTAGGGTTCAGATGCCTGTGAGTATGATGGAAAGAACTTCCCGGAGTAAGGTATATAAGGGTTCTTAGGGTTACAGGCCAGAAGGACTGATTGTTCATAACACAGCACCTAATTATCACATGGGTGGGAAGAGTGAGTCATACAGCGTTTGCAGGGAGCTTTGTGTAGGGTCATCCTCCAAATAAGGCCAGGCATCAGGTCAGACACACTCTCCAACTGAGGTTAGAGGAGAAGAGGAAGCCCGAGTGAGAAGGTGAGTCCTCCATTTTGCACGGAACTCGGAGAACTATCTGACATGGTGGAACTCCATCTTAATAGTAAGGCTCTTCAACACAAGTAGGTTTGCCTTATCAAGTGGGAGATGAGAGATAAACACACAATAATTACCAGAGTACACCAACACCTGGAAGTTTGGGCTACATAGTTTATGCCTGTTGAAATGTGAATGCCTTGGACATTTGTCAGGTTCCCAGTTCTCAGACATTCAGCCTCATTGTAGAAGAGCAGAGGGAGAAGGTGATTTCAAAGTTGTGGTCGTTCTTTCATTTCAAGAGCTAAGTCACACCAGTGCTCCTGTGTCACATGCTGTCGGTAGTGAGGCTAGAGCTAATTGAAAGACTTAATTAGCAACAGTCATCCAGTAGGCTGGGTGAAGGACCAGAG
Organism: Mesocricetus auratus; assembly: GCF_017639785.1. Lineage (NCBI taxonomy): Eukaryota > Metazoa > Chordata > Mammalia > Rodentia > Cricetidae > Mesocricetus > Mesocricetus auratus. Next base: position 45,101,342 of record NW_024429186.1, on the reverse strand, counting down.
TGTCCAATCTTACCACTAGTTGCCTGAATAAATGTCCAATTAGGAAGATAACTAAGAGCTGCTGAAAACAAACCAAGCTAAACAACTCATTGAAGCATTCCTGTCTATAGCCAGAAATAGCAATTTAGCTTTGGGAGACTGAAAAATAGTAGCCTGGATGGATGCCCAGAACTCTCCAAGATAATGTAAAAGGAGAATGTATATCTTGGAACAGAGCCATTCCCCCAGAAGACGTAAAGCAAGGCAGGGTCTTGGGAGAATCTCCCTGGCCTTAGAACACCTGGTCTTCAGGGAGAAAGTGGATCCTCAGTGCCTGACTCTGCATGAGGTTTGATGGGAAGACACCAGGATACTACACACCTCACTCGGCTTTTTGGATCTCTGTGCTTCCTGTTTTCTTTCTTTATTGATGCCCTACATTCACAGGATTTCCCATTTCCTTTTCTGTGTAGGTGAGACAGAACTGTTCCAGTGTGAGACACAGAGGTTGGGGGGGCTCCTGTGAATCTTGATTGTGTAACAGGGTATTGAGTGGGTGTTTGTCCCTCCTTGGAGTGGACCTTGACCAATAGGAGGATAAATTACCCCTTGTACTCCTTCTTGTTAGGTTCCTGTGTCATGAGGACATGGCTTTTGAGTGACTTATTGGGTCTCTTCCAGGGTCATGTGTGTTTGGGGGGTACTGTAGGAAAATCTATCAGTGTTGTGACTCTATTCATCTTTTCTTCTTTCTCTCATTGTCTCTGAGGGTTCATGTCTCCCCAACAAAGAGTCAGACCCCTAAATCCTTTTTTCTTACTTCCAAGACTACCTGGACTTTGGACACCACACTTCTGGATAAATATTTAACCAGAAAAGTAACAGAACAATTATAGTCAACATGTGACATTAACCTTCCTAAAGTCACACTGTTGTGGTTTGAGTGTCATCCAAAATTAATGTTGAAATTTAGCTTAAGGGTTCTATTACTGTGATAAACACCATGATCTAGAGCAAGTTGGGGAGGAAAGGGTTTATTTGGCTTACACTTCCACATTGTAGTCCATCACTGGAGGAAGCCAAGGCAGGAACTCCTTTGAGGGCAAGGCAGGAGCTTGGAGGCAGGAACTGATGCAGAGGCCATGGAGGGTTGCTGCTTACCAACTCACTCCCCATGGCTTGTTCAGCCTGTTATTGAACCCAGGACAACAGCCCAGAGGCGACACCATCACAGTGGGCTGGGCCATCCTCCATCAATCACCAAGTAAGAAATGCCCTACAGGTCTGCCTACAGTCCCATTTTACAGAGACATTTTCTTAAAAGCTCCCTCCTCTCAGATGACTTTAGCTTGTATAGAATTAAAACTATCCAGCACAAAATTCAGTTGTGGTTGCAATGTTAAGAGGAGGGACCATTGACCAAAGGGTGATTAAGTCACAATGGCTCTGTCCTTATGACCACACTGCTGTTAGCATGGGGATGGATTAGTGACCTCAAGTGAACTTGTGAATTCAGCTTGTACTTGTCCTCTCATCTGCACATGTGAACTTGTCTTTGTGTCACTTACTGCAGCAAGATGACCTCACCAGATGTGGCCCCTTGATTTCCAACTTCCCAGTTTCCAGAATCCTGAGCCCAATAAGCTTCTAATGTTTGTACTTTACCAAGCCTGTGCTATTCTGTTATACAACAGGAAATAAAACTGAAAACTAGTATAATCCCTTTTTATATTTAAATTTGTATAACAAAATCTGACTTTCTTAAGCACAGTGCTAGGGAGTGAAGCCCTCCTACCCGGGGGTACTGATTTTACATATTAAATTTATGTCTATGCATCTAGGATGTACAAGTCAGTGAGAGACTTAAGAAGGTGATGATTACAATCATTTGTTTCAATTAATTATTCTGGTCATGAAGGGTTAATTTAGAGATTTTTCTTAGTCCTCTTGTCTCTAGACAGAAAATATGTATTTAATTCATTTGTAAGTTTTTAACTGTCATCCTTGTTGGTATAAGTAAAAAAAGGAAGTCAATTTCATGATTCTTATTTACTTACTTAAAGTCGGGACCCATGGAAATAATGATAACTGAGCCTTGCTATTGTTCTCCAAGAGCCCAGGGTCTAGCTGGGATTAAAGCAGATAGACTTCTGACTGTGTCTAGAGTAACTGGAGAGTATAGAGCTTGGCATGAGAACCACGAGGCTGGGAGCACGATGATGCTCTTTTCATTCTTTGCCTTACAGAACTTATGCAAATTTTGTTTCCTAGAAATTTTACTTTAAAAAAAACCTGCATGTAAGAAAACCATGGCAGGGCCAGAGCGATGGCTCAGTGGTTGGGTTTTCTACTGTCCTGAAAACATGAGTTTGGTTCCCAGCACCTGCATTTGACATCTCACAACCTCCTGTAACTCCAGTTCCAGGGGATCCAATGCCCTCTTCTGCCCTGTATGGGCAACTGCACACATTTGAACAAACCCACAGTGTGATGGAATTCACTTTCTTTTTCTTCTTCCTTCCCTCCTTCCCTGCCTCCCTCCATTCCTTTATCTCTTCCTCTTTTTTTTTTCAATAGTGTTACTATGTAGCTCAGGTTAGCCCAGAACTTACTGTGGATTCATAGGCTATCTTTCTGATTCTGTTCTACCACACTCCATTCTATGATAAAAATTTCCCCTCCTAACCCCACCCCCCTGACTTTTTTTGAGACATGGTCTCACTTTGTAGTCCTGGCAGACATGGAAATCCCATGAGGACCAGGCTGGTCTCACAGTGATTTGCCAGCCTCTGCCTCCTGAGTTCTGGAATGAAAAAAATGCTTGCTTTTTTTTTAAATGACATTTTCATGGCAGTTCATAGTTCAACTTTGGATTCTTTAAAACTAGGAAAGTATAAAAGTTTAATTCTAGATGATGTCAAGCAAACAGACAAACACAAAAAGGAACTGAAACTTGCTTAAAGTTCCTAGTCCTTAAGCCATGACTAGGCCACTAATAATTGCTTTCATATGTTATTTTTTTTTGTTTACACTGCTCATGAAAAAAAGGCAGATTGTTGAAATTTCCACATGATTATGAACAAGCGATGCATGGGGGCCCCATGAGCATCTGCCTTTCAAAAAATCCTGATTATATCTTTCATAAATGCTGGTAGACCAGCAATTTAGTGCTAATATCTAAAGTATATTTGTCATTTGTAGCTTTTTGTTAAAGGGGCAGATTTTCAAAAGTTTTTGCTAAGTGAGAGGCCATTAAAACTGTCCTCACTTATTTGTGAACATTCCCTTTTGCCAGTTCCAGGGTAGAAGTCTGTCATTGGAATTGGTGACGTTGTGAAGTACTCCAATGTGTTTTACATTGTTTGACGGTCTCTAGAAGTGTTCCTTGAGAAGTGATCTGGAGCATGGTCTCGGCCGTGTTAATTCCCTCGCCTCTGTGGGAGGGCGAGGCTGGTTTCAGAAGATGTATTCTTTAAGGGAATGAAGCTGACTTAACTGGTGGCGCGTAGTTTTCCAGAGAGAGATTTTTAGTATTCACCAGTTGAAGCTGTATTACAAAAGTAATTAATGAGGCTGAATACATCAAACAACAAACATTTTTCAAAATTGAAAGAAAATAAGGCCCTACTTTTTCACAGGAGCACATTCCATTCTTAGCTTTTATAATACAAACCCTAAGATTCCATTATGCCCTGTTGAAAACCTTCTGGAAGTCTCCCACCCCTTTTTAAAGCCCTCTATTAGAAAGCATACTTTGTAACTCTTTAGTCCCCATAGAACACATTGTATCTCTAAACAGACAATGGGAACATGGTTGCTTTTCTTGCTCTCCATTGTACCTGCTGGACTTAGGTCACACCTGGAAAAATCTTCAGTCTGAGTCACCTCGTTATTAAACTCACAAATCTTCTAATAGGCGTGCTTTTCTCTCGGGCAAGTGTAGGAGTGGATCTATTTTTCATACTAGAAATGATTCCATGAGAGAGTTTACAGTAGACCATCGGTGCAGTGCTGTTCACTGCTGGGTGCTGGCTTTGTTCTGTGATCTCGGAATCACCCTCCACACTGAACTAACTACTGGGGAAAACTGGCTCGCTCTCCTTGGTCTATGGATACTTTCTTATCGTCAGTTTCTCACTGAGTTTTGAGGCAGCCCCTTTTACTGATGTGCACGCAGGAAGTGCACATACATTGCTTGGTTGTTCTCAGTGGTAACTTTCCCCTCTTAACATTCCATTGGAAGCAACCTGCGGTGCTCTGAGGAGTCACCTGCGTGAAAACACCAGAGCTTTCTCCATGCAGCTAATGTTTGTGGGCTGTGTGATCTGCCTCAACAGTCAGCCTCACCCCTGCAACAGAGAAGAATTTACAGAATGACATGCTCAGGACTCTCGGTCATGAGCCAGGGAGATCGGTGTAAAACAGACCTCCAGAGAGAATGTATAAACAAAGGTCAGCTGCGTAGTGGCGGACACAGTGCCTGGTATCTGTCCTTCTGTTGGAAACGGGTGCAAAGAACAACATGATTTTGCTTTTGCTCCCACTCTTTTCCATTGAGCTTCCTGGAAGAGTACTGTTATTCTTGAATTCGAGGTGAGTTTAGTCTGCCCTTTGCCAAGTAATCTCATCCCTTTGTCCAAGTTAATCTTCCTTTGTTTGCTTCTATTGAGACCACCAAGGAACCACATTTCTTGCTTTAAATAAAACAAAACAAAAAATATGGTACTGTTTAGACCTCTTAGCTGGTTTCTTGAACACTGATTATCACCTCTGAGAGCCAACTGAAGACAGAAAACACCTCTAGTTACTCTGTGGTTAAGGACAAATAGGCACAAAAAATGAACAGAATTCAGCATATAAACTTTTTTCTTTTTATTTTCTTTCCTTTTCTTTTCCTTTCTTCCCTCTCTCCTTCCTTCCTTCCTTCTTCTCCTTTCCTTCCTTCCTTCCTTCTTTCCTCCCTCTCTTCCTTTCTTTCTCTTTATTTTCTTGCTTTTTAAAAAAATTATTTTTGAAACAGAGTTTTGCTATGTAGTCCAAGCTGACCTGGAATTTGCCATCCTCCTGCATCTGCCTCCCATGTGCTGGAATTATGGGTGTGAGCCACTATCCCCAACAACACACTCAATAAACAAACTTATTTGAGTGCAAAATGCTGAATTTATGACTCTTTCCACCATTGTAAGGTTGAAAACTCTTGAAGCGCACAGAGTCAGGCAACACTGGATAGCATAGTGGGGAATATTTCCTGGGCAACTTAAAACCAAGATTGAAACCCAGCTCCCTCTGAGGACAGAGGCCTGGCAGTCTGCCTCTAGTTTTCTTTTCTATGATTTTGTGATTAAGAATCTAGAGAGTGAGTAGCAGATCAACCAGACAAATGCCGGAGTTCAGACGATGACAATCAACACATGTTTCCTCCCCTTTGCCTTTTCTCCTTTATGTTGCTCAGTCAACGCTTTGCACCACGGTCATGAGCAAGCAGACAAGCCGAAACCAAGTGCTTGTAAAAGGGTTGTACGTTTTGGTATTGGAAGCATTTTATGATCTTTAAGATCACATTTTTATACTTTGAAATATTTGTTATGTTCACAAGCTCTTCTTCTTTTTTTAATATAATATTCCCAAAGAAAAGCAATGTATTCATTTGGCTTTAGTTAAACTGCCACCAAAACAAAATGTCAAAGAATGTTTTAAAAATAATTTGCCATTGCCATCATTGTGCATCATTAAAGGGAGCAACATTAAAAGAATACAACAAAGCATGAATGGGGGACCCAGTTCGGCATGCTGTGATAAGAAAAACTTGCATTCCTCAAGAGCCTAAACCCTCTTATTCACAAATAATCACTATAAAGCCATTTAAAAGTTTAGTTCTCACTAGTGGGATTAATGCGGTTTGCTGCAATCTTAATAGAACACTTGTACTTATTTACACTATGTATTTTCTCAAACAATTTCCTTTGTCATAGATTTTAAACATGCAAGCCTCAGCTCCATTCTACTCTAATTATTAAAAATGAAAAAGGGAACAGTCACTTTAGAGACCAAGCTTTTAAACTGTGGTGTATTTATTCTAACTCAACTATTTGCATCCCATGAACTATTGACTCGCATCAGGAGACTAGCGAGTGAGCCTTGAGACACTTTGAATGCTGGGAGAAGAAGTTGACCAGCAGGATGTCTTCCAGTGTAAATAGCACAAGGGGCTGTTTGCTTTATGGCTAGGGTATCTACTTTCTCAACAGATTCTGAAGGTGGAGAACAGAAGGGGCTGGAGGACTCTTGTCCTGTGGTGTAAGCAGATAATGACACTTCAGCTGCTTCTCTGCACAGGCAGGAGGTAGGACTTCGCCATTGTGTCAGATACTTCTTATTTCTTAATATCTGTATCATTAGTTGACAGATGGGTTGCTGCCTGGAATCTTATTTCAGGAAAGCCGCCTCCTGCTAGCTAATCGCCTTAAACTGTAATTGACAAGTGGGATGCATTTCATTTCCCTAAATTTGGGATGAATACACTAAAAGTTATCCAGCCTTTCAATCTGCAGAGCACATTGTTTCAATAAATATTTATTGAGCATTTATTGTGTGCCAGACATTATGCTGGGTACCAGGATTCAATGGAAAACAATAAAGACACTAGTCTCTTCGTTGACAAACATAAACCAGGATTTGGGTGAAATCTGCTGAGGGAACAGGAATTTTTTTTCATGTTTAACCAGAAGTTTATGACTAAAATACTGCTTTTGTTCTTCATCTTTTCAGGTGAAATTAAAGGCACCATTTTACTAGATTTATCCTACGCCCCCATCTGTCTTATGTTTTCTATTGCTATGAAGAGACGCCATGACCATAGCTCTTATAAAGGAAGATATTTATTGGATGGCTCACAGAGAGGTTTAGTTCATTATCAACATGGCAGGAACTATGGTGGCATGTAGGCAGACATGGTGCTGGAGAAGGAGCTGAGTGTTCTACACCTTTGATCCACAGGCAACAGGAAGTGAACAGAGACACTTGGCATGCTTGAGCATATGAGACCTCAAGGCCTGCACACACAGTGATATACTTCCTCCAGCAAGGCCATACCTACACCAACAAAGCAACACCTCCTAATAGTGCTACTCCCTATGAACTTATGGGGGCCAATCATATTCAAACTACCACACCATCCAAGTGCTAATGGGGCCCAATTCTGCCTCAGTCACTAGGAGTGTTCAGAGAAGTAGGCTGTGGATGGCTTTCCCCCTCCCTCCATCAAAAGAATAGTCAATCTCTCCAGTCACTGTTTAGGTCTATAACTCCTTCACTTGGAAATAGGTCAGAGGATAAATCTTTTTGGCTTATAAAGGACATGGGTCTAATAAACAAGCTTTTCAGCCTCGATCTTTGGACTTTGCTGATGATGGTGAGAAAAATCTGTCTTGATTTTGTTCTTTCACCTTGCCAGAGATATTGGGAGAGGAGTTCCATCATCCTAAAGAATTTTGTTTGAATGTGTGCCCCATTTGTGTTAAGATTCAGTCTTGTTATTACCAAAGCTATTGGGAAAACTGGCTAAGGACAGCACTACTGGTAAAATGGTTGGTAATGAATCAAAGGAGCTTTTTTTGATCTGGAATGTACTTGTGATTTCCTAGTATAAAGTACTCTTTCTTAATGCTTTCTCAAGCTTCTGATGCCTTCAGCAGTGTCAGCCACCACCCAGGATGGGGTGAGAGTACTAGGAAAATATGTAAGTGGGTTCTGGTTGTTGAATGAAGTTAACCTATTCATGGCTAAGGAATTATTATTATACACAAAATCAGATTTGTGTAAAATTAAACATTTATAGAACAGTGTTTGAAGAGACTTCGGAGTTCAGCAGTTATCAGTAAAACCTACAGAAACCTACTTTTCAGCACAAATGTCCATGTGTAGAATTAAAATATACAGTGTAATGAAAAAAAAGGATTTTGTTTGATTGGAGGGAGATGTGCACATGTACACACACACACACACACACACACACACACACACACACGCCACACATGGGGGGAGAAGGGACATATTGGGATAGTCCTTTGCATCATGGATGCAGCTTCCCACTAGGTTTGCTGTAATTCCTGGGTACAGCACTCCTGTTTAGATATTGTAGCCATCACGTTCTTGGAAGGCAGACTGCCCTGGCGCAGCTGCGTTCGTACCTTCGTTTATCCTACTGTAGGGTGTGGCTCCTTCATGGCATGACTTTTGATGTACCAGGCCACAACTGGGAATGACTCCCTAAGGAGATGACTCAGAGGAAGGGACCTTGCTCTTAGGAATGGCCCGTGCCGTGCCCTGCCCTTGTCATACGACCCAGCCCCGCCGTTCTCAGGGACACCAGTCTCTTTGCGCTGCAGTATAAAGCACTCTTTCTGTTGTGGGCAGAGAAAATCTTGACAGATTTATTTCTGTTTGAAGAAAATATTTTTCTTTCTTAATGTAAATTTGGAGCATCCTGTTTTTCAGAACTATTTTTGTTCTTGGGATAAGTATGTCTGTACCGTGTGTGCATGTCTTCTCAAAAGTTATCTAGAGGAAGAACTGGGGAGGCGTATTGTCATCAGATCCTCCTGTGGCGAGATCACCGTGGGAAGCATACTGGAAGCAGCACAGCCTGGCCTGGGCTACTGAGCTACACTGCCCTGGAGCACTGGACTAAGAAGGCGTTGGTGAAGGTTGTAGAAGACCAGGTATTTCCTTGGTAGGGTAAAGCGTTTGTACTAGAGGAATGACAGTTCACCGTGGGAAGGGCTGAAGGACTTTTCACTGGCAGAAGTTGAATATGAAATATCTCCCAGGGGTTCATGTTTTAAAGGTGGGTCCCCTCCTGCTGGTGACATTTTAGAAGGTTAGGAGGAGGATCTAGCTGGAGGAGGTCAGTCATGCCTTTGAGGGAGATACATGGTTCCCAGTCTCTTCTTTGTTCTCTGCTCTGTCCACTAGGAAGTGAATAATCTCCGCCCCGGAGCTCTACCCAAGCACAGGGAAACATGAGGCTGTCCCCTGAACCCTGTGAAACTGTAACTAGTCTTTGTCTTTCAACTGTTCTCACAGGTATTTTGGTCATAGCTATACAATAGTTAACATGCGCTGTAAGGGGTAAAAAAAAAAAAAGGGTAGATTTGACGGCAGGAAATCAAGATTTGGTACTGGGTTGTATCCTAAGGAGAATCCATAGACCATTTAGCCTGTTGAAGTTGTGTGGCTGGCTACTGGCCAGGCATGCTCAGTATTGCTTTAAGCTCTGTGTTGTGGATCCTTGAGCAAGCTCCAAACCTTCAGCAAAGTCCGTTATATCCACATGGCGTGGATTGCTGCCTGAGGAGCTGCGTGAGGAGGTGCAGGGAGTACTTTTCCTAAACTCCCTTCCCTGACTAGGAGAGGAGGGGCAACTTCATATCCCTGGGTAACCATGCTTCTAATTTCAAGGGGTCCTATGAAACTGCACAGATGGAAAAGTAGCGTGGAGAACAAAGAGATGATAAAGTAATGAGTGGTCCAGGATATGGGTCAAAGCCTTCTTGCCTCCAAGGAGTGTAGGATGAGTTAGACAGGCAGGCAGAGACTCACAGAAACCCTGCACACCCACTCCCTTCCACACTGAAGGACAGCTGATGTCTTTATGCCCCGGGGCTGCCACAGCTTGTGAACAAGTGTGAGGCAGGAGATCTCAGTTTCCCTCGGCTGAGATGTGAACGGCTACTGAATTTCATAATACACAATACGGTCTCCAGCCATTACATGTACAGCAATGTTAAAGGAATGGTCCATTTTATAAGTCATCTTGGCTAGGCTGTGCTATATATACCTCACGAGTCAAACGCCCGTCTAATTTTTGTGTGTGTGCTGCTATTTTTGGAAATGACTGATATTTGCCATCAGTAGACTTTGGGTAAAGTGGATTATCTTCTACAACATGGGTGGGCTCATCCAATCAGTGAAAATGGCCTTAGAGCAAAGACTGAGGTTTTCGGAAGAATCAATTCTCTAAGAATGCTATGCACAAGCCTGGCCTGGGCACCCCTCCCCTCCCCCACCCTGGCCTGTAGACTTCAATGTCAAGACCACATCATCGACTCTCATTTACTTCCTGGCCTCCCAGTTTGCTTTAGCGGTTTCTGACTTGGCAGCCCTGTAATTATATGAGCTAATTTCTCAAAATAAATATGATATGCACCTCCATATTTCCTGATATACTCTGACTAAGGTAGGCATTCTGGAAATGAATAGCTGCTTAGTGTGGTGTACAAGAAACACTTACTATCCTAAGAGATCCAGCATATATTATTGAATTTTACCTGGATTTCACAATCACACACAGCCAAACCCTTGTGTCTGGCTAGGAAAATACCTCAGGCCAAAGTCACTCATTAGATGTTTTGAAAGCACTCCCTACCGGCCTCCATCTCAAGTCCCATTCCATGGACCACAGTAGGGTGATGCTTGGACCTCTGTGTCAACTGAATTTTCCTGATCCCAGCGCGTGGCTGTCTGTGGGAAGCAATGACACCATCGCTCAGGGTAGCATATGTGCTAATGGTGTGTGGCAAGCTTTACGAACACTGTCTGTTAGAGTTAGACCTGAATCCTTCTGTGATTTGAAGATTCCTCAGTGACTATCGGAGCCTTGGAGATGATGCTGGCCAGAAAGAATGCGTATGGCCATCATTGTGCCAATTTTATAATTCATCTTTTAATAATCTGTAACTGAAGAGCCGAGTGGAACTCATCAAACCCTGCCTTGCTTCTCACTGGGGAGCTTTTCTGTGTTTTGTTTTTGAGCCAAAGCTGAGCGCAGCTGTTGGAGCTGTCACCAGGATTCTTGTTCACCCAAATATTGATAATAATGACTCCTGCTTCACATGGAAAGCATTTATTTAAATATTTGTAATGGAAAGACTGTTATTATTGATATTAGAGCTTTGCAGTGAGAATGTAATAACGTGGACATAACATTCAGAAACCATGTTTGGAAGAGGCTGTGACTGCCTCCTGCGTGGTACGCAGGGCCTTGAGCTGGTATTGTTGGTCATCTGTTCTTCATAGAAACAGGGAGAAGTTATTACCAGGGAATAATTAAACCCACAGAAAGGACCAAATGCTGGCAGGCTACAGCCATCCGCGCCACCACACAACAGCCTGTTATAATCAACGAAATCAAACTGCTGGGACTTTGAGTCTGGAGTGGGGGGGGCAGTGTAATGAATATGTCTTATCCTTCCCCCTCCCCTGACTTTCCTGGATTACAGGAAAAAGCAGGTCCCATCATGTTTATGAGTCCCTCTTACAAAGTGCTCTGGAGTGGAGCCTGGGCCCGGGTCTCGCTAGGGTGTCCGATGCATCGTTGTGGGAGATGAAAGCTGTGTTGACACTTGCCAATACTTCCCTGGAAGCTCTGTGATAGTCAGAGCCTATGGCTCTGTATTTCCTTCCTGTGTTTTCCCTTTCTCTGTTCCCTTAGCCTTGCCTTATTTGCCTGCCCTGGGTGGTCTTCTGTCTCCTGAGTCCAATTCTCTTTGTTCTTTATTATGTGTTCCAATCATGATGACTTTATTTCCAAGTCCTTGTCTGATCACTTCCCAGGGAATAGTAGGAGACTTTCTTAGGGTTGAGTGGCCACCAAGGATAACAAGGGCCTTGCTGGGGGCTCCAGCTTACGCACAGCAGTGGGCAGACCTGAGGACTACCACTTTCCAGAACCCCAAGGAGATTTTGCGATATGTCCCTGGGGAGGAAGACCTTTCCTATCAAAGTTTTACCTGTGAGAGTGAGAGAGGGACACTCGTGGGACTGTTAGGGGACCAGCATCATTGTTTAGCTTCTGGAAACATCCTGAGGAGGGAGGGAAGGAAGAGAGGCGGGAAGAAGAGAAGGAGGAGAGGCCAGGGGGAAGGAGGGGAGAGAACATTCAGTAAAAACAATGCCACTGTGCTCTGTGATAAATTGGTGTTCAGTGACACACTGTCCAGAGACCCATCTGCCAGACACAAACCAAGGGAGGCTCACTTCCATAGGAGGACTGTGGTGCCTGGAGCAGCCAGGGTGTGTCTGCCCAGTGGCCCCTAGCACATGCCTGGTGCATGCACCTCCTAAGCAGCAGTCCCTGGCTAAGCCAGAATGGTGATCCTAAGGGAATAGAAGATTCCTTGGAATGTTCCTGGACGAGTGCACAAGACACATTGGTCCTTCTCTCACACATAAATTAGGTGACCCATCGTGGGTGGTGGTCAGTTCCTTATTCCATGAATCTGGAATCAAACCCTTTGCCAGGAGACTGAACTAAATTCCTTAAGAATGGCCTCTGGATTTCCTATGTGACTCTTGCATCCTGGTCTTAGCTTGAGCAGGAATCCAAATAGCTTTATGTTATGGTGGAGCTGAAGCAGGCAACGTGACCTGCTTTCCAGGAGTCAACAGCCTGCTGCCTAGTGAGGAAATTTGTTTTCAAGGAATCAGCTTCTGTGACTCCCTGCTTCAGTGACAAGAGAAAAACAAGAATTAGGAGACATAGTATCTCCCAGACAGAAGAACACTGGATGGAAAAGAGAGTGATGAAAAGAACATTGTGCTCTGTCAAGTCAGCCACTTAATGACACAACACCTCTTGTTCCATCTGGGAACTGTCTGTTCTAGCAGCCAATTAATGCAGTCTTAAGGGATACTTTTAATTTTGGGAGCCTTTGTTAAAAGAAAGCCCAAAGCCCAAATAATCGGGGCTTACCATTAAGTTTCTGAGCACTTTCTTCATCTTTTTTGGAGGAACTGCCTGGGGTTCAGAGAGATGAATCATATAATTTCATAAGAATCCTTGATAATGTAGTATGAAATTATGCTCACATGCTCCGAAGTGTTTCTAAATAGCTGTGGCCACATCTTAGATATTCACTGTCTGAGAATGTATAATTTAAGAACTCGGCACAGGATGACAGCTCTCAAGGGTTTTCGAGGGAGCCGATCTCTACCCACTTCAAAGTTGTGTAAATTCTGAGGCAACACTGAGCTCTTGGGCACTCCCCCTCAGAGCCACACGCTTCAGCGCTTCCTCAGGGTTCTTTCTTGGGACGGTGGCGCCATCGCTGGACACGAGTCTTTCCATCAGGCCTTTCCTCTCACGTGCCGCCATGAATTGTGGGTCTTCTTCGGGTTTTATGCTTGCCCCTTGCTTGTTCTCTGTTCCCAGCCAAGCCGCTAAGTAATAAGCAGGACTTCAGTTTACAACTGGGCATGAAGGTGCACGCCTTTAGTCCCAGAACTCAGAAGGCAGAGGCAGGTGAGTCTCTTGAGTTCAGGGCCAGCCTGGTCTATAGAGTGAGATCCAGGACAGCCAGGGCTACACAGAGAAACTATGTTTTGAAAAACAGAACAAAGCAACAACAGCAAACATATTTTAGTTTAAGATAAGTGGATGGCTGACTCTTCAAAAAAATTATGCAAGAGTTGATGTGCTTTTAGAGATAAGCATATTTTTAAGGGATATCTTGATTGAAATCTTAAAGAGTTTTTAACAGACTTAGAGGAACAAAAACTTAAAGAAGGTGCATCTTGGGACAATGGAGATGATGCAGTGAGACTCTTGCCACGTGACTGAGAGAACCAGAGTTCGATCCCGAGTATCCACAAAAGAAACTGGGTTTATTAGCTCATGCCACTAATCCCAGTGCCAGGAGGAGACAGCCAGTCTAACCTCATCAGAAAGCTCTAGGTTCAGTGACAGAGTCAAAAAGTAAGATGGGGAGTGATAGAGAAAGACACCTACACACACGTACATAAACATGAACACACACACACACACACACACACACACACACACACACACACACACACACACACCTACCTGTGCCTAATGAAGACATTTTGAGGACTCTGGGCTAATGCTAAATCACAAGGCAATTAATGGTCACCCTAGGGATAATTTAGGGCCTGGGAATTGAATAATAGTCTTCAAATTTATAAGGCTGACTTTGCTTAGGGCCTTTCCAAGAAGCTAACAATTTTTTGCTCCTCTCTCTTTTGTATGAACCCACAGTTTGTGTTTCTTTGTATGTATTTTGCTCACCGGTGTGCTTGCATTAGAAGAGCTGTCCAGTTAATACATGTTTCATGTAAAGGAATAAAGGATAAATTGCACAGTTCTTCAACTCTTTCACTTAGTGAATATTTAATTAACTTCAGGTTTTATATATCAGTTTCATTGAAAATGGGGAGATCTTTTATACTACAAGCTGCTGTAGGCTAGAGCATTATCTGGGAACTCAAGTGAGAACATGGATCATCCCTTACTGGTTTTACAAGATTTATTTTATACGTATGAGTGTCTGCCTGCATATATGTATGTATACTATGTGAGTGCCCGGTCCCCGAAGAAGGCTTTGGATCCCCTGGAATTGGAGTTAGAGACAACTAGGAGTCTAACTCTAACATTTGAGCACATATAGGGCATTTTCTTAATTAGAGATTGCTGTGCAAGGGCCCAGCCCATTGTTGGTGTGGCATGGAGGTGTTTGTGCTCACAGATTAGTGCTAGAGGAACCAGGAATGTTAAACACACAGGGTTGGGAATGTTAAACACACAGGGTTGGTCCTTCAAAGGCAGGGATGTACAACCTGTTATCCCCCAGAAGGCTGGGAGAGGATGTGGTTGATATGGTGACCCTGTGTGGGTGTGCTGCCCATGACACTGCTCTCTAGACTGGCACACTGCAGCTAGGATGGGAGGGACACCAGCAGGCTTTTGATTTCCACTGTATGTTCGCAGAGAATTGGGGGAATGTAAGATCAACTGCCTGCCGTTTCTCCGCATTCATGCTATCACTCACCGGCGCTGAAGACCTTGGCTAGGGCGGCTTCACGATGCACACTTTCAGGCCCCACACCACATGGCAGGTCAGAAGGGCTGTTCTCTTTCTTAAGAAAGCTGTAGATGGTTGGCTCTGCCTCCTCAGGTGATCAGCTACTTAGGCCACCGAGAACTTTGTTCCAGATGATTTTTCTTTTATTAATTTTTTAAAAATTAAAGACAATCTTATTTTACAAATCAATCCCAGTTCCCTCTCCCTTCCCCCCTCCCATTCCTCCCACCAGGCCTCCCATCCCACCCCCATCCACTCCTCTTGGAGGGTGAGGCCTCCCATGGAGGACCATCAAAGTCTGTCACATCATTTGGGGCAGGCCTAGGTCCTCCCCCATGTAGCTATGCTAAGGGAGTATCCCAAAGCCCATACATGAACTAGGGATAAATGCTGGTTCTACTGCCAAGTCCCCATAGACTGCCCAGGTCTCCCAACTGACACCCACGTTCAGAGGCCCTGGTTCCATCTTATGCTGGTTCCCCAGCTGTCAGACTGGGGTTCCTGAATTCCCACTTGCTCAGGTCAGCTGTTTCTGTGGGTCTTGACCCCTTTACTCATCCCTTTTCCCTCTCCACAAGAGGATTCCAGGAGTTAGGCTCAGTGCTTAGCTGTGGATCTCTGCTTCTGTTTCCATCAGCGACTGGATGAAGGCTCTATGATGACATTTAAGGTAGTCATCAATTTCATTATAGGGGAAGGGCATTTAAGGTAGCCCCTCCACTATGGCTTATGATTTTTCTAAGGATTTTTGCACAGTGATCAGTCTAGCTGATATCATCTCCTTCATGAGCAAACACAGGCACGCACACTGTTTATCATAATAAGGACAGAGCCAAGCTCTGGGGAATGCAGTGGGCTGGACGTCCTGCTTGCAGAAACAGCTTTGCCCAGGACAGGCGTTTCCTCCTGGGTTGCAACTGGCTATACACACAGGCTTACCCCCTTGAAGTATCCTCAAAATTGGGGCTATGGATCATGTCCCTGAACACCACAGCAGTGCTCTGCCACCATTCTTGGTGTGATCAATGAAGTGCCCCCGGCCTCTGACTCATCAGGTGTCTTTCTCCACCACCTATTAAAGGCTTATTAACTTGCAAGTGGTGTAAAAATTCTCAAGATCTCAGGTCATTTACAGTTCTTTTTGGATGTTTACTTCCCTCCACCCTCAAGTGGAGGGCTAACCACAGGAACTTGTGTTTCCTAGGCAAGTGCTCTAACCACTGAACTAATCCCAACCCCTTTGCAATATTGTTGTGCATTCCTGCCAGGTCTATTGAGATGATGGACCATGCCATGGTATATCAGCAGCAGCATACAATGGCATACCGTGGGTCACATGACTGGAAGCATCTTTATTTCTGGTTGCCTTCTGGTCTATGTTTGTCACTTTGGGAAATTTTTTTCTGTTTAGAATTTAAATACCTTAGTGTGACAACATACATTATGATAGTTATCCTGGGAAGAAGCCAGTGTTTACAGGATGCCTTCCGAGAAGAGAGTTCTGCAACTTTTAGTTCCATAAACAGCAAATAATGGGATGGTGCCTTGTAATGCTATTTCAGCTCTGTCCACAGCCCAGTTTTCTGCTTGGTTGTTCTGCCTTCACATCATAAAAACAGCATCCACCAGTGCTTACTGAAGGCTTGTCTGGCCAGGCACTGACATGAGAGCTCTGAGCATGTGTTTTCATCCCAAACCTTTGCAACTCCACGGGGGATATTCTATTAGCATCATTCTCACACAGATGAAACACCATGGCTTAGAGAGTTACCTGGTATCTGCAATCTAGCCCAGTTAGTAAATAATGGGAAAGGACTAGAAACTCATGACTGTCTTCTTAACTGCCAGCCCACCCCATCTCCCAGGGAGGTATCCAAATACCATAGTACCCAAATACCCTGCCCAGCTGGTATCCAAATACCATACTGAAGGACAGAGGCCTTATTGAGCTAAATTATGCCACCCACAATATCCATTATAGGTTGTAAAGGTGACCCAAGGCCGATTGCAACAGTTTGAGGAGATTGCACAGCCCTAAGTATCTATTGTAAATACTCTTCACCAAGGAATGATTATGCTCCCGCTACATTTTTTCAAACTTGTTTTGATATTTGATAATATCTTTATGCCCGTTGTGCATTTTCCCTTCCATCAATGATGAATAATAAGTTATTTATTCAGTTTGCCTTGGTGGCCCTGAAATTACTATGTTTCTTTTAATGTGATGACAATAATAGTAATACAAATATTTTGTCCATAACACAGTGAGGGTCCATTTTCTCTTTTATTTATACCAGTGCCAGGTACAAATGACTATCAGACAGCTCCTCCGATGAGAATAATTTTTGTCTCTGTTTATCTTGCACAGCATCCTTTCATTCAGTCCCTTTGTTAGACCTCTTAAATTTCACCCAGTAAATGCTGTACCATTTGAGCCTTCTTTGTATGTCACAATATTTGTGAGTCATTATCCCAGACAAAGGGAAGGCTTTCACAAGGCCTGGGAGATGATCCACGTTACAGAGGCATCGGAGAAACCAAAGAGAACAGCATAGTTTAATACTGGCCCATGCTCTCTTCTTTTTTGTATTGATTGTCACAGCTTCCTAGTCTCCACGAGCCTTAGTTTTTCATTTGCTCCTAGTTTTCTTCTATCCAAGTCTTAATCACTGATTGACTATTTCATTAATGTAGTAACTACCGAGTTTCTGCTGCTGTTGAGGCACCGGGTTAGGCATTGGGACTACACGCTAAGACCAAGAGAGTCCCCCTTTAGGTAAGGAGCCCTAAACAGACAGGTTTACACACTAATAAGCCTAGAAATAAGACAACCTCAGACGAGGCTATGTTCCCCAATGCATATCAAGTGAGGATTGTACCAGAGGGAGCAAGTATCATTAGAGTAGTCAGCAAAGGCTCGGAAGATGAGGACGGCGAGTGCGGATGCTCAGGGTGGGACCAGCCTGGAATGACCGAAGGGCAGAAGGCCAGTGGACCAAAGTAAAGGGACAGCAGGAGACACCTGCACTGGATGATGGCAGAGAGGTGATCTAACTGCACAGAAGCATTAAAGAAAAAATAAACATTTCCCCAGCAGCTAAGGTCCAGGAGTTTGAGGCTGGTATCATCCTGGTGAGGAATTGTTACACTTTGGAATAATGTTTTAGGGTATTTATGTTCACACAATCATATTGAAAGGGAATTTTATCAGTAGTACTTTAAAATTATTTTAATATTAATAAAAGCCAAGGGGACTTGAAATCACCTGTAATTGTCAATATTTTACCAGAATGCTGCCTCCCTTCACTGCTGTTTTATTATCCCGATACTGAGTGATGTTTTTAATATTCAATGTTAAGAAGATCCTGACTCTCATGGCATTCATAGTGCTTCTTCAGATCCAGGCTCTTTGCACACACTAGTTAAAAGGGCTAAAAACAAAAATACAAACACTTATGGCGTCCTTATGGGAACATATATACACTCATACATACCACACACACACACTCATACATACCACACACACATATACACCCATACATACCACATACACACTCATATACACCCATACATAACACACACTCACACACACACACATAGCACGTGCACACGCATACCAAAGACACATACCACAGCACACATATCACACACACACAGCACTTGCACACACGTACCACAGCCACACACTACAGCACACACACCACATACTACACACACACACACACACACACACACAGATATCCATACACCACACACCACTCTTCCATACTCCCATACACCATAATGTCAAACACACACCACGTACACCTCTACACACCACATACATCCTGTACCACATGCCCTCACCCCCACACTTTTATACACACACACCACACATACCAAGCACCCCTTAAACACACATACCACACCCACATCATGCCCACACACCTCTTCACATACACATGACATGCACATAACATATACCACATACACCCTTACCACCCCAGCATCACACACACCGCACACACTATGGAGCACGAGTTGTTCTTGAACTGATGGCCCTGCCTCGGCCTGCTCAGTAGTGAGCTTGCAGAAAGGCATTACTGTGTTCAGCACATAGAGAATTCCTAATAGTGGGAATTAGGCGAGTGAGAACAGCTTGGGAAGGGTTGGTCCATTCAGGGGTTAGGAGCTAGCAGCCTGCTTTAGTGATTGAATTAGAACAGGGTGTAAATTCCTGTCCTCATTGTAGCTTTATCCTTGCCAGGAGATAAATTGCACGTGAATAAATATATATTAAAGTGCTCCAAATTACTTTGGTCTAAGTATATAATTTATGTTGTTAATCTGCTTCTAATTTGTTCAGTAAGCCACCGCCCTCTCATCTTTTCATGGTCACGAGGGAAACCAGCCCTGCTGTCACACACATTGTCACTAATGAATGATCTCTGGTATGTGGTGGACAGATTTATTATTTCTCTGTTGAACCCTTTTCTCCCGTCCTCACTACACTCTGCCGTTCAGGGCAAGCTTGCCGAGAGCCACGGAGGGTTCCATCTTGCTTCCCTCCTCCCAGGCCCCCTACAGGTCACCCCTCTGGTCACAGCAGCACTCCAACCTGAGGCCCCACAGCCTCCCCATGCAGAAACCCACTCAGCTAACCAGCATGGCTCCCTGCAGGCAGCCACTCTGCCAAGATCGGACTTCAGGCTCATAAACGTGGGATCTGTCAGGCTGAGAACATAAGTGCCCCAGCCCGTTATTAGCTGATAGAAAGCTTATAAAAAGGACCTTATAAACCAAGGCATGAATAAATAATTTCACGAGCAGAGCAGCAGTGTGGCAGTCTTGGGTTTAAAGCCGAAAGCCTTTCTAATGTGTTGCCAGGGGATTAAATGCTATCACCGTGTTTCAGGCAGTGATTTTTATTGCATGTTTCATTCAGGATTTGGCATTGGAAAAGAAGGAATTCTGTACACATCACACTGAAATTAGAAGTCGGCGTGCTGCTATTTAAAGCCTGGATGCTATTGTCTCGAGGACATTATCTTCTGTTCCCTGCTGTGTGTGTGTGTGTGTGTGTGTGCGCGTGTGTGTGTGCGTGTGTGTGCGTGTGTGTGCATGTGTGTGTGTGTGTACATTTTTGGAAATTTGCCACCTTTCAATTTGTAATAAATCTTTCCCATAATGCTTTCAAAATTATGTTTCAGGATGACAAGTATAGTGGTGTGTTTGCAATATCAAGAGAGCAAGGGAATTCAAATATACAGAAAAAAATCCAAGAGTTTTGTTTTGTATTCAGAACAAAGCTACATGGACAGTCATTGGATACAAGGTTGTGGCTATAGATAGCCTGTGTGTCAGTCAAAAATAGTTTCAAGTCTTAGTTGATAGGAGATTATCGTGTGTGTGTGTGTGTGTGTGTGTGTATGTGTGTTAGCTTGTTTATATGGGTACCACATGCATGCAGTGCCCATGGAGACCAGAAGAGGGCGTTGAATTATCTGGAACTGGGTGACAGGTGACTGTGAGCTGCCTCATGTGCATGCTGGGAAACAAACCCAGGTCCTCTGCAAGACAAGCCAGTGCTTCCCTTAACTCTTAACCTTGGAGTCACCTGTCTGGCTCTGTAGGACATCATTTTAAATGAAGTAAGCCTTCTGGGGAATAATAAACACCACTCTCTCTCACTCATATGGGCAACCTAAGGAGTTGAGCTCATGGAAGTGGAGAATGGGATGGGGATTATGAGAAGTGGGGAAGATAGTTGGGAGGGGCCGGGGGAAGAAGTAAGTGGCTAAGGTCATTCTCCACTGTGGCGAGTTCAAGCTCAGCCTGGGAGGCATACAGGAAACTGTCTCAAAAATTAAAAATAAATAATTTGAGGCTCTTGTTGGTCAGGCCCTTTGAGTATATACAGCCACACACAAATTGGTAAGCGTTCTTTAACTTCCGATGGCAGCCATCCTTCCTTCCAACAAAGTATATCCTCTTCTCCATGCTTTTGCTTCCTGAGAGTCCAGGTACCCATGGTCACTGACGGTCTGAAACTAGCACATGGAAAATTCTGGAAATAACCAATTGTTTTAGTTATTGTTCTATTGCTTTGTATGATGAAGGCAACTCTTAAGAAAAGAAAGAACTTAGTTGGCAGCTGGCTTACAGTTTCAGAGGGTTAGTCCATCATCGTCATGGTGGGAAGCATGGAGCATGCAGGAAGTGCTGGTCCTGGAGCAGCAGCTGAGAGCTTTACATCCTGACCTACAGAAAGCAGAGAGAGAGAGAGAGAGAGAGAGAGAGAGAGAGAGAGAGAGAGAGAGAGAGAGAGAGAAGGCCTGGTCCTGGAGCAGCAGTTGAGAGCTTTACATCTTGATCTACAGAAAGCAGAGAGAGAGAGAGAGAGAGAGAGAGAGAGAGAGAGAGAGAGAGAGAGAGAGAGAGAGAGAGACTGGGTCTGGCACAGGCTTTTGAAACTTCAAAGCCCACTCCCAGTAATACACCTCCTCCAATAAGGACATACTGTAGTCTGACTTTCCTTTGGGTCATCAGCTCACAAATAACAACATGGAGACTTATTATTCATTATGAAAGCCTGGCCTTAGCTTAGGTTTTTCCCAACTAGCTCTTATAACTTAAATAAACCTGCTTTTATTAATCTACATTCTGGCCACATGGCTCACTTACTTCTCCTCTGGACTGTATGTCTGACTTCTTCAGTGTCTTGCTGGTATCTTCACCTCTCTTCTTCCCGGAGTCCTCTTTCTCCAGGGAAGTCCCACCTATTCTTTCCTGCCTAGCTATTGGTATTCAGCTCTTTATTAAACCAATCAGAATGTTCCTTAGGCAAATATGCATCTTTACAGTATACAAAAAAGATTATCCTACAGCAGACATACCAATGACCTCCCCTCCCAATCCTTCCCAGTCGACTGGGGAATAAGCATCAAATGTAAGAGTCTGTGGGGGGTATTCTCATTCAAACCACCATACCAATTCATAAGTTATGTATTGTTCTGAGTAGGGTGATAACATCTTATGGCATCTGACCCCATTGTGATCCATCTTTCTTGGGATGTAAATCATTCATTTGTTCAGTGTATCCACACTGCATATGCACCCGGCTATTAGTCGCTTGCTAACCATCATGGTCATCAAACTGTTTTGAAGTCACTCTTATTTTTAAGAGTGCTCCCAAAGTGCAAGGCTAGTATTGCTTCAATTTTGTCACACTATACTGTTATAGTTGTTGTTTTATTATGTTTATTATTGTTGTTAGTTTCTTACTGGTCCTAATTTATAAATTAAACGTCATAGTTATGTATGTATAAGAAAAAACTGCCAACCAGAGAGATTGCATGGAATTGCCCTAGGCCCTCTGCACATATGCTATAGCAGTGAAGCTTGGACTTCTTGCGGGGCTCCTAACAGGGGGAGGAGGATCTGTCTCTGACTCTGTTACCTGTTTTGGGGACCCTTCCCTCCTACTGGGTTGCTTCATCCAGCTCTAATAGACTAGACTTACCTCAATTTTTGTTCCATGGCTGGCTGATATACATGGGAGCCCTGCTCTTTTCTGAAGAGAAAGTAGGAGGAATAGATGATAGGATGGAAAAAAACTAATTAATTCCTTAATTAATAAAAATACAAAACAAAGCCGGGCAGTGGTGGCGCATGCCTTTAATCCCAGCACTCGGGAGGCAGAGACAGGCAGATCGCTGTGAGTTCGAGGCTGGGCTGGACCGACAGCCTCCAAAACAATACAGAGAAACCTTGTCTCATAAAAACCAAAAAAACAAAACAAAAACAAAACAAAACAACAACAACAACAAAAAGAAAACACACACTCTAATTAGAATGTGTTACTGTCTATTTTTTAGACATCTAACAGGGATCCTGGGATTTCTGCTCCCTGTGTGTGAGTGTGTGTGTGTGTGTGTGTGTGTGTGTGTGTGTGTGTGTGGTGATAATGTTTGCTATTCTCATTTCTTCCCTTGAATAAAGGAAAGACAATTTCATCTTCCTAATGCCTCTGTTACAGCATTCCTCTTTGCAGAATCACCTGCTTGGGAAAACATTCCATAACAAAGACAATGACAACTCTGGGCTGAACACGAGACACAAGGGTTGGGAGCAGGCTAATACCGATGCTTTGTATCAAGGAAAGCAAGGCAGCTAGCTCTGCCTAACGCCAAGAGAGCAACGGCTCCAGACAGGACCGGCAGCACAAGAGAAGGCACAGGCTGAGACTGTGAAGTGGAGGACCCCAGGGAAGGGGGGGGAGGGGCTGGAGAGGCTGAAGCACACTTAAGGATGCTAATTCCAGCTTTTCCATTTGCAGCTCTGAGAGTGCTTCTGATGAGTTCCTGCCAAGGATGGACCCACACAGTGTCTAGCCTCATGGATGTAGAGAAGACGTAGCCAACCTGTCAGTAGAAGACCAGTCCAAGAGTGCAGCCTTCTAGAGGAAATCATGGGAGTGAGGTTTAGACTACCATAGTCATAGGGCGTACAGTTCTGAGCTCATATCTCATGGCCTCCAACAATCAGGAACACTTTCTACTGACTGGGTTATATTAGCTACCCAACAGGCCACAATACAGATACAGTTCTTTGTAATGATTGTTTTAAAAAAATAGTAGTGAGACACAAGGCAAAGGAGAAAAAGATTCCTGTTGAAATTAGGTCAAGTGACTCAAGTGATTTTTATTATTATTTTAATTCTAAGGGTTGGTTCCATGTAGAATAAAATGTTATTCCACTCTGTTTATGTAAGCATCTTTCTTTTGGTATGTATCGGAATCCATGGAAAATCAGAGAATATTTTTATGATCCAATGACATTTTTTAGGACTAAGATGTCCAGAAAGAACTTGAGTCGTGTTTCTTGTTCTCCACACTTTCAAGGAACATTCTCATGCAGATGACATCCTTCCCGCGTCTGTTTCAAACACACAGGCACTCCCTAACTTACCATGGATAGTCACATCATGGGTAACTACCACGCTGAGGATGCCTGGGGTTTCCCTCCCCACCCCTCCCGCAGCAGTTGCACGGGACATCCATTAGACTTCAGTCAGTTCTCTTCAAGATTTACCTCAGAGTTCCTGCTTCATCGTTTTCAGGGCACCACACTCGAGGGCTCCGAGAGGCATCTTTCCGGCTTCCTCATAGGCAGGTTAGTGGAAAGAAAAGTTCAGAATAGCTGTGAAAAGAAAAGTTCGGAATAGCCGGAGTCTGTTTTCATCCCAATGTAGGTAAAACTTCAGGGTGTGAAATTCTGCGAATGAACTCCCTTTCACTCTTTTTAGGGAAGCAAGGTGAATGGAAGACGGAAGACAGCTTGTGCGTTGCTACAGCGTGTGGGTTGCTATGTGCGTCTCCATGTCTGGGTAGAGAAGAGCGGAGAAGTAAGGGAACCCATGACGACAACTCAAGCAGCCCCTAAGCTCTTTTCATCCAGGCAGATGAGGGGCATATTGGAAAATATTGTTTGTGCTGGGATGTGCAATATCTGAAAGATATTTATTGCCTTGTCACTCAAAAGACTTCATTTTGGAAGATCAAATGTCTACAAGGCACACAGCACAGATTGTAGAATTCAGCGATCACACCGTGACTCTGGGCATCTGTGTTTAAAGCTAGTGGAGTTGAAAGGAAGGACTGGGGGCGGGGATTGGGGGATGAAGGTGTGAGTTGGTACCACCGGGCTTGAGTGCCTGGGAAACTGGAAGGCAGGGCTGTCACTTGGAAGAACCTTCTGGTAAGGATAGATTGTAAATACAATGTGAGTCTCCCTCTCCTTTTCTGCCCTCAAGCCAGCACCACTTAGGCTTTCGAGTTGCAAGCAACAGAAGCAGGGCGTTTATTTTAAATAAGGAAGAATATTCATTATAAGAATAATTGGGGCTAAAAGTCCCAATGGGAAGAAGAATTGATTGGGAAATGCAAAGCAGCAGAAATCTCAACATCAGGTGACAGAACTACAGCGTGCTAGACTTTAGGGCAGACACGCAGACACACAGGCGGCCACACACACATCTGCCCAGATGTGAGGAATGTGACTGCTACCATCCTTTCCTTCCTCGGGTGCTCAGAATTCAGAGTTCTGGGAGAAGGGTCGGTTGGCAGAGCCTCACTCATCAGCCTGCCCTCCCTCCCCAGAAGATGTACAGAGTAAGCACCGTCCTTTGGGATCTGTGGTGTAGGAGGTGATAGCTTCCCTTTTCTTCAGGTCCGTACCAAATGAGCATGCCCTCCTGAAGGGAGTCGCAGGGTAGGCAGGATGACAGTAGGAAATCGAGGGCTGTCAAACTAAAAAGCAATCCAAGAGAACCACAGTCCTGTAACATAGCTACATGGACATGTCCCTGCTTTTTGTGTTTTGTCCCCTTGGCTGTGTTTCTTCCTCCCTCTGTGCCAAGGCCTAGACACAAATGCCACATGTCTGGGGTTTGTGGTCCAGGTGTGGCCATAGCATTGAGAGGCTGGTATGCTTGCTCATCTGCAAAAAGAGGATGACGTCATCTGTCTCAGAGTGTCACTGAAGGCTGAGCGGGGTGCTGTGACGTCTTAGTCCATGCCCAGTGTTGGGTAATGATAGCAGCTGTGATGCCACATCCCTGTCACATTGTTTCCCAAAGGACAGTGTGCCATTGTCTTTATTTTTCTCTGTAGGCCAGGACTATCGCAGACTGTCTTAGGGGTTTTGTTGTTGTGACAGAACACCATGACCAAATGCAACCTGGGGAGGGGAGGGTCTGTGCCAGCTTACGCATCCCAATCATGGCCCACCATGAAGGGAAGTCAGGACAGGAACTCAAGGTAGGGATCTGGAGGCGGGAACTGATGCAGAGGCCACGGAAGATTACCAGTTACTGGTTTGCTCCTCATGGCTGGCTCAGCCCGCCTCCTTACACCATCCAGGACCCCTCTACCAGTGTGCTGGGCACACCCACTCACATCAATCATCAATAAAGAAAATGACCACAGGCCTGCCTATGGCCAGTTTGGTAGGGACATTTTTTCAGTTGAGATTTCCTCATCCAAAATGACTCTAGCTTGTGCCAAGGGATCATGGAACTAGCCAGCATGAAGATGAAGACTTTCCCACTTAGTAGTTAGGGAATCCCTTTTGTGTCTGTATTATACACATGAGCAGATATACCCATGTGTGATGGTGTGTGTACACACACATGCATGTGGATTTTTGGCTGTTGTTCCTCAGGTGACATGTGCTTTTTAAAGGAATTTATTTATTTGAGACAGAGTCTTGTGTAGTTCTGGCTAGTTTCATATTTTCTGTATAGGCAATGATGATTTTGAACTTCTGATTCTCCTGGTCCCACTCCTGAGAGGCGAAGACTACAGGTGTGTGCCATCTTGGTTTTTGAAGTAAGGTCTCTCTTCAGCCTGGAGCTTTCCAAGTAGATTAGGCTGTCTACTGAGTTGCAGGGATGTACCTATCTCTACCTTCTCAGCACTGAGATTATCAATGCCCACCACTATGTCTGGCTTTTAATTTAAAAAAATACTGTTCCAGGACATTAAACTCTGGTCTTCTTGCTTGTAAGGCAAGCTGCCTTACCAACTGATCTCTTTCCCTAGACCAGAATCCCCTCTCTTAGAACCCTGACTGGCTATAAAGGGATACCAATGGTTATGCCTCTCATGAGGAATTCTTCCAAGCATTAAATGAGATAATTCATGTAAAGTATTTAGCACCATGTCTAACAATTGAAAACACTGAGAACATGTTAATTATTAATAGGAACCCAAATAGTTTAAGATTTGTGCCCTCAAATGCACATATACATTCAGCCTCTTCCACCGAGATGTTACAGCAAGCTCTTTGGTTTAAATGCAGTTTATTTTCTAAGGACCAATAGACCACGTGGAGGCTGAGAGCTGGGTGCATGCTAGGGACCATATAAAGCAGTCTATTGGTTGCACGCAGTGGGAGATGGAAGCTGCTCTATGGAGGGCGTGGCTCTGGGTTTGCTTCTCCATCGAGCCCATCTCATGTTATCATCCTCAGAGCCACAGGCTCAGTTTCTATTTCTATTCAGCCTCTACTAAGGCCAACAGAACTCCGAAGCTGCATGGAAACGGCTCAGCGACGTCAGCATTCTGCTGTGTTTCCCTTCCTGCTGCTTGAGCTGGAAGTGGCCGGGCTGGGAGTGCAGAAAGGCCTGTCAATCTCACCCTATCTAATCGTTTGCATCTACTTATGGCTGGCTGCCCTAAGTGGCAAATGGAATTGGCACTGGGAGATTTTTGGCTCTTTTCTTTCCTATCGTACTTTAAGTAGTTACTTAATATTCCGCCTATTATTTCTTATAGAGGCTCTTTGGCATTTCCAACGGTCCTATTTTCTCATGGAATTAAATTAGTTTCAAATTATTTTCTCATGCTATGGTAGCTTGCATTTTTCTAAGCTGACTCTAGCTTATAATTTTCTGGCTTTAGATTCAGTCCCTGCAGCTCTTTGTGTATCTGAGCACAATCTTTGTCTATTTAAAACACAACTTCTCATATCAATAACTGAGTGCTTGCTTTCCAAGTCCAACTTATTAATAAGATTTTTATTGATACCAGAGCAAATAGAACCTCTGCCAATATCTCATCTCATTTGGATAATTTGTCAATTTCCTTTGTTTAAGCAGTTTAGCCCAATTTTAAATTTATGTAATGATGTTTATTTCCAAGAAAATTAAAATTAGCTTCAGATAACATTAAATGTTTATTAATGTTCTCCTCCATATAATTTCATATTGCTTCCTAGATGAACTATTATTGTAACTCTTTCAGGGGAAGCTATGTTATTTTTATCTGGGACAACTTGTTAAAATAATGCCCTGATTCTAGTCTGTTACTGCTCCGGGCCCTAAAAGGGCTTTTCCTCCAAGTGATTACTGTAAATTAAGGATTGCATTGGGGTAAAATTTGAAGATTATACTTTTGCTTTTTACTTTGTTTTTTTTTTATAGGACATGGGACTGGGTTGTAGTTCCATTAGTAGAGTGCTTGCCTAGAATCCGTGAAGTCTGGGTTTGATCCCCAACACCCCATAAACCAGGGCAGGGCGACCCCGGTATGAAAGGGAAAGATGCTCCAAGTCATTTTCAACCTATCGAGCTGCGGACCCGTCTGGGTTAGTGTACACCCACACATGTGAGTTCTAGGAATTCACAGTTTTCAATGCCAAATTTGAAAAACTAGATTACTCTTTCGGACATGGCACTTGCCAAGAAACCGATTTCTTCCTAGCCATGTCCAGCAACTTTAGGATGGAGGTCTGCGACTTTAGGACGGAGGTCTGCATTTGTTCTTGCTGCCTTTTCTCTAGCTACAATACCCTTCAAATTCATGGTCTTCAAGGTTATTTTTAAAGCAGATTTTAAAGTACGGAGTTTCTTCTAAGTAAGCATCACTCTTTTGTGGATGGCTCCTGGCATTAACTGTTTTCTGCTGTGTTTATTAAAGCTAGGACCTCCTGGGTGGCTTTTGTCTATCCCAGGCTTAATGCAATCACCAGGTACAGCTTTTTCCAGCCTATTTTTATGCTCACTGGTTCAATATTGCTTTTCACATAATTCAGGACTTTGGGTGCCAAGCAATAGGTTGTGAACAGTTGAAACTGTCTGTTCATATAATATCCCGAGACCTATGCTGTCTCTACAGTTAGCCTCATTTTCCTAAGTCCTAGGGGTTTTATATCAGCATGGACTGCAATTTGCTTTCAATTGCATTTCTACTATTTTGCTAGGCTAGAGATTGTTCTTCTTAGAATTTATTCAAACAGCCCATAACCACTTGGTAAATCGCAGTCCTCCTATAGTTAGGTGCAGATGTACAGCACCGATAATATGGCCTATGTGCCACGCTATTATCCCACATGGGATGCTGTCTTTCAGTTTTTTTTCAGTCTATCACTTTAAAATTCAAATGTGGATCAATGACATATTTATGAGGAACTCTCTCCACATCCATGTGAGGTCATTTGGCCAGTCCCAGCTCAGTGTTCTGCTACAGGAGTGCCCCACATCTCTCTGTGAGAACATAAGGACTTGGCATTTTCGTTTGTCACATAATTTAAAGTTCTTGATTAGTTCCGTATTCTCACTCAGTTTTAAATAGCTGTGGGCTCAGTTTTGATATTAAAGGTGTAGAGGTTGTGACCCTTTGTTTACAGGTGGATTCCTTCTTTTCTCTGGTGTTAGCCAAGCCTTGAGTGTCCACTAAGGCTCTCTTTTGGCTTAGACTGGCCACTCCTGGTGGAGATGACGCTGTTGCCTTTCTGAATACCTCCCTTCTTATTTTCCCTTAAAGCGTCTTGTTTCCTGTCTTGATCATGTTATAGTGAAAAGAAAATCTTCAAGTCCTCTCAAATCCTTGCCACCCCAAACCAGTCATTTATAAACATATCTGGAGTAAGAATACTAGGATAAAATATGAAATAAAACCATTTCCTGAGTTGCAGATTCCAGCTTCACAAGACAGCATGTGTGTTCCTGTCTGTCTGTCTGTCTGTGCAGCACAAGACTGGCACCACTTTTGGGAATCTGGGATTCCTTTCTCTACATCTCTAATTTAAAGCTCAGTGATTATCATCAGATTAAAAAAATGCCACACTTTCTAAAACACTATAGTAAAATACACATAATATGAATTTCCCATTTGACCTATTTTATAGGATACAGGGACTTCAAGGAAACTTACACTATTGGGTGACTATCACCCACCCATCTCCAGAGCTCTTTTTATCTTGCAAACCAAATTTCTGGGACCATTAAACAGGAAGTCCTTATTGTTCCTTCCCTCAGCACTAGGCATGCATCTGTCTGTCTGTCTGTCTATCTAAGTTCTACTATCTAGTTAGCTCAAATGAGTCAAATCACGAAATATCTGTCCTTTTGTATCTGACTTATTTCAACTAGTACAGTATCTTCTGAATTCATCCAAGTTGTAGCCTGGATCAAAATGTCCTTACCCACCCCTACCTTGAACCTGGAGATCAAACCCTTTCTCTATGTGTGAGCTACTTGTTCCTTGTTCAGATTTCTTCTGTTTTAAGGCTGAATAGTATGATTCGTGTGTGTGTGTGTGTGTGTGTGTGTGTGTGTGTGTGTGTGTGTGTGTGTGTGTATTAGATTTTCTTTCTTTATTTGTTAATGAACTTCTGGGGTTGTTCCTACCTTTTGGCAACTTTGAATGAAACTGTTTTGAACACTGGCATGCAAACTTCTGCTCAGCCCATGATGTCATCTCTCCTGGCTATTAGGAAATGTGGTCGCTGATCACATAGTAATTCTACAGTCAACTTTTAAAGGAAAACCTATGGCTTTCCTTTTTGCCTGTGAGGTGGACATTTCATCTGGTCACAATCCCATTCCCAGGAATTCTACTGCTTGTAATTTCTGAATTTGTTTTCAGTTTGTAAAGGTGTAAGCATGCTGGTTCACAGAGCCAGACCTTATGGTACTCCTGCCTTAGTAATGAAGAAAATCACCATAAAGTTAATTGTGAGCAATGAGAAGCTGTGGTTTCTTTTCCTATATTCACACGTTATCTATGGCAACACAATTTATTTTTTCCATCATTATTTTAAAAAACTGAATTCGCTCGAATACGAACATTACTTTTAATAAATTGCTTTTTGATACTCCTAAAGCTTGCTCTAAAACAGAACACGATGTATGAAATCTTAATGAACCAAAATTATAGGTGTTCCCCTTCTTAAAGCAATCCATCTGAAAGATGTGAATGCAGAAAACAAGTCCATTAGAAGATGATTATCTGTGTTGTCAAAAATTCTTAGATTGATCAAAGGTTTCTTTTAACAGCCTTCCTAATGCATTCTCTCCCTCAAAGGGCCTGATTTATTAATGGTTTTCTAAGAAGGCATCATAAAGACATTACAGCAAAAATGCCATGGTTTGTAGTTGCATAATTAGAATTTGTGTGATATTTGTAAAGGGGTCATGAAGATGGCTGCTTCTCTCTTCTTTATTTTCTTTTTAAAGGATGTCTGAAGGAAAATGAAAGCCTGCTAACAAGATTATAAACGAGATTCCAAAGGACAGTGATTGCCCTGTGAAGAAAGCAGAAGTGTTTTCTGAAGTATTTAAGAAACAGTCATTTTAGGGCTGGAGAGATGGTTCAGAGGTTAAGAGCACTGTCTGTTCTTCCGGACGTCCTGAGTTCAATTCCCAGCATCCACATGGTGGCTCACAACCATCTATAATGAGATCTGGTGCCCTCTTCTGGCCTGCAGGGATGCATGCAGACAGAAAACGGTGTACATAATACATAAATAAATAAATGAAATAAATAAATAAATGAAATAAAGAAAGAAACAGTCATTTAGAGGTGAGGCCTGCTGAGGCTAACTTCGCTCACTCTGAAGCTAGCT
The DNA here is from genome assembly GCF_017639785.1 of Mesocricetus auratus. Taxonomy (NCBI): domain Eukaryota; kingdom Metazoa; phylum Chordata; class Mammalia; order Rodentia; family Cricetidae; genus Mesocricetus; species Mesocricetus auratus. The sequence goes on along the minus strand of NW_024429186.1, from coordinate 45,070,095 downwards.
TGTACTAGCTTTACACCTTTCTTATTGATTAATGCTTCATAGGCTTTTTGCTAAGCAACATTTGCCAGCCCAGTCCTTATACATGTTCAGCTGCATGGAACTGTGTTTGTTGAGCATCCAGTTTGGGAAGATAAAATGGACAATTACGCTTCTCTTGGGCTGCCTCTGACAGAGTGTTTATTTAGGATACTACTACCATCTCAGTGCTTGAAATGTCAGCATTCCTTCCAAAGTACTACAGTATTTTAATTTCACTTTTCAAGAGTGGTCTATATTTACCACTGCTGGCAAAAAGAAAAAAGAAAAAAAGGAATCTGGCTAATATAAACTTGAGAGAATGAAGAAAAGGCTGACTGAATTCTGTACAGATCAAGACTTTTGGTTTAGGGATGGACATCTGTTTCAAAGAGAAAATAGAAACCCACCCCAAAAGTCTAAGGGTCATCAGGAAATAGACAAGCATCAGGATGCTATATGGGAGCACATCTGTCTCCAATTTGGTATGGAAAGCCTATATTTAGATATTATTTTAAGAGCTATATTAAAAATGCTGATAAAGTGGATTCCATGCTCATTTTCTGGTCAACTGTATTATGTTTCTTTCCCACAGATGTGCACACTCAGTCCTAGCCTGAATATATGCTCTAGTAAGCCCAACCTCTCAAAAGAAAAGTATTGCATTTTCTGTAACCTACTTGTCAACCCTCAGAGGAGCAGACCTTGACTAGTTTACATATTCTGTGGCAGGTCCTCCGGAACACTGGTTTTCTTAGGCAATGTCTATCCCTTCTTCATAAGGTCCCAATGACAAACCAAAGCTCACCTCAGGGAACCAATGAGCTTAACTGAGTTTATTACTGGTAATTGGTAAGGGTTACTGATGGGAGTGTGGTGATCCAGAAGCAGTCACACTGAAAAGCCTTTCTTAGTATATATGAGGATATTTTATAATCACATAGATCTCTCTCTCTCTCTCTCTCTCTCTCTCTCTCTCTCTCTCTCTCTGTGTGTGTGTGTGTGTGTGTGTGTGTGTGCACGTGCGTGTGTGCGTCTGTCTGTCTGTCTCAATATAAAATTGTCTGGGATGACTGTTCATCTCTTTGGTGAATGCATATTAAGTTTAATAAGTCCTGCAGTTGCTTATGATAGGACAGAAGCCCTGTATTCTAAGAGATTGACATCACTGGGTTTTTCTTTTTACATAGACCTGGATAAAGTAAAGATCTTGAAAAACCTAGTTATTCATTTATTTGGTTTTGTTTGTTTGTTTTTGGAGACAGGGCTTCTCTGTGAAATAGCTCTAGCTATCCTGGAATGAATGCACTTTGTAACCAGGCTGACCTTGAACTCACAGAGATCCACCTGCCTCTGGGCTCCCGAGTGCTGGGATTAAAGGCGTGTGCCACCACCGCCTGGCCCATTTATTTGTTTTTAAAGAGATCACAGTGGTCAAAAGTACCCTTAAAACCCTTAAAGTGTTTGTATTCTACATACATTAATTTCTATATGAAACACACTTAAACGGGAGGGCATTGTCCAATCGGGAAAATGTATCCTGGGAGTAAGAGCAATCATCCTTTAAAGTTGATTTATACCCTCGAGTGATAAGGACTATCCAGAATTGGACAGTCATTTGTAGACTGTAGAATGAGAATTGGGATAAGAATCAAGGAGATAACATTTTGAATAGAATGTGTGTCTTAGTCTTAAAAGCATATTTTAAAATTTTAATTTTAAGAACTCATGATAATGGTTCCAAAGAAAAGTTCAGCACCATTAATCATTATCAGCATCAGTTTTAAATTTTAATTTTACTTTGAACAAAATGAAGTTGGGTTAAGTTAGCAACTTTAGTTTACATAAGCATTTATTTGTGTATCAATTTGGTTCTAAGTACATGATGGAAAAAAACTAAACCAATCATAATCACACGTGGACAGATAGTTTAAATATACACAGTTATTTATAAGATGTATCTTAATTAACCAAGATTTTATACAGTCTTGCTTGTTGGGGTTATATTTTTATAATTTTCATTGTGACAGGGAACTAGCATAGAGATCTTCGGTAAACATATTGTTAGATTGGGCAGAAGCAAAAACCTGACATGTGTGGAACAAATGAATATTGAGGGGCAAAAGAACATTTTTTTAAAAAACTCTGGTATCAGAGAATGAGCCTGTAGATACCAGACAAAAATAACAGTCAGTGAGATCTAGGAGAGCCTACCATAGCAACCATCCCTGGCAGCTGCTTGTCAAGCACTTGGCAATTGATTCTCGTTGGTACCATCTTGAAGTGTTAACTTTCTTTGTCAGTAAGCCAGTGTTGTAGCCTGTGGCTGGGGTAAAACTTTTAGGTCTTCCTCAGATGCCAATAAATACATACCTCATGTAAAATCTAAATCAAAATTAAAACAAAATGAAACATTAAGATCACAAAATAAACATCTTACAGGTCAGATATTTTCTCCCTTGTCTAATATAAAAGGGACCCCTGGAGGACTCAGTAAGACCATCAAGTTTTACAGGTGCTGCCGTTTTGGCTTGTGCCATGTAGTGACATTCATTAAGATGGTGGTGAAGTCACATGGCATTTGCCTTCTTTATGATATCATTAGTAAAGACGGCACTCAAGTCACATGGTAGCTTCTACCTTGATAGGGTTCCCCAGCAAAGATATTAGAGAGCCACATGGTTGCTTACTGTTCAAGGTGAACACAGCTACATGGTAAAGTGAACCCATTCCCTATCATTTGGAATCCCCAGGGATCTACCTTTTTATAAACTGGAGTGGATTGTTACATATTTTCCCCTTAAAAAGATACTTTAGTGACCCTCCTGCCTCTGCCTCCTGCAGCAAATCCTGCCTGTCTACTGCCCAATCAGTGTTTTATTAAACCAATACAAGTGACAAATCTTTATAGTGTACAAGAGGATCATTCCATAGCAGTTTGGGAAAGGTTAGGATGTGTAGCCTTGTTGGAGGAGTGTGTCACTGGGGTGGGCTTTGAGGTTTTAAAAGCCCATTCTGTCTCTCTCTCTGCTGAGTTTAGCATCCCCCCACCCCAGCTGCCCTCAGATCAGGATGTAAAGTTCTCAGCTACTGCTCCAGCACCATGCCTGTCTGCTTCCCACCATGATGCTCATGGAGGAACCCTCTAAAGTTTTAAGTAAGTCATCACAAAGGGCTGTCCTCTATTAGGAGTTGCCTTGGCCAGTGTCTCTTCACAGCAAGGGGACAGTAGCTGAGACGCTAACAGGCTACAGATGTTAGCAGTGAAGTCAAGCTTCCTGTCCAGAGAGTTTCAGTTCACCTGAGGGTTTTAGGGGATTAATCCTTCATCTGCTGTTGGGGAATTGAACCCAGGGCCTCATGAATATTGATACCAAAATTGATGTCTGTGTTTATTTTTACTGGAAGACAATTGAGCGTTACCATTTAAGAATCATTTGGCTGGCTAATCTCCTCATTCTCAGAATTCTGTGCCTTATGCCGAGATTCCACAGAACGGAAGAATTAGTCACATGACTGTATACAGGGGTGCTTTGCTTGTGGCCTTTGTGATGCCTTTCTGTCATTTGAATCCTTTTCTTAACATGATGAGTCTTTAAAAGGCTGAGATAAAAATGCTTCAGAAAATTAGACTGGGCCACGTGGCTGTTATTCGTCTTTGTTGTGAAAAAGTCCTTAAACAACAAAATAACACATAGAGATCTGGTTTCCTTTGATGTCGCACATAATGCTGTTTATTGTGTCTTGGAAACAATGGGGTCCACACAGCATGCATGTTGCTGCAGTGTTTAATTAGTCTATAACCTTTGGTTGGATCAGTTCCTCTGGGTCCTTGACCCCTGACCCCTTTGGCTCCAGAAAAGTTATAGGTACAGATCTATTTGCCTTTCAAGAAGGCTATATCAAGTCTCCTCTTTGTTCACTACTGTCTCCTTTTTAGGAAGTAATTCTCTCTAATATGAATGGGATGATTGCTTATCATAGAAACTCCCAAGCCAAGCCCAGGGACTCTGTTTTCTTGAAAAATTGCTAAGCTGAGTTTAATGCCGTAGAAATCAACTTCCTGGAGCCCAGAATTAGTTGCCCTTTTGGTATTAGCCAGCATCAGTGGATCTGATCGATGCTGAGGACAGGGGAGAAACAGGGATTTATCCCCCACTGTCTTAAATGCAGGCAAATCCATTGAAGGGACTTACCACGTTTTAAAATTCAGAAGGATGTGAAAATATGCACGAATAGGTAACTGCGATTAGAAGGGGTGGGGGAGGGGACATATAGGCCTTGGGCACAGATTCTTCATTAGTTAGGAATTAGAGTAGCTGCTAAGAAGAATCAAGATGTTATCTCTGCCCTCTCTGCAAAAGTTCATTATCATTTTAAAAGAATTCAATAGAGTAGTAAGATTATAGGCTTCCAAGGTTGAATCTCAGCCTCGCTGCTAATTAGGTGTGTGATCCAGACCCAGCTACTTCACTCGCTGTGGTTTACACCTGGGAGATGGGAGTTCCAGTTACACACTGCAGTGTAACGATTACTTCAACATGGAATGGAATAACCCAGTATCCGGCGTACAAAAGCTCATGATTCTGTTTGTCAGGCATTTGAGCAGACACTTGCTGACACTCCTCATGCTCTCTGTGGCCTGACTGGGTCTCTTAATGGCACTCAGCTGGCAGCTGGCAGTTCTAAGGGTCCAGGAAGACTTCCCTCACTGACTGGCACTTTGATGGGATTGACTGGAAACTGGGCAGAGCACCATTTTAGGTGATGTCTTATGCAGGGTGTCTTACAATAGAGGCTCAGGGTGCAAACGGGAGGGTACCAGAGGAGGATGCTCTTAAGGCTTGGCTCTGGTGACTAGCACGCCATCACTTCCCTATTAAGCTACCAGCCAAAGCGACCGTAGAGTCTGCACAGATTCAGGGTGGAGATGATTTCACTCTCACCGCTTTCATGGAAGGGAATTTGTGGCCTGGTTTAATATGCCACAGATGGGATATATAACAGTGCTAATTTGATCAGCAATTGTGAGAATTAAATTAGACAGTCACACAAAGAACACAGCAGCTTTTATGAGGCTTCTCCTGGGGAAGCATGAATAAATAAATGTCTGTTCACCCAGATAAGGTTCTGACAACACACCAAAGGGATGATTCCATTCAAGGTCAGCTTAGTGAACCTGTGAGCTTATGGGGTGACGGGAGCATGGGTGACTCAAAAGCAACTGCGTCACGGAGAATTGCACGCAGTATGAATGATGATTCTGAACTCTGAACACTTTGCACAGCCTAAAGGTCTGATTGGGGAGTCTTCTCCAGCAGCTGCTTTCATAACCTTGGGGAGGGACCTTGTAAATCTTGTAACTTTCAGGAGCTTCCTGAGTTTCATTTACTTTCTGAGTCATGTTGGCCGCTCTCTTCTTCCCAGGGGGACTGTTTTAGTTGGGAGGCAATAAATACCCAAGAGACTACCATAGATGAAATATTTCACAGGTGTTAGATATTATAACATAGGCTTGTGTTGACTCTTAAACATGCACAACATGTACAAACGTATTTAAAACATTCACAGTGTATATTTATATGTTACCTAGCATGTTAATCTTATATATCGCCCCTATCTTGATAGTTCAACTTAAAGATTTTCTAGCCATATGGCTGATGAGAATTGAACTCAGGACCTCTGGAAGAGCAACCAGTGCTCTTAACTGCTGAGCCATCTCTCCAGCCCACCAGCCAAAACTTTTTTTGTTGTTGTTGTTGTTGTTTTTGTTTTTTTTTTTTTTTTTTTTTGAGAGAAGGTTTCTCTGTGTAGCTTTGGAGCATATCCTGGCACTTGCTCTGTACACCAGGCTGGCCTTGAATCTAACCCCCTCCCTCCCCATGCACTGCGATTAAAGGCGTGTGCCACCAATGCCCTAGCCACATTTATGTAATTATAGTAAAACTAAGTAGTGGGTAACATGTATATTAACAATACTTGAGTTATTTCTGTGTCAAATTTTTTAGCATTGACCAATGAATTATTTTCATTGTGGGGGAATAAATGGATCCTTGTAGGAAGGTGTCATAGTTCATGCCAATTTGAAACAAACCTACACATACTGGACAAGAGGGAATCTCAGTTGAGGAATTGCCTTCTTAAGCTTGGCCTCCGGGCACGTCTGTGGGGGCATTTTCTTAGCTGCTAATATATGCAGAAGGTCCCAGTCACTGTAGACTTACGCCTTCGCCCAACAGATAGGCCTGGGCTATATAAAAAAAGGTGGATGAGCAAATCAGGAGATGTGAGCCAGTGTAGCGAACCACCGGTGTGTTCACGGCTATGGTGCTACCATACTTCACAACGATCCGAGGCCAAAGGCTAAGGATATAAATGAAGACAAAGACAGCGGCTCATTCTTACAAGGAGAATGGCGTTTATTCTTACAAGCGTAGAGTTTTAAATACCAAAGGCAGGCATGGTGGAAAATCCCCAAGGTGGAAGCCTGTGTTCCAAGGGCCCTTCAGCAAAGGGTGGGCCAAAACAGGAATTAGCATTTAGACAAAGGATGGACAGAAAACTGGAACTTGCTGCAGGCCTTTACAGGGAGGAGGGGATGAGAAGTGTTTAGCTAAAAGCCCCCCGTACAAGCAGTCTGCAGAACCCCCATGGGGGAAGGGTGCAACAAGCCAGTATGTGTGCTCCTCCATGGTCCCTGCCTGTAGCTTCTGCCTTGGTTTCCTTCGACTGAAAACTAACACAAACCCTGTTCTCCCCAAGCTGATTTTGGTCAGTGTTGTTTTGTTATTTGATTATGGTGGTGGTGGTGGTGTGTGTGTGTGTGTGTGTGTGTGTGTGTGTGTGTGAGCCTTTTGAGAGAGAATTTTCAAATACAAAACCTGAAAAGGCTATGGGGACAGAGGTGCCACAATGTTTCATGAATCATCTAGAAAGAGACATCCCATCCCATCAATGGTGATGTCAGAGATAGTGCATACTTAACTAAAGAGGTCCCAGAACAGAGAAGGCAGCAACTGAAAGAAACTGAAGATGTTACAGGACAACTAGCTGCACACCCTTCCAGATACAAGATGCAACCCTTGCCAACAGAAGATCACACTAAGGCAGAAGTCCAAGCAGGCTTGCGCAGCAATCCGATTTTTCCCCCTTAAGGTTAAAACTCAAAAGCATTCAACAGAGAAGCAACTCCAGAGTGAGAAGTTGGGAGACATTCTCCAGTTTCCACTGTGACTGCAATTAAAAGAGTTTATCACCTTGTATCAGAATGATAGGAAAGTCGTTCCAAAATACCATCCAAGAAAAGAAACCACACAAAAATGTTACAGTTGATGGACCAGTGTCCGTGACCCATCATGCTCTGCCCTCAGAGTAGACATCCTTTCATGTTCTCTGGATTCTCTGCAGTCATCACGAATAGTGTACTTGTTTTTATTATTGATATATATATATATATATACATATATATATCTTTTCAAACTTCATCTGTACAAATTGTGTTAATGAACTCATAGCTTTCTGCTCAGTTTTCAATTAGTTGTCAATACCTCCCCTAATTTATTAGGATAAATTCTTTGTAAATTAAAGAAAATTGCTTTTTTAAATATGTGCTACAATGATGTACCCAGTTTAGTATCATTTGGACTTTATGACACATTTTCCCCCAAATGCATGTTTTGATGGATTTGACTACATAAATATTAACTTTCTTTTATAGAGACTTGGTTTTACACATATCTACAAATCATTTCTTTTTACCATGATTTAAAATAAATGAATTTTAAATTTCATCTCTCCCTGTAATAGCTTTATTTTACATGTCACTGATTAATCGATTTAATAGTTTTATTAAAATCTCTAATTAATCTAGATTAATTTGCTGTAAAGTCTGAGGATAGGAATCTATATTTCTCTGAACCGATAACTAGTTTTCACATTGTAATTTACAGGTTAATTCATTTCCCTTCTGATTGTAATATACTAAATCCCCACATGAATTAGAGTTATTTTTATATTCTGTAGTCTCTGCTTTAATATTCTTATTTTTTCTTTAACAAACTATTTCTAATTCTTGTGACTCTATGGGTAATATGTTAATGTCTGGTGGGAGTCATCCTTGTATGTAAATGAGATCAGGTTAAAAACGTAATGGGAAAAATATTCCATTTATAATATTAATTAAAACATTCAGACATAACTTAGCAAGAAATGAACAGGTGCATGTACTATTTTAAAAGATGTAGGATTGGATTGAGAATGCAAGAGGCGTATATGTCGATTTGGGATTAGAAGGTTCAGCAATGTGAAGCCATCTATAAGAAACCCAGAAACTGAATAGAATGAGAGTTAAGTCACCCACTGAACTTTGAGAAAAACTTTATATAATGGTCCTGAGTTTGTTCCAGAGAAACCCACATGAAAGAATTCCAGGAAAGTCTTCCTCATTTTGACAAACTTCTGAATTCTCTTTTTCTTTATTTGGGTTTTTAAATTCTCAACAATGACTCCTGTTTGTGCCAAAAAGCCGAGTGAATGTCACAGAGGTGTGATGCCATAGACCTGGAGAGTTCTAGATAGAAGTCCTGTGCCCCAGGGTCATGTACATGTGCTGTTCATAATCTCACCCAGAGCTGCCATGGTGGCTCCTGATGGTCTTCCCAGCTCTAATAAGGGGGGACAGGATGATTGGATGTTTAAAGCCACCCTTAGACTGTGTAGCATGATCTAGACCAGCCTGGTCTACATGAAGTCCTGTCTGTCTATCCGTCCCGTCCCCCCTCCCCTTGATTCCTGCACTAGGGTGGCAGAGGCAGGTGGATCTCTGAGTTCAAGACCAGCCTGATCTACAGAGTGAGTTCCAGGACAGTAGAGCTACACAAAGAAACCCTGTCTCAAAAAACAAAAACCAAAACCAAAATTACATCCATCCTCCTCACAACCATGTCAGATTATCACTCATTTTATAAACAAGTAAACTGAGGCACTAGAGAAGCAAGGATTTGATGAAAGTTACTTAAGTGATAGACCTATCAGTCTTGTTTTGTCTTAATTGCTACTCTTTATCTGTGTTGTTGGTGTTTCTTTTATTTTTTGGTATTGGTATTTAAGCCAGGGCCTTATGTATGCCAAGCATGCACTTTGCCACTGAACAAGGTTTCTAAGACCCCGACACAAATTTAAAAAAAATCCTAATATAACATTTTCCTTCTGCTAGGTAAAGAAAGAAAGAAAAACTACTCTGCACTCAAGCTTCATTTTCTAGACTCTTGTATCTGGTTCAGATATGTGCATATAATCATATAAAATGCTTTCATAAAGGGGAGTAATTGAATATGTATGGTGTCCTGCACTTCGTCACTAAACACCATGTGAAGGACTCTCCCTTGTCAGCGCATGAACAACCATTACATTTTCTTTAGCGGTGGCCTAGGTCATAGACAGACCCTCATTGAACTATCCTTTATAGATGTGCATTAGGATGTGACCTGAGATTGTCACTGCGTTTCCTCTGTCCTCAGTCAGCTGTCATTAGGCTTCATTATTTCATTGTGGCACTCATTACAGCCCCATTTCCTGTGCCACTGAAGACTCGATCCTAGACAGGCTGTGCTGTCTTCATCAGGACCCAAAGGTGAGTCTTTCCCACCCAAGAGACCTTGCCTTTCATCACTTTGGCAATCCAGATAATGCTGAGTTGAATTTATTCGATAGATTGTTTAAGAGCTATGTTTTCTCTCATTTCTCAACACTAGCCCGCCTCTTTCTTGGCATTTCCACACCTCACATTCGAAACAGTTCTTCCAACATACATCCTGCATACTGTCGGCGGCAGCGTCTCTCTGAGGGCTCTCTGGTCTATACCCCAAGGTTATTACAGATAATCGATCATGACCATAGACATTTAGGTCCTTCCCTGTGAGTTAGGGCTCAAATAAAACTCATTTACTCTGCAAGAGCACCCAGGAGAGAGAAAGGAGACTCCACCTTCGGAGTCTCGCATTTAGTTCATTTTACACATAAAGAGAAACCGAGGCATAGGGAGGTTAAGAAAGTTACCTGAGATGTGGAAAGGAAAAAAAGAAGATGGAAGGAAAGTTGGGAGGGAGGTACAGACAGATGGAAGGATTGGGGGAAGGAAAAGAAAATTGAATTTTAAGAAAGCTCAAAACTTGGAGATAGGATGAAAGCATATCTAACATTCAAAGATTTATTACTTTTACTTAAAAAATTAATTTAACTTTATAATTGTTAATTCTTTATCACACACGTGTGTGTATGTGTGTGTGTGTGTGTGTGTGTGTGTGTGTATGTATGTTGTCCACATGCACAAGCATGCATGTTGGTGCCCATGGAGGCCAGAAGAGGGAGCGAGATCTGCTGGGTCACAGGTGATTGGGAGCTGCCTGACAAGGATGCTAGGATCTGAACTCAGGTCCTTTAGAAAAGCAGTGAGTGCTCTTAAGTGCTGGGCTGTCTCTCCAGCCTGCGTCTTACATGCAGCCTCTTGCCCTCTAGTCTTCATCGTCTCTCCTAAATTGTGGCTACTTTCTCTGCATTTTGAATACTAGGTAACCACAGGAAGAAATTCCATTCTCCCTGGATCCCTTTTCTTCTCATCCCCTGACATTGCTTCAAACGTTTCTCATTTGTTGTGTGTTGGCGTCAATCCTCTTCTCCTCATTTCTTCGAGCCTTTTATATTACTACAGCTGGGAGCATTTATTTATTTTTTAAATACAGACTTGGGCTTTCTTCCCTTCCTTTTTTCCCCTCTTTTTGTATCAGTTTTTAAACATGCCACACCATTCTTGTATCCTTCCAAAGCCAGGAGGACTTTCATCAACTTGATCATTCTTCTTACATATTTATTTCTTTTTGATAGAAGAAAATTTGGTTATTTGCCAGAGGCCTCAGCAAAGCATCCTTCATTTTGATAAATCAGTATCAGTTATTTCCCTTTTACTAACAAAGTAGCTTTATTCATTTTACAGCTCTTAAGCCTTCTTGGCTCAGTGCCCTTCAAAGAGACTGTTAGCCTATGTGCCAAACAAGTAACTCTTCAGCTATCTGCTCTTATTGAGGGATGCTAAATGTTTGGACTTGGGAGTCACTTTGATTTATTTCTAGTGGTGCCTCCTTTTCCAGAATCCCTCTGAAGTTCTTTCTCACCGCTGCTGCTCTTGGCATCATCAAGGAATCAAGTCGGGAAGGTTTTCTCCTTTGCTTCCAGTTCAGCCAGAAGGCCTTGTGTCTGCCCCCGCCTCCCACACCTTGCTTATCTACTAAGCTTCCATACAACATGGTTAATATGAGGAGAAAGGGAAGGAAAGGAGGCAGGGGAGGGGGAGGAGGAGGAGGAGGAGGAGGAGGAGGAGGAGGAGAAGGAGGAGGAAGAGGAGATGGGGTAGGAAGGGAAGGAGGAACGAGGAGGAGGAAGAGGAGGCAGGGGAGGGAGAGGAGGGGGAGGAGGAGGAGGAGAAGAAGGAGGAGGAGGAGGAGAAGGAGAAGGAGGAGGAGGAGAAGGAGGAGGAAGAGGAGATGGGTAAGGAAGGGAAGGAGGAACGAGGAGGAGGAAGAGGAGGCAGGGGAGGGAGAGGAGGGGGAGGAGGGGGAGGAGGAGGAGGAGGAGGAGGAGAAGGAGGAGGAGGAGGAGAAGGAGGAGGAGGAGGAGAAGGAGGAGGAGATGGGGTAGGAAGGGAAGGAGGAACGAGGAGGAGGAAGAGGAGGCAGGGGAGGGAGAGGAGGGGGAGGAGGGGGAGGAGGGGGAGGAGGAAGAGGAGGTGGAGTAGGAAGGGACGGAGGAACGAGGAGAAGAAAGCTACCATCTTCTCTTTCTGCATTGGTTAGAATGATGGAATTCTTTTTCTAAGTTATTCTTGTTGTCACAATTTCTTATTCATATCCTGCCCTAAAAAGTACCCATTTGCTTTGCCCCCCTCCTCTCCTGGCATAGAGTAACATTTGTGTTATCCGGAGGTTGAGTGAAACCCCGGGAAGAGGAAGGATTTTGAGCAAAACAGGTCTGATTTGACTCCAGCTGTGTCATTCACTATCCTATGTCTCCCCTAGTAAACTATGGGGTGTCTCCTGGATGACTTTCTAATCTTGGTGCTAAGAAAACCCACCTGTAGTTGTAATCAGTGTTAGAGGAGATAAGACAAACACTGGGGTTGTCTGGGTGCACCATGTGCTCTTAGATGCAGGCCGCTGCCATTGTTGGTATCATTATTTGTTTCGGTGACCTTCCAAATTGATATTTGATATTTGGATTAAGTTTTATGCTTGTTTTTGTTCTTCCTCTCTGTTCTTTTTTTCTGATATTTTATATATTCTTTTCACATTACCTTCTATCTGCCAGGACTCATTGCATAGAGTTTGTTCTGTCATAGTTTGGGAGGTTGGAAGTGTGAAATTAAAGTGTTGGCCTGCTATGGAAGGCCCTGGGCAAGAGTCCTTTTTTGTTTCTTTCTAGCTCCCAGCACTGGCCAGCAGTCTTCAGTTTCTTAATGTGGAGGTGTGGTGAATGCCCCGATCTCAGCTTCCACCCCATTTGATGTTCTCTGCCTGTGTGTGTAGTTCAGTGTCTCTTTTTGGAAGGACATCGGTGATTAGATTTAATGCCTTGGTAATCTAATAGGATGTCAACTTAACTTGATTACATCTGCAAAGACCCAGTCTCTGAAGGAAGTTCATATTCACAGGTCTTTGGGGTTCCGCAGAGTCCCCGGAATTAGAGTGTCAGCATTTCTGGAGGAAGGACCCACTTAACTGACAACAGAAGGAGAAAGAATTGGAGCCAGTTATCTGAGTGTGATGTTCAATGGCCCAAATCATTTGATGGTCCCATGGTTGTCTGTCACATTAGCTTTCTAGAGCATGTGGCCACAAATACTGGAGCTGGGGTTAGAGTCAGTGGATCCAGTCAGACGGAAGGTGTCTGGGCTAGATGACAAACATTTGCTCTATTGGAAAGAGACAACTGTAACATGGCAGTTAGTCCCCTGGGCAACTATGGGCAGATGACAGAAGGGACCAAGATAGGTGTCACCAGTGAATAGTTAAACTCACCCTCATGAGTAGTGACAGACTCATGTTTTAGTATATCACGAATACTAGTGTTAGCTGGCCTTTATATCCTTTGCTTTTTTCTTTTAGTTTTTTGAGACAAGGTTTCTCTGTGTAGCTTTGTAAACCAGGCTGGCCTCAAACTCACAGAGATCCACCTGCCTCTGCCTCCCTAGTACTGGGATTAAAGGCGTGTGCCACCACTGCCTGGCTCTATCCTTTACTTTTAACAGAATTCTATTCTTTGGCTATCATCTTTCCTTTCTAACATATTATATTTAAAATTTTTTATTTCTTTTCATACATGATCTTGCTCTGCAGCCAAGGTTGGCCTTGAACTCATGGTCCTCCTGCCTCATCCTCCCAAGGGTTAGGATGACAAGTGTGAACTACCATACCAAGTTCGCTTTCTCCTTTTAATTTAGGAACGACAAGTACAGCATACTCAGTATGTCTGAATATATTTACCACATATGTTTACATTTGTGTATGACACATATGGTCACATGCTACTATAGATTGAGAATGTCATGCATCTTGTGTTTTCTTGTCCCCTATAGAAGTGCTGAATAGTCTCTAACAAGGCAACAAGCACATATGACAAACATTTAAAGAAGAGTCCACCTTTACTGCCTCCTTGGTTTGTACCATCCATATAGCAGAGGGACTGAGAGGTACGGGTGGCATTGTGTCCTTTCTTCTTGAATTTGTGCCCTCTAGCTGCGTGGCCCATAGAGTAGGACATATGTCAACTTCTGGGCCAAGCATAAGAAGTTGGCAGCTTTCACTTCCTGTTCTATGGTTACTCTCTCTGGAAACCCAGCCACCATGGCTTAGAGAGCCCTCAGATGCCTCTAGACAAGCCCTCGGAGAGGAGGAGGCCCCTGAGTCTTGGGCACTGCCTGAGTCCTCACGTGACGTCATGTATATAGGTCATCCAGTCCATGTTTGATAACTTCAGCTAACACCATGTGTAGTATGTAATAGCAGATTTGTGAACAAAATGAGTGACAGTTGTCTTAAATCACTTAATTTTGGGGTGATCTGTTGCATCATAGTAGATATCAGAATGTTCCATTTAGCAGATGAGACACAGAGATTAGATCACTTTCTCAAGGCCACATAGCTAGCAAATGCCAAAGGCATATGCCCTATAGTCTAGAAGTTTACTTCTGTTTCTCCACGACTTTCTTTTGTGGCAACACCATCTTCATTGAGAGATCTTCCAACTGTTATTTGCTTACTTTCAAAGACTGCCTGCAGGACGAGAATGTGTCTGTGTATACAAAATGATATCCTCATTTATCTGTCTTTGTGAGCCTAGGCCTTGGACCCAGGCCCATAGCTGGAGAAATTTAGCTTTTGAGCTTGCAAGACCGAAGGCCAGACCCTGGAGCTGAATGAGTAAACTCTCCTGAGAACACACCAGGGCCAACAGTGAGGCTGGCAGCCAGCATCTTCCCAGGCCATAGGCTGGCAGGATCTTCAAATAACAAATTCCCACCCTTATAATATGTATTCATGCATCTAATTTTATTTCCTGGGCTGTGCAACTCTTGCTAGTGTTTCCCTTGTGTTTGTTAGTGTCTCATTATTCCACCTGCAGACCTCTCTGTCTCCCCTCTCACTCCTAAATTCCACCTCCTCTTTCTATTTTTCTCATCTGCTTCCTCCCCTCGGCCTTCTCAGTTTACAGCCTCTGAAGTGCTCTCCACATTTGTTTGGCAGATATTGCTGGCTCACTGGTTCATTCATGTTAACTGGCCCAGCTGTGTTGGCCTCTTCTTGTTTTGATATGAGTTGGACTGCTTACATAAATATGTTTGAGTTTCCTTGTTGAAAAGGTTTTGTAAAATTCTGTTTTAAACGGATATTACATGAGTGCCTTCCCTTACTTGTTTACAACATCGAAACAAGTTTGGTACACAGTCCTCCCCCTTGAATACTTTACTTATTTATTTTTCCATTCATCTATTTATTTAGTGTGTGTTTGCCTGAATGTATACACCTGAGTGTATGTGCATGCTATCACATACATGTGGAGGCCAGAGACCAACTTGTGGGAGTCAGTTCTGTTTTTCCACTATAGGGGCTCCCATGATCTAACTCAGATCATCAGGCTTACACACAAGTTCCCTTACCTGCTGAGCCATCTTGCCGACCTGTTCTTATCTTTTAGGTTTTCCTACCTTTCATCTAATCTCTGTGTCTATATCAGTGGATCCATCCATCCATCCTTCATCCCATCCATCCGTTTGTTTTCCATCCATCCATGCATCCATGCATCCATGCATCCATCCATCTTCCATCCTTTCTCTTACCATGTAATCTTGGCATTCTCCTCTTAACCAAGGAGAGCTACTCCATGAGGATTTAAAGTCAACCCTCTTTCTCTAACTCTTCTCACATAATTTATTCTCTGGGCATATATTGCAAAATTGTTGGAACTTTGCCCCACAACATCACAGTGCCTGAGCCTTTTATTTTCAAGTTTGAAGAATTTAATATTAAATCTTGACCCACCAAACAGAATTGCCACACAACGATTTCTATGGACCTACACATTTCCTCTGGAACAGAAATGGTTTTGTCTCCCAGAATCTAAATGATTATGAATAATGATACCCATGGACACAACCCAGCCACACTGCAGGGTTTCTGCCTCAGTGACCGTGCCTCTTTCTGGGCAGTGTGGGAAGAATCCCAGCACAAATCTTCCCCTGCAATGTCCGTCTGACACCCTCCCTGCCCGACAGATTTTGACCTTTCTTATCTTCTGGGAGGGGAAGATAACATTGACAAACCACTCGTTCTGTTTAGCTTCCCTCGCTCAGCCACCCCACCCTTCTTTGCTTCCTCCATCTCCCTGCTGCAGTTGTCAGGGTCATCCTCTCTTCCGTGTTCTCATCTACTGTTGACCATGGATGCTATCCAGATCTCCCAGGGAATCCAGCACATGCGGGGGTGGGGATGAAGTGGGGTGAGGGGGTGGAAGCAGAACCCAGCTCATCTTTCACACCCTGCTTGTTTCTCCTCCTGACTTTAGAGCTCCTGCTTTCCCTCTGGCTGTTGGGGATCTTGGTCCACAGCGTAATTACTCCATCACTCTCTCCCCCTCCCCAAGTTAGGGTCTTCTTCATGTTGGATTAGGTCTTCCATTAGCTTGTTAACTGTAGATTACTTCCTCACTCCCTATCCTTCCCAAGCTAGGGAGCTAATTTGTGCTCTTGTTTTTCCTTAAAAACAAAACAAAATGCAACAAAAAGCACACCTTCTTTTTTAAAATCTACTTTTAATTGTGCGTGCGTGCGTGTGTACGTGTGTGTGTGTGTGTGTGTGTGTGTGTGTGTACATGAATGCAGGTGTCCACAGAGGCCCGAGTTGTTAGAGCTCCAAAAGTTAGAGTTACAGGAAATTGTGAGCCACTCAGCACAGTGCTGAGAAACAAACTTGAGTCCTTTGGAGGAATAGTACATTTTTTAACCATTGAACCATCTCTCCAGTTCCTCTCTTCCCTTTCTTATGCAGTGTATATGATAGACAATGCAATGCATTTGCCCAGCACACAAATGCCCAGTTCTAGGTCTTTATAGTTTGGTAGCCTATTTACTGTTTTAAAGTATTTTAAAAGTGCTGGGCCAGGAAGCCTAGGGATGTCACTCAGTGGTAGGACATTTGCCTAGGAAGCATGAGGGCCTGATAAAAAAGGCTTGCAGTTCTAATGGTTATGACTTAAGACGATTGTCATCAACTTACTTTTTAAGAACTTTAGCTGGTTTTCTTCTTTTTATTGTCTTTCATACTCCTCAAAAGAATTGTTAAAGTTCAACATAGAATATTTTGCAATTACAATGCACGGCTCAGTAAAATACATTTTGGAAAATATTCGCTGAAAGCAAACACATTGTGTGACTATAGGATTTTTATGGGGGAGTTGAGGTTCCCTTTTGGGTTCTAAATCTCATTAATAAAAAAATGTAAAAACAGACTCAGAAGGCAGCTGGAGGACTATTTTATTAGCGCCTGAGAGGAAACAAAAGGAGAGAGAGCCAAGGCCCCTCCCCACCGACAGGGCAGGTACCCTAAAAATCCCCACGGCTGTCTGTCTGGAGAGGACACGACACACAGACAGAACCATGCTTTTCAAAATAGGCACGGATGTCACAGAAGCAACAAAATCCAAGGTGTCAGAGAAGCACACATGAGCTTTAGAGAGTGTCTGAAAAGAGACAAAGGGAAGGAAAGCAAAGAGGTGAACAAAAACATCATGCTCAGTGTGGTGGTGGATCTGGGTTTCCAGGGTTCAAATCCAGCCTTTGTGTCCCAGGACGACAGATCGCTGAGACATGCAGAGATAGAAACAGAGATAGTTTGCTAAGGCAGGGAAAACACTCAGGAGTGGGCTAGTGAGCTCAGGGCAAAACTTCCCAAAGCCTTGGCTCTCTAGGGCATGACCCTTCATAGGACATTCAGGGAACACAGGCCCCTCCCATTTGTAGGTCCAGTAATGGGGAAATATTAAGATACGCAAAATAGGGATATCTTATGATATTTTATTGAGAAGGAAATCACTTATGGGTACGTAGACCTCTCCCTGCAGTCCTGCCTTTTGTCACCCATTAAGCCCAGGTAAGGAACCTCTGTCTAGTCTGCCTCTGTCAGTGGTTTCTTTCATGTTCGTCTTGATGCTTCTGTCTCCAGTCCCCAATCTCCTGCCATAGTGCATGGTGGCTGGATCAAGAAAGTAACTTTTGTGGGTATTAACATATGGAGAAGAACATTGCATGTTTTTATCTACAGGGCAGCATCAAAAATATGGAGGCTTTCATTGTTTAGTCCCAGGAAGATGATATTGCTCCCTTTGTTATGAATTTAATAAACCATCCTTGGGTGGGCTACATAAAAGTCTCTCATGAAGCAAGGGGAAGCTGATGGAGTGGCTTATGTTCCCGGTTTAACACACCACCGACAAAGAGACTCTCAGGAATTCATGCTATCTGGTCCCAGGAGTCTGGGCACATGCCTAAGTGTGAAATCGGGAGGCTTGCCAGTCATTTCCTGCAAGTCGAGCTGTGCTCAGTCTCCCGTGTTGACAACAGAGCCAGAACCAGTGGACAGTTTTACTAATTTATTGTAAGTCTAGCTGCTTTTGCCTCTGGGCATTCCTGTGTTCAGCTGGGGCTTTTGTGGAAGCAGCCAAAGTTGCTTTCATCTCCTCTCTCCTCTACACTTGCAGCTTCGGGTAGTCACTGATCTTGTGATCTTGGCGGGTCTGCTCCTGCTCCTTGCTTTTCTCTCTGAACCACGTGTGGCTTTTGACAAAGTCAGGTCACAGCTCCAACAAAACTGGTCCAGCATCATCAAAGCCTGGGTCACTGAGAAAACGACCCTTGTTTGTTGCTGGAGGTCATATGGCTTAGGAAGGGAATGGGATGTGGAAGGCAGCTTGGCGGAGATACAGAACGTGTGTGTGTGTGTGTGTGTGTGTGTGTGTGTGTGTGTGTGTGTGTGTATGTGTGGTCAAAATGTAGCAGATTGTGAGCAGCATTTTCCAAGTCCAAGAAAAATATATTTCCTTCTAAGGACAAGGAACTCTCACCTGAATTTAGAGAAAGAACTCGCCCTTCTGGTTTAGATCATGTGCCATTGGGAATATGGCGAGTTTCCGGTGTTTTCTTGGCTTGCAGTGGGTGTTTGGGACACAACTGTATCTTGCATGCTCCAGAAGGGGAACCTGAATGTTAGAATCCTCCCAGCTGGGGTGGGGCATTGCTGTATACCCGAGGTTCTCTATCTCAGACAACATTCGACTGGATTCTATTTTTAGCTTACAGTCTCCTTCTGGGCAAGCCTGATGAATGTCTAGATTTAAAGGTAAAGTGAGAGGAGTAAAACACTTCCCCAGCCCAACATCAAGTTTCACTCCCTCACTCCCTCACTCATTCACTCATTCACTCCCTCCCTCACTCTTTCCCTCCCTCCCTCCCTCCCTCCCTCCCTCCCTCCCTCCCTCCCTCCCTCACCCACTCACTGACTCACTGACTCACTGACTCACTGACTCACTGACTCACTCACTCACTCACTCACTGACTGACTCACTCACTCACTCACTCACTCACTCACTGACTGACTCACTGTATCTAAGGAGCCAGAGTCAGGCTTCAGAACTTTGCATTGAGATAGGCAACAAATTATAACCCTAAGTGGGGAGGAATCAGTGACAAAGAGATTCCAAGAAGGCCAGACACCATGAAGAGATAAATTTCTCAAAGTAACAAAGGGATCAGTAAATATGAGATCCATAAGCCAGTGGAGAAAAGCAATTTTGTTTAAAAATCTACCCAAAGATTTGAAGTGAAGAAAAAAATCTGCTTTTTAAGATGTGCTTTTGTTCCTCAGCAGCTGTATGGTGTCTCCTTGACTCCAGCTACTACCTTTCTCTATCTGTTTGGATTTCCCACCTGGCTAAACCCTGCCTGCTCATTGGCTGAAACAGCTTTATTCATCAATTAGAAAAACATATATTCACAACATACAGAAGGACATCCTCCATCATTCAGAATAGGACAGCTATTGGAGTAATCTCTGTTATATGCCATTACCCTTTCTGATGGTTTAGTATGTGTTTTTTACTTAATGTTGCTCTTGCTGGTCATAGGTCTAAATTTGTGCATGTTTTTACATTTCTTTCTCTTGGACTATACTTGATATTTTTATCATTGTACATAATTTTTGCATCAGGTTGAAACCCTCTTACTTAGGCAAAAACAAAAGAGGAAATGTAGTGGCATCTTGTTCCACCAGTGGGCTTGGGGTGGTGGCCACAAGTTAGGGTGTGGCTTCCGCGTATGTGGACATGACCCCTTATAAGGAAGAGGGGGGGCTGGCTCGTGCTCTCTTGGGTTGTCATCGGAGCATCCTGAAGGGCAGAGGCTGCATCTCCAGGAGCAGGAAGACTGCAGTGGCTATTTGCCATCATTGTGTGAGTGCTCCCCAAATAAATACCTGTTAATTCTTTAAAAAAAAAAAGATGTGCTTTTGTTCTGGGTCAAGATTTAATTTTCAGTCAGCTCATGATCATTAGCTAGATGACTTTCTTGATGAGATGGGGATTAGAACTGAATGTTCATTTAAGGTCATATGAGGGTCTAGAAACTCACAAGCAAGAAGATGGCTTTTCCAAGGTTGCCTTTGAAAGCTCAAGCCTCATGCAATATTCTGCTATTGGATTTTCTAGGTAATTTTTTGTTTTGTTTTAAACAGGATCTTGCTATGTAGCCAAGACTGGCTTCTGATGAAATTCCTCTGCCCCAGCAGTTCCCAAAGTCATGTGTATGCCACTCTCAATGGTGTGTTCATGGCTAGTGCTCTCCTTTGTCTCTATGTTGTGGATATCTAAGCTATCATTTACTTACTTTCTCCCAAGACATTGAGATTTTTTTGATACTAGATTCTGTGTGTGTGTGTGTGTGTGTGTGTGTGTGTGTGTGTGTGTGTGTGTGTAGTTGATGTGCCTTTTCTCAAATATGTGGATGTTTGTCTTCAGTTTAGGACCAACATGGTATTTTTCTCTAGTTGCCCTGTCCCATCTAAGGGCTAACACAGAATGTCAGGCCCATGCTGGGTTTGGCTAGGCCCAGGTCCAAGTTTGTTCTTTCTTCACTGTATGATGCTGATAAGGCACTTAATCTCTCTGAGTTTCTCAGCATCTCATCTGTAAAAAGGGTGGCCATTTAAAAACACTAAACAGAACTAATAAAATAGAAATGGATATTAGGAGGATAATTTCATAATTACCATAATCCAGGAATTAAACAACAACTTGAAATTATTAAAGTAGATGTTTATATCTCCTGATCTGTATCTACCTCAATTTTTTCCTTGGTGTCCATGGGGAGACTGGTCTCAGAAACTTCAGGGACCAACAGACATTCAGATCCCTTATGAAAAGATAGTGATTGACTATAACCTGCACACATTTTTCCATATTCTTAAATCAAGTGTATATTATTTTAGGACATCTTAGAGAGCACAAGTGCTATTTAAATGATTTCTGTGTGTGGTGATTTGAAAGAAAATAGCCCCTAAAGGGAGTGGAACTATTAGGAGGTGTGGCTTTGTTGGAGTCGGTGTGGTCTTGTTGGAGGAAGTGTGTCATTGTGAGGGTGGTCTTTGAGGTCTCTTATGTTCAAGCTACGCTCAGTATGGAACGCTGTTGCTTCTGTTGCCTGTGGATCTCAGCTCCTTCTCCAGCACCCTGTCTGCCTGCAAGCCCCATGCCACCTGATGACAATAATGGACTAACCCTCTGAACTGTAAGCCAGCCCCAGTGAAATGTTTCCTTTATTAGAATTGGTGTGGTCATGGTGTCTCTTCACAGCAATAAAACCCCTAACTAAGACACTGTGCTTTACTGTTTCGCGGATGATAAGAGAAGGACCTTGATGTGTTCATGTAGATACATGCTTTTCAAATGTTTTTGACCCGAGGTAGCTTGAGTCCACAGCTGCAGAGCCTCACATATGGAGGGCTGTCACTGTCTATAGAGTTTAACCTATTCAGAAGAAAAGAATGCTATACTCGCTTAAATAATCCTGTATCAATTCCATTTATTTTTATGTGTTTACAGTGAGTGTATGGCAGGTATTAATAGTGGCCACCAGGGATGTATCAGTGAAAAACACTCATGGTTGTATTTTTTTCATAAACTCATCGTTTAGTGAGAAGGCCAGATCCTGAACAAAGTACCAAATCATGGATGAGAAGAGCACAGTGTTTGGAACTAACAAAGGGAGGAGATGAATTCTCTTCGGCTCAGATTGTAGGAATAGCCATCACCTGGTCTTTTGCATCTCATTTTGTCCCTTCGGTTACTGTTGTTCCTTGGGGACCACATTGATGACAGTGTGGTCCTTCTCATAAGAAAGCAGCTAACTAACAATCAGGGTAGAGCCTTCATCCAATAACTGATGGAACGAAATGCAGAGATCACAACCAAGTACCAGGCCAAGCTTCAGGAATCCAGTCGAAAAGAGGGAGGAGGGAATATATGAGCAAGGGAGGTCAAGATTATGATGGAGAAATCTACAGAGACAGCTGAGCCAAGCTCCTGGAAACTTATGAGCTCTAGAGCTTTGGAGACTTCCCGGGACCCAGTTAGCCCCTCTGTATGTGGGAGACAGTTGTGAAGCTTGAACTATCCAAGGGGACCCCTGGCGGTAGGACCATGATACAAACCTGATACATGAGCTAGCTTGTTGGAGCGCAATCGCTATGGTGGGATGCCATGCTCAGCCTTAATGCATGGGAGAGCGGCTTGGCCCTATCCCAACCAATTGTGCCAGACTATGTCAACTCCTCATGGGAGCCCTTACCAGTGAGGAGGAGTGGAGGGGGGAGGCTGCAGGGGAGTCAAGGGGGAGCAGAAGGAGAGGTAAGAGGGAGAACTGTGGTTAGAATGTGAAATGAAATTTAAAAGAATAAATAAATTATAAAAAAAGAAAGAAAGCAGCTAACAGTACTTCCCTCCTTCAAGGCTTTCCATGATTCCTTAATGCTCACCCAAGGCTGTCACTGAATGTGAAACACCACAGAAGTTTCTCTTGCCTTTCTCAGCCAAGCCATCTTTTCTTATTTTTCTCTCTGCTGGACCCCACTTGCAGGAAATGCCTTTCCTCCCTTGGGGTCTGCAGGAGTGACCCCAAACGTGTTATTGTAGGTTCCACATTTTCTTGAAACCCCTTGAAGATCTATGTAAATGTTGAAATCTGCTCCATAATAGCACAGTTTATTTGACTAGGAGAGATAATAGCATAAGTTGTCAGCTTTGTTGATGAGTTTGTGAGGCTGGAAACACCTGTCAGGGAATGGTCCTCCAGAGGCTCCCAGCTAGGAGAAGGGGAGACTTGATCAGTGAAGTTCAGATTAAGTACAAGATGTGAAGGATGACATGAGCTGTTGCTGCTGGTGTTTCCCGACACCAACCTGTCACTATGTCTCTTACCCATTTTCCAAACACGCTTCAGCCCACCTGATGATAAACCAGCCTGCCTCCATCTTGGGCTTGAAAGTCATCTTATAGTAAAGACAAACTAGGTTCATTCCTGCTTGTGATTAAATCTGTTTCTCAAGGGTTGGGCTATGCCATACCTTTAACATTGACTACAAATAGTTCTGTACTGCCTGTTCCAGGACAACAACAACTTGTTTCAAGATGTTGCGTGACAACCTTGTGATGACTACCTGGTGATGACCGCCTTGTGATGACTACCTGGTGATGACCACCTTGTGATGACCACCTTAAGATCAGGTTGTAGGCAAGCCTGTATTATCGTAACTAGTGATTGATGGGTGAAGGGCCCAGTCCATGGTGGGTTGTGCCAACCCTGGGCTGGTGGTCCTGGATGCTATTAGAAAGCAGGAGAAACAAGCCAGTAAACAGCACTCTCCATGACCTCTGCATCAGCTGCCTCTGTTTGAGTTCCTGCCCTGACTTCCTTTGGTGATGAACAATGATGTGGAAACAAAAGCCGAGTCCCCACCCCCACAGTTGCTTTGGTCTTGGTATTCTATCAAGCAATAGAAACCCTAAGACAGCTAGCTATGTCGATTCACTGGCAGGAAAGTAGTCATCCATCTCATTATTGGGGGAAGGCATTTAAGATAGTCTCTCCACTATTGCTTAGATTGCCAGTTGGTGCTATCCTTGTAGATCTCTGATCTGTTCTTTTTGATGTTACTTTTTTTTCAGGTATTTGATTACAATGAGGAAAGCTATGGATATACCCACTGTCCTGGAATAATGGTGGGAGTTGGGTTGGTCTTCCTGCAATCCTGTTATATGACTACATTAGGAGTTGACAGTGTTTGGAGGATGTTGTTTTCCTGGTCCAGCATCTACTTCTTGAGCAAAGGAAGAACACATCACCTACCTGGTCACTCCTCCTTCCCTTTTTCTTTCTTTCTTTCTTTTTTTTTTTTTTTTTTTTTTGAGTTTACAGTTGTGGTTACTGAAGTCAACAGAGAAAAGCAATGAATGATGGAGACCATGGTATCGACTCTGGGATAAACAAGATTTTGATTTTTAGGAAGACTAACTCTGGAGTGCCCAGCATGAAGCCCTAACCTTAGCCAAGGACACATTGGCAGTTGTTAGCTGGCTAGAGAGGGAGAGGAGCCAGGTGGGGTTTTTTTTTTTGTTGTTTATTTGTTTAAGGGTATTGTGTCTGGAAGGTTGATCACGCTCCAGTGGCAGGCTGATATACATTAACAATACATGGGCAGCATAAATTGAACTTGACAGGTATATTTAAAAACAAAACAAACCCACAAAAGGATTCAAAGGCAGGGAGGGAGGAGAGTCAATCTGTAATCTGCTTGGAGATGGGAAAGGGGTGAATATGATTAAAACACATTTAAAAATCTCTAAGAACTGTTTTTAAAAACCAAATAAAACAATGAACTGTGCTTTGCGAGAACATAAATTAATCAAGTTTTTTGGAAGGTGTTTAGATACTATGTATTAAGCACTTTGAAACTGTGTATTTCTTTTCAGTGCTCAGGACTGAATTTAGGGCCTTCAAGATCCTACACAATTGCTGGGGTACTCAGCTACATCCCCATCCATTAGAACAGTGGTTCTCAACCTTCCTAATGCTGCAACCCTTTAATACAGTTCCTCCTGTTGTGACAACCCCTAACCATAAAATTATTTCATTGCCATTTCATAACTGTAATTTTGCTACTGATATGGATAATAATGTAAATATCTCGTATGCAGGATGGTCTTAGGGAACCCCTGTGAAAGCGTGGTTCAACCCCCTCAAAGGATCATGACCCACAGATTGAGAACTTTTGTATTAGAACATTAATATATTTTAATATAGAATAATTGTTACAAGTAAAACATAAGAAAGTGGAGATTTACATAGAGGATTATCTATGCAATACTATTTGTGTGAACAACTAATAACAGCTGGGAATCTGGTTAAATAAGTATCATATACATCTTATAATCTATAATACAAAGGACTAGATAAATGGCAAGAACCTCGGAGCAACGTGAAGGACCATGGCATCCCAGACACTCCTAGAACTGAGAAGGGCCACCGTGCATCAGTGCGCCACAGCTTCGAAATGCAGGAATTTCCTCCATCTGCAATCAGAAGCCCCTGCCCTCATCAGCGCTGATCTCCTGAGCAGAAGCAGTAATCCTACTGAGTAGTTAGACTCTGATTGTAGCCTCCTACCCGGGAGAGGGAAGAGGGAAGGCGCCTCTGTGCTTAAGAGCTTCTGGAAAGCAAGGAACGCATTAGGAT
This sequence comes from Mesocricetus auratus, assembly GCF_017639785.1. Classification (NCBI taxonomy): domain Eukaryota; kingdom Metazoa; phylum Chordata; class Mammalia; order Rodentia; family Cricetidae; genus Mesocricetus; species Mesocricetus auratus. The sequence goes on along the minus strand of NW_024429186.1, from coordinate 45,044,699 downwards.
TAAAGAAGGCATCGGGTTTTAGCATGAATGTGATTGGGTTTTTTCTGTTTCTGTTGGGAGGTTACTGGGCTTCTCTGGCAGGAGGACAATAATGGCATTTGCTTAATTCATAAAACATCTGGGGGGGAACAAATGAGACTACGCATGCAGATCGTGTCTTAAATGGCATCTCATTGTGTCCCGAACAACCATTAGCTATAATTCTAATGGGCTTATTATAATTTTCCTTTTCGTGACACATGATTGGGCCCATGAGAGCCTTGTATTAACAAAGCGACAAATCACGACTCAGAGGCTCAGGCTCCGTGGTGTTAGACAAAGGGCCGAGTTCATGCTGCTGCTGGCGAGCTGCATGCCACAACGCCACATTGCCCAGTGTTTTGCTCACACAAGGCAAAGAAAACTGTTTTTATTTTGGGGTACAGACCTGAAAAGGTTGTTGGTTGTGAACTATCAGAAAAGGTGTTTGGGTTTATCAGAATGTTTGAGCAGGGAGGAAATTGCCTCTGCCTTTAGCAACAGAAGACAAAGAGCTATCCGCATCAGTGGGCACCGAGGACTGTATCGTTTTGAAAATGTATTTCCTTTCCCTTCCTTTTCATAAGTCTACCACAGCATGAGGCAGAAAAGTAATTTGTTTGCATGTGAAGGAGAATGTTCCCCTGAAGAATATTTAGGTCTCAGCTCACATGAAACTTTTTGAAGTATGTGTTTTATTATTTAAACAGGACGGTGAATGCAGATTCTTTGTTTGGGGTGCAGAGGATAATACTGAAGAGCTCTAAAGTCAACTGAGATGGTAACCCAAAATTCCTTTAAATTTCCTTCAGGAAATAGAAGTAAGTGTCTCCATCCCAGAAACATTCATGTGTTGGATATTGGAGAAATACAACCCGTTGGTGACAAGCCATTCACCATGAGGTGCAGGGGTTCCCTGGTTTATGGTTTAAGCTGATGTCCACGGTATGTTTGGAATCCAGGTGGATTGCTGGTAGAATATTAAAAAATAAATAAAAGGAAATGTCTTCATAGTTAGCATTTCCACACATAGACTGAGAATAGTCTACCAAGTGTGAGAAGGCAGGGGTGATCATCTATTCCCAGACACCATGCTAGAGGGTATCATTGCCCAGAGAAAAATATCATGACCACATACATAGGTATCTGGCAATGCCCAGAAGAAAAAACACCTAAAATATCTATCCCAAGGCATAGGATGATTCTTTAAGTTAAACATTATCTGTGTGATGAAATGAATGGATTCTGAAGCTTTTGTGGAAGACCTAAGTTGGGAAGCCTGCTGCTGGAGGGGCGTTTCACCACAATAACCTGTGTGGTTCTATAAAGCCCGCCTTACAGATGCTATTGGCTGCCACTGAGATAGAGAGAATGAGCTTCCCTTTCCATGACCAGCTTCGCTGTCATTTTAGCAACTGGATGCAGGATGAATGCAGGGACTGGTTGCCACAGCAACAGCATCTTCAGGAAAGGTGATGAGAGAAATCATTTCTCTCTGAATGCTAATAGCTTGTCACATTCATCTTAAACCAGCTGTTTCCCACTGTTTTCCTGATTGCCAGGAAGCCAAAGAGATTATTTACAGATTAAGGGCTGCTGTTTAGTTTGATCATCTTGGCCATACTTTATGCTGGATCATCTAGGATAAGGCAAAAATAATAATTTAAAGAAAAATACTAAGGGTTAAAGTTTTATTTGAGATTTGTGACTTTTACTCCAAGGAAGTAAGGGCTTTCCATAGTACTTAGAAACCATTTTTTAAGCAGGAACTATGTAGTGTTAAGGCCAATTAGACTCTGCCTATAAATTACATGCCCTGTGGAGGTTGAGCCCTGTTGCCTGTACACAAATGTGACCTGGGATTCTCCCAGTAACGGCTGAGGGTAGAGTGAACTTGTGAAGGGGAACATCCCAAGACAAAACCTGCACATGAGACTATTTTTGAATTCCAGAAGACACACAGAACAGAAAATTTTAATCTGTCCCATCATTAGCTCCAAGCAGAAGATTAAGGGCCCCCATTCAACAATGGGAATAAAGATGTATGCAAGTTTCCCCCACATTAGAATTGCTGTTGAGCAGTTGTGATGTGTATTAGGGTTAGTAAATTGCTACATGGGTTACCCTTCCATTCCTTAGGAGCAGAAATCATTGGAAAAATGGAACCATACACAGTATTTAATTTCCTGGTTTACTCTTGACAGAGCCTTAGCCTGTCACATGCTATTATGAGCTGGACTAAGTTAGTTTTTATACACCTCAGTTTCCCAATTGTGTGTGTGTGTGTGTGTGTGTGTGTGTGTGTGTGAGAGAGAGAGAGAGAGAGAGAGAGAGAGAGAGAGAGAGAGAGACTTGGTGAGATTAAATTAGGCCTCTCATGAGCAGCATTCAGCATGACCCAGGCATGAGATGAAAAGTTATCCAAGCTGTTGTCATTACTATTTCCTTGTTATGAAGTCTTGGGTGGCCTCAGACATGGAATAAACATGCTGCCTAACGTGAAGAACTAGAGGAAGTGCTTGTTACATGTGTTCCTGAATCCTGAGGTCCATCAACTACAGCAATGTCCACCCACCCATTGCCCTGAGCTGTGAGTGGTTTGATCACCATAGCATGACATAGATTCATGTAAGTATGTTTTTAAAGAAAACTTTGCCTGCAGATGCTTAACATACACTAAAAGCAATATTGAGAAAAAAATCAATGGTGCAGAAACATTTCCCTAAGTGAAAAAGTAAATTGTGAGATAAAATGGTGTGTGCATTTTAAGGTGTAGCAGGAGAAAGAGATACACGGGTAACCATGTACATGCAAGCACATGAGTGCATATATTCTCACTAAAAGAATATTGCAATAGGTATGCCCGGGTCTTGAGATTAAAGAGTTATTTTTTTAAATTCTCACCTTTAGTTAATGTATTTTCTGCGGTTAATATGGACAGAATGTGTAGTTTTAGAAACAGTGACTCTAAAAACAGAACTGGAATCGTCCTTGAGTGTGACTTTCCTGGAAGCTGCTTGTCTTTGCTGCTATCGAATCATGCCAGGCTGAAGAGCAGAAACAGCCCCCGGAGGACATCATGCAACAGTCTGGCACCTCATTAGAGTGCCTCTGTGTCTGCTGGGATCACTGAAACCAGCTGCATCTGCTTTTGGTCTCAGGGTCCAAGAAGACCAAATCACGGGTGTCACCTTGTCATCCTGGAGTCCTTCTTCAAAGCATTCTCTGTGCACGAGGTCCCCAATGACTACCTTTGTGCTGTTGTGTATACTGTGGCCGTCGGTAGAGTCCTAACTCTTTCTGGCTGCTCCCTGTGGCCTGTGACAGACCAGCTCTCAGCTTAGGAACACTTTGGCTCTGGATTGGCAGCCAGGAAGAGTAGAGCTGTGAAGGAAGCTGCAAGGGGGTCTCCTCCACTGTTCCCCTGGGGTCCAGATGACCTCTCTTATGGGGAAACAATGCCATTAGATTCAGAGGCACACTTGGATATAACAGGAGGCTACCTTTCCAAAGTGGCACTTTGGGCTCCCTGTGCTGAAATCCAATTACTTCCCACTGCTGACCTATATCTCACTCAACACGAAATGCTGTGAAGCTGCAGCCTGGGGCGGGGAGCAAATGTGTGTGTTGCCTTTGAGAAGGTGAACAAACCTGGAGTTAGAGCCTCCTACGTCTGCTAATGAGACTGAGCTACTTACTGGTGGCATTGTGTTAGACAAAATAACAGACTCTGCCTCCAGTCTACAAGTGTTTCTCCATGATTGCCAGTTACGGCTGATTAAAATAGTAACTCTTTCTCATCCTGAGGAAACTACCTCAGAAGGGGAATTTAGTGAGTAGACCCAATGCACTACCATCAGTGAACCGTTTTAAGTTATGAAAGAAGTTCATGTAGAAAATACCTTGACAGTAGGCATTTTGGTGAGCTATGCATGCAAACAGTCCATTTTGTTTCTATCAGGAAGTGTTTCCTATGGTCTTCATCATGCTCTACATGTTATATGCAGTAACAAATGAAGTAAAAAGTAGCTTTGGCTCAAGAGACTGGGGATACTGGGGGACTGCCCCATGCTCGTCGCTGAGGGCACCTTCATGTGATGAAATGTGAACTGTCTGTGGCTAGGTTAGTAGCATTTCCAGGATCCTACTGGGTGAACAGGCAGGCCTTAAGAAAGTACTCTGGTTAGGGTGTGTTTCTGGAGGTCTTGGAGGTGAGAAGGCGGGGACTCAGTAAAGACCTTGCTGGAGAGACAGGAAGGGAGGGATGAAGGGGGGATGACAGGGGTTTATAGGGTGTACTGAGCATGCCCTGGCAGCAGACGCAGACTGGCTGTGGAACTGGATCATTGAGAGGCTGATGACTGAGTGTGAGGTGGTCATCTCAGAGCAGAGTAACTGCAGGAAGAGCTGCTGTGCTCAGAAGCAAAGGGGATGGTTTTGCATTGGTTTGCAAAATTGTGATGGTAGCAGTTAGAGATCTGAACCTGATTTACTCAGGGTTCTCTAGAACAGTGACTCTCAATCTTCCTAATGCTGCAACTCTTTAATATGGTTCCTTCATGTTGCAGTGACCCCAACCATTAAATTATTTTCGTTGCTACCTCATAACTGTAATTTTTCTACTGCTATGAATCATAATATAAATATCTGTGTTTTCTGATGGTCTTTGTGACCCCTGTGAAAGGGTTGTTGGACCCCAAAAGGGTTCATGACCTACAGCTTGAGAACTATTGCTCTAGGGGAACAGAACTGATAGTACAAATGAATACCTAGTACAAAGGAGATCTATCAGATTGACTGATAGGATATGCAGTTTAACAGTGGCTGCCTACACACTGGGGAGGCTGAGAACCAAGCAGCTAGTCTGTCCACACTGATGGATCCCAACTGGTACTGAAATCTGGAAGATTTCTGGAGAACCACTGGCGTTCAGTTTATGATGGAAGGTTAAAGAAACTGGGTTCTGATTTCCAGGAAGAATGGCAGCAGCAGAAACAGAGTAGATGCTCTCACCAGCAGGGAGCAAAGGCAGGCAGGCAAAAAACAACAGCTCCGTCCTTGGACCTGCTACGTCTAGGTCACTGCTTGGAGGTGCTGCCTGCTCATGGCAGGGTTTCCCACTATCAGTTAATCCTCCTAGGAAATACCCTCATAGACACCCCTCCCCTCAGGTGACCTTCGTAGTCAATCTACATCCAATCAATTGACAGTCAAGATTAATCTTCACCGGCATTACCCACCTGGCAAAGGTCCAGCAAGAGGAAGACATGAAAACATTCTGTAAGAGGGTATGGAAAACAGAAAGAATCACTGAATAGAAAACCTTTAGAGCTAGAAAACGAGCCATATTTGGTTTTGGCTACTGATATGGTTATCTCTTACATGTCCTAGGTTTAAAATAGCAAGCTAATTCTTTTCCCTTTTTTCCAAATGTCCTTATTTAGTTGGTTATTGTAACTCCTCCTGGTAACTCTTGTATTAATTCTTTTTCCCTCTATTAGCAAGAAAGCCACGTGAGGTCTTTGCCAGGGGTTTCTGTGTCCTATGGCGATGCAGCAGTTGGGGTACAGTTTTGCAACCTTTCTCAGTTTTATTGCAGGACTGTTTTCCAGAACTGTTGTTTGAAAGCGGCTCTTGTTCTGTGCCTGTCTCGGTGTCTTCCAGTAGTTCTCAGCCTTCAAGGTAGACGGCAAGCTATTGGCATCCCCTTTAACACCCCACCCTACACAATTTGGCCACAGCCACGCTACGTCACTTAAGGACTCTGCTATGCACTTGGGCAGTGGTCCGTGCAATGTCATTGCCCTAACCGTTTTCTGCTGCTGACTTGTTCTTCATTCATCAAGACCCGAGCGATGGCACCTTCTTTAGGCAACTTTAACCAACCCCCTTTTGCCTTTGGATAGAAGAAGCTTCTGTGTTCCATATCTGCATGCTTTCCATTTCATTCACTGTACCTGGATACAGTGAGTTGAGGGTATAGCAGTTTCTTGTCCAAGACTGAAAAGTTTGAGGGACACAGCTACATCCTTGGTGTTTTCACTACACATGGTTCATGGTCTCCAGATATAAGGCAGTTCTTTAAACTGAATGTGCTTTTTACATATGACTATACCTTCTATTTTAACTTATATTTTAAAAACGTATGTATCAGGAAGTCACTACAGCATTCTTTTTTTTTTACAGTTTGCTGTGTGATATCAAAAAATTTGTCAGTTCTGATATTCCTACTGCATATCAGCAATATGAGTTCAGGGTAATTCTTAGGTCATTGTGTGACTTTGTTTTCTCATCTACAGGTTGAGTATAACACTGGGTGCTGTCTAGCTCACAGAGGTTTATGTGGAGGGTAAATAAGTTAATATTATGAATAGCATTTAAGACAGTGCTTGGTTATGTACTGAACCAGCATTTCAGGACAAATGAGTCAGCAATTGGAATGTGGATGAAGCTGATGGACAGAGATTTCATGTGAGTGATAAAGAAAATGCTGAATGGCAGAATTTTGCTACTGGAGGGCATCTTAGGGTTCACCATCTCTAAGTTTCCAGTAGAGTAAGCAACATTGCCTCCTTTGAGGATTAGCTCAGTGGTCCTTCTGGGTCATTAAATAGTTAAATGAAAGGCTAGGACTTTGCCTTTTCCACAATAGGAGTTCTTCCCATCATCTGTAGGCCTGCTCTAGTCTGTTTATAATTGTTAGAACAGATTATTTGAGATTGGGCAATTTATAAAGCAAGGACTGGGTTTTTTGTTTTGTTTTGTTCTTGTTTTTGTTGTTGTCTGTGTTTTGTTTTTGGACCATGGTCTGAGCTGAAATGGTTCCAAGAGCAAGGCCCTGACATACATCAGCTTGTGGTAAGGACCTCAGTTGGAGAGCAAAGGAACACGTGACGAGAGCAAGAGGAGACAAAGGGCTGGCCTTTTCAGAGAAAAAATGCAATAATCCAGTTTCAGGAGAAAGGCATTGATCCCCCTCCGGGGGAACAAACTGCATTGAAGCCTAAGCAAGACCTTTTCTGATTCCTCTTCCAAGACACACACTGAATCTTGCCTCAAATGATCACTTCCACGAGAGCGTGAACCCCCATGTGTGAGCTTCACGACTCCCCATGTCGAGCTTCACTCACTGTTTGCTACTTATTAATAAATGTATGAAATACCACCAGCAAATACATTCTCAGTCCTTTCCTTATTTCCATTTCTATACTGTATGTTACTACATCTTGTGGGAGCAGCCACTTTGATTTTAAAAAGAAGTGAAGAAAATGAAAGGATTTAAATCTATCCATGTATCTGTTCTACCTGCTATTAATGGGAAATGAGAGATTTTCGGGTAATTAAAGGTCACTATTTGTACATTTCTAAGACATTTTATATATGTGGTATATGTTTATTGAATGTGTATAAATCTTTGACTAAAATAGAATTTATGTTGCTATAGCAATAACCCAAGATTTTTGCTATCAACACCACTGACACCTAATGGAAACTGCCCCATGCTAAGCAAATTCTTCTGTCTGATTTTCTCAAGGAGGGAAGAAGGATGCTCAGTGTAGAGATGCTGTCAGATTGACTACTATCAGTGTTCACTTAGTACATGGTCCTCTTCTTGCATCCATCAACCTTTATAGAATGATAGGAAAATTGGTTCACCAAGCTAAACTCAGTCATAGTCCATTCCTTGCTATTGGTGTCCAGTCTGAAGTTAATAGACACTTGTTTCATCTCCTGGGTGAAGTCCTGCTACTGAGGTGGTTGGATTTGAATGGAGAGCAAACATTTGTACAACTGGAGAACTTTTGGAACACCCCGGATGAGGATTTTACTTACATCAGAACCATCAAGTAGAGGTTGCCTTTCAGGTTGTTCTGTGGAGACACACATTGCTCATGCCCTAATGTGTGTAACAGTCTGACTAAAGGCCTTAAGAAAAACATGGCATGAGCTGTACTAACAAAGGCAGACTCCACACACATCTGCTAACAGCTGAAAAGCAGATTCCTGTGGTAACATCTCTGAATTATAAGCAACACCATAATAACACTTGTAATTTACAATGTCATCAGCTAAAATAAGAGACAATTATTGCAAATTGCATTGCTAATATTTGAGAAACGGAGATCTTCTGTTACCAAATCTAATTCCTATGAATTCCACAGGGCACTGAGTGCATTATAAGATTATGCTGGGCTCTGAGCATGTCCTCATTAAGGCAGCGGTAACAATTATTTTATTACTCTCCTGGGAGATTTGTTGACTAAATAGTGCCAGGAAGAATGCATGTTTGCCCTGCCTCCCTAGTGCACAGGCCTCCAAAGAGGGCTATGGCCCAGTGACACACTAAGGTAAGGTGTGACTGCTCATCTCTGCCACTTCAGTGCAAAGCGAAGGAAGTTAGAAGCCAATGTGAAACATGGTACAGATATTAAAAATCATCAATACAAAACCAGACAGAAATAAACCACAAAAAGTGGTGGTGTGATGGAGCCCGGATGACAGTGCTGTAGGTAGGAGTGTCAGGAGCACTGGTGTTTGGACTGATGCTTTCCTCTTTATGACCACGGTCATTTACCCTTATTACCGCTATCAACGACTATTGAGCACTTCCTGTGACGTGTGCACTGGGCGTGTATTATTTGATCATCCTTACCAAATCCTATTAAACTGGAAGTCATTATTGGCCCCCTTTACCCAGAACAGACTGAGCTTTCCAGAATACAGTTATATGCTTGAGAAGAGGTTAAGCTGAGGCCTGTCTCAAGATCTACACTGAAGCATTGGACTATTCTGTTGGCCTTGTAAAAAGGTTATAATCTGGAAGAGAAATCTCAGTTCTAAAGAATGAGAATGTCTCTGTGCACCAGCTTCTTCATAGCAATTTGTAATCATCAGTCAGTCAGTCAGTCAGTCAGTCAATCAATCAATCCATCAATCAGTCTCAATCAATGAATCATCTGTGGGAACACCAGACCTTGAGCAGAGACCCACTTCCCCTTCTGCCTGGGAGTAGGCAGCTGTAAGACAATGTTTAGTAAAAACATGTTTACTAAAAACGATACAATAAGTTCCTGGAAAAGGCCTTCCCACGGAAACCGCCCTGACCTCGACCTTGTCCAAAGACTAACCGCACCTTCAAAACACACGCACATCCACCTCTGGGGTCAGAGCAGAACCGGCCAGGGTAGAGGAGAGAGCAGAAGCTTCTCTGGTGGGAGCTTTTCTTAGGAGGTTTTCTTGAACCTTTTTGGAGCCTGTTTAAAGTTTTCTTTATATCATTGAACGAGTCTCTGTGTTGTCAATCCCCGACACCCTCCGCACATTCTCGGGCACAAGCCGAGAAGCAGACGTGACAATTGGAGGTCCCACTGAGATCGTGAAAGCGAGGTAAGTGGACAGGGTTAAGAAACTATGGGGAATAGTTCCGGGAAGCTAGAATCATTACAGTATCAACTAAAAAAGTTACTTAAAGAACATGGGACTGCAGTCAAGTCTAAAACCCTAGAAGGCTTTCTAAAATCCATCGAACGAGCCAGTCCATGGTTCATTACTGGGGGAAGCTTAAATATTCCAGATTGGGAGGAGGTTCGCCGTGATCTTCATAGACTTTTACAAAAAGAGGGATCTGAGTCCTTGCCCCCTACGACATTCTCCTTATGGAGATTAGTGAGGGGAGCACTTTTGACAGATAAGGTTCGTCACTGCCAGGTAGTTCAGGACACAAAAGAGGCTTTTGTAGAGTTACAAGAGACTGAGACTCAAGCCTCCTTGAGTTCAGGGGAAGAGAGTGATGAAAAGACCGTGACTGAAACTAGAGGCTCCATTGTTAGTGAGGATGAGGGGGAGTCTCTTAGTAACAACAAAAAAACGGGTAGAGGTCTCCGGGCAAAACGCAAAAAGGGCTCCAGTCGGAATCGGTTATATCCTTCTCTATCAGATCTAGAAAATGGAAGTAGCTCAGACTCAGACTCGTCACAGTCTGAAAAGGAACAGTTACTTGCTGAGATCGCGGCCCTTAAAAAAAGAACTAAAAAATATTCGAATTAAGGAAAGACAGGACAGGGAGAGAAACCCTTCCCCATACTCTGAAAAAAGGGACTCCTCCTATGAGATAACCCAGTCCTTCTCGGACCTGGAGGGAAGACCCAGAGGAGGGGTCCAATGCTGCCCGGTGGTGGCCCCAGTAATGGAAGTTCCAGATCCGAACAATTCTGGACAGGTCATTCGGCGTCATAACCCTTTAAATTTTAAGGATATAAAACAACTTAAAGAGGCAACTTTAAATTATGGAGCACAGGCTCCCTTTACACTTTCCTTAATGGAATCTTTTGCGTCTCTTAATTTGACACCTGGCGATTGGCAGCAGCTTTGCAGAGCAGCTCTGTCGGGGGGAGATTATTTGATTTGGAGAGGTGAGTTTCAGGAAAGATGCAGCCAGACAGCCCAAAGAAATGCACAGGCCGGACAGCCCCAGAGAAATGTGGAGATGCTTACCGGGAGTGGTCAATACGCCACCATTCAGCAACAAATGCAATATGACATCGCAGTCTATGCCCAAGTGGCAGCAGCGGCCCAAGGGGCTTGGAAAGCATTGCCTTCCAAGGAAGGAGGTGATCATCTGTCCAAAGTCCTTCAAGGACCTTCCGAACCTTTTCAAGACTTTGTAGACCGTCTCAGTCAGGTAGCAGAAAGAATATTTGGGGGCATTGGGCCTGCGATGCCAGTCATAAAGCAGATGGCATTTGAAAATGCAAATAAATATTGTAAGGAAGCCCTTCGCCCCTATCGCAATAAAAGTCTAAATGACTATATCTGGATCGGTAGGGACATTGATGGGAACTTCATCCAGGGCCAAGTGTTAGCTGCTGCTATTCAGCCCCAAGTGGGGAAAGAAAGACCTACTCTGGGAAGGAGAAAAACATGTTTCAGCTGCGGCAGGGAGGGACACTTCCATAGAGAGTGCCCTCAAAATAGTACTACGGGTCTCAAGAGACCTGGTTTATGCTCCTGTTGCCGAAGGGGATATCATTGGGCCAATGACTGCTACTCTAAAACTGACCGGGAGGGAAATTTCCTTCCTGCTAATAATAATCAGGGAAACGGGAGGAGGGCCCCGCCCCAGGGCCCCAAAACCAATGTGTACGGGGCAATGACCCCTGCTCTGGGCAGTGGCAGGACTCATTTTCTCCCCCAGAGCAACCCCTTCATATCTCAGACCTCCTTAGAGCCACCTCAGGGAGTGCAGGATTGGACCTCGCTCCCTCTGCCCGGGCAATCCTAACACCGGAAATGGGGATCCAGGCCCTCCCTACTGGGGTGCATGGGCCATTGCCCCCAGGCACGGTCGGATTACTCTTGGGACGGTCCAGTACTATTCTTTGAGGCATCCAGGTACACCCCGGTGTTATAGACCAGGATAGTGAGGGTGTTATAGACCAGGATAGTGAGGGGGAGATTAAAATAATGACATCAGTGGGCAGTGGGGTTGTTGCCATCCCTGCAGGAGAACGGATTGCTCAGATACTCCTCCTCCCTACAGCTCCTTGTGAGGCTAGAAAAATTAAAGAGAAAAGGGGCAACCAAGGTTTTGGAAGTACCGGCCCGGCAGCATTTTGGGTAGCCACTATGGAGAACCGCCCCCAGCTTACATTAAAGATAGAAGGCAAGTCCTTTAGGGGCGTCTTAGATTCTGGGGCAGATTTTTCTGTCCTCTCAGATAAATTCTGGCCCCTCGCCTGGCCGAAAGAGGAAGGGACAGTGACCCTCCAGGGAATAGGACAGGCTGTGCCCCAAAAAAGCCTCAGAATCCTAAAGTGGCAAGACTCTGAGGGCCACACAGGGCTTTTCCAGCCATATGTTTTGCCTGGCCTCCCTATTAACCTCTGGGGACGGGACCTCATGCAAGAAATGGGAGTGGTCCTCACCACCCAGGCACCCAAGTCCAAAAGCAGGGGCCCCCAGATGACACGAGGGAGGGGCTGGAGCCCGGGGAGGGAACTAGGTAAACTAGAACAGGGAGAGGTTTGCCCTGTGGCATCCCTCCCTTTGGAGACCAGGGCCCCAGGGGATAGGAAGGGTTTTGGTCATTTTTGAGGGAAACTGAGAGATCTAAAAGGCTGGCCAGTAAGGCTATGCGGATGTGTTAAAAAGGGGTACCAAGCTAGGGGTACCGGATTAAATCTCCAGGCCTTCGCCTGACACCAAGGTCAGGAAAGTAAGGGGACCCTGAGAGATTTCCCTCAGATGGGGGGGTGGATTGGATTAAATCTCCAGGCCTTCGCCTGACACCAAGGTCAGGAAAGAAAGGGGAACCTGAGAGATCACCCTAAGTTAGAGGGTGGATTGGATTAAATCTCCAGGCCTTCGCCTGACACCAAGGTCAGGAAAGAAAGGGGAACCTGAGAGATCACCCTCATTTGGAGGATGGATTAAAAGTGAGTAAATTGAAAATTGGTAACGGTTAATAAAGGAGGTACTGGTATTAAGTAAAAGAAAAAGACAAAGGTATATGGAATGGAAAATTTTGTTTACATTTAAGTTCTATTTTGTGAGTCATCTCTAAAAACTTTTGGCCAAAAGCCTGGCCTCTCCACCTTGCATCTACAGAATTACAAGGAGTAGGTACGGCTGTACCCCATGACTGTAGCTCAAATGGAGGAATGATAAAGAACATACAGGACTTTTTAACCCTTTTAGTTCAAGGATTGGCTGGAGTTGTTCTTTTACATAGATTTCAATTAAGGGAGCTTCATTGCAACAGACTAATCATGACCTAGGGAAAAAGGATGACTGAAAGATGCATGTATGTTCTGAATGTATGGTGTGGCCACACCGGTATGTATGAAATGTGATTGTTAATGCGTGAGTGTGAACTGCTTATATGATTAAAAGGATATTTAAATCCCTTCAAAAATAGTTAAGAAGCTACCTAGATTGCTTTAAATATAGCCAAAAGGAACATCCAGCCAGTCTGTTAATGTTTTAACAGAAAAATTTAAGATGCAAATGAGGCCTTGTCAGCTAATGAGAGCTCTACAGGTTAGATTTGGAAAGACTGCTCGCAGACTTCAAATAATTTTCAAAAGTTATTTGGACACAGTATAGTTTACAATCTTTGAGTGATTTTCAGAAGTTTTTGGGAAATATTTAATGGATATGTCCCTTTTAATGGGCATCTACAAATAATCTAAGTAGTAATCCCAATTTACCTAGATAGTTAACCAAGGAAAATAGACAAATCCTTCTACTGTTATGGTCCAGCTTCAACAGTTCAAAAAAGAAAATTTTTTTTTAGAAAATAAAAAAGGGGGAATAATGCCCCCAGTCCCCACATGACTCATCAAATAATACACTCCTCATTTAAAAATTTTATAATGTGAATGCCAGTGAGCTTCAGACAGTTTCTGGCATGATGGAACTTGAGCAACCATTGCTCAGGTCAAATGGAGACATCCATGCACTAGACAGTGGAGAAGACCCTAATTTGGGGTCGAGGGCATGTTTGTGTTTTCTTGCAGGAAAAGAATAAAGCTTCGGCAGCTGTCAGACCATTTAGTGAGATACATGGAGCAGAGAAAAACTGGACCTGAGACCATGGGAGCCTACCTAAGCCAGTTTGAGTGAGATCTCCTAAATCAGTGTTCCTGACCCTTGATGTCATCGAATCTACAGCCCAAGAAAGAAAGAAAACCGTCGGTTCGAGATTTCCAGTTTCTCAACAGACCTGCTGCATCAACCTTCGAGACCCATGAGTTTTCATCGTGAAGCCAACAGAGAAAAAAGGACCCATTTAAAGCATTTGGACATTGGTATGGACTATGAGTGGCAAAAGCCTCTTTTCAAGATTTGAACAGGACATGGTCACTTGAAATATCAGACTTAGTGGTTCCTGTTTCTGGAATCACGACTAGGCCAGTATATTTTTCTGGAGAAATGCAACTTGTCCTAATGCAACAACTATTGTTCATATTTTTCGTAATGCTACATGTGTAACATCAATGACTGTGCCCAATGTATCTGTGCAAGTGCACTTTCTAAATGCTTTCCTGAGCAGATCTTGAAACGATTGTAAACTTTATCAAATTGTAAATGTAAGTCACATGCGGGTTACCCTTGTAACAGAATGTAAATCACGTGCATGTTACCCTTGTAACAGATGAAGGCTGGCAGAATGTTATAGCCCAGATCTGGTGATGGGTATGGTGATGGAGAGGCGCTATGTCAATGGGGGTCCTGGAAATGGTGACAGTGGCAGTAGGCATTCTGGCTTTATGCCGAGCTCAAACGTGCCTTGTTCCAGAGGCAAGAGATCCGTAACCAAGTATTGCTTAGCTTAGCCCATGGCAATCCCGATAGCCATGAAGGTTGGTTACAGATGATTTAAGGTTGGGGTGTCTCCGATGACGGGCAACCTGTGGGGAAGACCCCTCCCACCTAAGACAGGGGTTCAAGGTCCCCCAAAGACGGGAAAGGGAGGGTGACCCTACTTGACCTAAGCCAGGAGTGCCTCATTTGAAAATAAAAAGGGGTGAATTGTGGGAACACCAGACCTTGAGCAGAGACCCACTTCCCCTTCTGCCTGGGAGTAGGCAGCTGTAAGACAATGTTTAGTAAAAACATGTTTACTAAAAACAATACAATAAGTTCCTGGAAAAGGCCTTCCCACGGAAACCGCCCTGACCTCGACCTTGTCCAAAGACTAACCGCACCTTCAAAACACACGCACATCCACCTCTGGGGTCAGAGCAGAACCAGCCAGGGTAGAGGAGAGAGCAGAAGCTTCTCTGGTGGGAGCTTTTCTTAGGAGGTTTTCTTGAACCTTTTTGGAGCCTGTTTAAAGTTTTCTTTATATCATTGAACGAGTCTCTGTGTTGTCAATCCCCGACACCCTCCGCACATTCTTGGACACAGGCCGAGAAGCAGACGTGACAATCATCTACCAGGAATGGAAAGCCAGGCACATTGGCTCACATTTGTAATTCCAGCACTAGGGAAGTTGAGGCAGGAATATTGCCACAAATACAAGACCAGCATCATCCACCTGGTGAATTCCAGGCCAGCAAGACTCTTATATTAGAAAAAAACAGAGTTTAACAGTATTAGAATATGACAATTTTGTAGTATAATAATTGCATGTATCTCACATAGGGATTTTTTAAACCTTATAAAACTTATGTGGTAGGAATCATTTGTTGACAATAAACACATAGAACCAGTTTTAATTTCCAATGTACTTTTAGGGACAACACCCCCCACCTATTTAACTGTCTATAGTCTTTTTAAATTACCTGTTTTTATATGTGTGTGTGTATGCGTGTCTGTCTGTCTTTCCCTGTGTGTATGTATATGTATGTGTCTGTCTCTGTTTATGTCTCTCTCTCCCTTTGTGTGTGTGTGTGTATGTGTGTCTGTTTGTCTGTCTCTCTCTCTGTCTCTGACCCTACCCTCCCCCTGTGTGTGCACATCATGCGCATACACGACCTGATGCCAGTTTGGATGTCCAGAGGACAAACTTCGGCGGGGGGGGGCTTTCCTCTTTCACCATGTGGGTCCTGGAGGAGCCAGACTTGGCAGCAAGTGTCTCCACCACTGGGCCATCTTGTGAGTCCTATCTTCTCACCTTATAGAGTGCAGTGCGGTAACCCAGTACATGCATACAATGTGTACTGACGCAGTCAGGGTCGTGAGAACTCCCAGTTTCTCAAACGTTAGTAGCTGCTGTGTTGGGAATTACAGATTCTTCTTTCCCATCGGTTTTCAGTCTGTCTGTTGGGGAAAATGGTTCCTGTACCAAGACCACAGGAACACAGACTCAGCTATCCTTTCTGCATTTCAATGTCCAATAGCCAGCTAGCTTCTTTCTTTCCTGTCTCTCCCACCTTCCCACCCAGTCTAAAACGACCACTGTTTCTCTGTTCTTCAATGAGATGCACTTTCTAGTTTACATAAACATCTGAGTGCCTCTAGTGTTAGTCTTTCTGTGTCTGGCTTTTATCACTCAGCCAAATGACCTCCGGTCACGTCCATACTGGCAATTGACAGGATTTCATTCTGTTTATGGCTGGATGAAATTCCATTACAGAACTCTCATCTGCCACACTCTCTTCCCTCGGTCGTCTGCTAATGCATACCTTGTTTGCTTTTGTTTCTTACTGTTGTGAAGAGCCCTGGACAAAGCCCAGCTGCACGTGGTTCCATTTACTCCGGGTTTACACTTGGGAGTTGGACAGTGGCTCCCATGAATTCTACCATTAGCTTTTGAGGGAGTCTCTGTGCTGTTTTCTGCTAAGGCCATACTCATTTACATTCCCTCCAACAGTGTGTGGGAATGCCCCTCAACACCCTCACCAGCATTATAATTTTAATTTGAATATCCTAGAGGACCAGTGATACTGAAATTTCCTTCAGAGAGGGATGTGGGTTTTACTTAATGAGGTGAGGCCTCCCTGTGTAACTCAAGCTGGTCCGCAACTCAGCATGGAGTTAGTCTAGAGTGATCTTCCTTCCCTCCTCCTGAGTACTAGAATTACAGGTGTGTGGCACTGTGCTTAACTGATACTGAGTATTTGAAAAATACACCTTTTGAACATCTACATATCTTATTTGAGAAATTACTGTTCAGATCTTTATTTTTTTTTTTAGCACAGGGTCTCATATAGCACAGGCTAGACTCAAATTTGCTATGTAGCCAAGCGTGACTGTGAACTCCTGACCCTCCTGCCTCTACCTTTAAACGTTCCTGTTGCAAGTGTAAGTGTCTGACACTATACCCTGTGCTTTGTTTTCTGTGGTTCCTGCAGTACGTTTTCAATTCAAGGTTGCGATGTCTCCCTCTCCACCTTCCTCAGAATTGCTTTGGCTAATTTAGGTCCTTTGTAGTTCCATATGAACGTTTCTTTTGCTGAAAAGTTGTTTTTTATTTTTTGTATTTTTCTAGAAATTAGATTAAATCTATATGTAATTTTGGATAATATTATCATCTTAACAATATCAATTCTTCTGATCCATAACCATAGAATGTATTTCTTCTATTGCTACACCCTTCATTTAAGCAATAATAACACTTTTATTGTATGCATCTTTCATTTCCTTGACTAAATTTATCTCTAAACCTTTGTGTAATTGATGTGAATGCTTCCTTAATCTCCCTTTCAGCAAGTTATTGGTGCATAAAATGATTCCATTTTGTTTATTTTTGTTTCCTTCAACCTCATCGAATTCACCCATCCATTCTAATACCTTTTGTTGGAGTGCTTGAGATTTTCTGTGTATAAAATCATATCATATTGAAACCTGGATAATTTGCCTTCTTCCTTTCCAATTCTGATTTTTTTCTCTTGTGTAACTGATGCAATTGAGACAGTCAATATTACATCGAACAAGAATGGTGACCGTGGACATCCCTATCTTAGCCTACGTCTTAGATGAAATGGTTTCAGCTTTTCCTTGTTCAGTATAATGTTGTCTGTGAATTTTTCACACCTGGCCTTTTGTATTCTGAGGTATTTTCCATACACAATAATTTATTAAGTTTTTTTTTAAAATCATGAAAGACCATTGATTCTTGTCATAGACTCTTTGTATCTGTTGGAGATGATCACATAGCTTTGGTTCTTTATTCTTCTGATGAGATTATTACTTTAATTGATTTGCAAATATTAAATCCTTCTTGTATCTTTAGAATGGATCCCACTTGATTATTGTGTGTGACTTTTTTGGTGTGCTCTGTTGAATTTTGTTTGCAAGTATTTGGTTGAAAGTTTTTGACTTCTTTATTCACTGGGGAATCTTATTGTATAGCTTTCCATTTCTTTTTGTTGTGTCTTCATCTGCTTTTGACATCAGGATAATATTGGCCTTGTGAAAAATAGTTTGGCAGAGTCCCTGCCTTCTTACATCCTTTGGAGGAGTGGTTTCAGAAAACTTGAATAGTTAATCTCCTTTAACATTTTTGAAATAGTTTTAGAAACACTTTAAAAAATGTTTTCTAGAATTTATCCATAAAGCCATCAAGCTCTAGACTTTAGTTGTTGGTGATAATGGGATAATTTTACTGCTTCAGTCTTTTTACACCAGAATTTTAGGTAGACTTTTAGAAATGACAGACACACGTTAAACTGTACAATTGTTCTAAATTAATATTAAAATATAAAGTAGAATTGATGACTTGGTAGAAGAACCTCTATGGCCAAGACTGCTTCTGAAAATGCAAGGTTGGAAACATAAGGTTGTAGCTGCGATCTCCTATGTCAGCTACTTCTCGCCCTCCTGTTGCAAAATACTAGACAGAAATAGCTTAAACGGGGAAAGACTTGTCAGCTCCTGATTTTACAGGGCTTGGTGCTGGGTCACGTGGCCCCACACACTTGGGCAGAGCATCATGGTAAGGATGACATTTGGCAGAGCTGGAACAGTGGGAGCAGAGAGTAGGGGCTGACTGCTCAGCTGGTTTTCCCCCTTTGCCCTCAGTTCACGGGCTGGTACTGCCCGTATTCATGGTGGATTTTCTCCCTTTAGTTAATCCCATCTGGAAGTGCCTTCACATATATCCCCAGAACTGCGCTTCACCAGTTTCCTAGGTGATTACAAACCCGGTCAAACTGACATTGTAGATTAACTACCATTAGTTCACCCCTTGACACCCCAGCGCATGAGCCTTGGGTGACATTTCACATTCAAATGGGAACAATACGTGATCAGCCCGAGGAAGCAGAATTTTTCATGTAAAGTCTTGAACTGCTCTGGTTACTAGGAGAGCAATCACCTTGCCACACTGGCACCTTGCCATACTTTGTAATCCTCTCAGAATTATGTTTTGAGAACACAACTTCCCCTTTGTCAGAGGCAATTAAAGAGCTCATGACTGACTGACTAGGAATTACACAGGTATTTTAATTTCAGAAAACATTAGGAGCATTTGTATTTCAAAATATTTGAAACGTTCATATGCTAATTGGTAACATCCGCTTTTTCCTGTCTTTCCGTTCATGAACTGGGACTTTAGGAGAAGCACCAGTTGTATAGGTTCTGGGGTCTATCTCTATGCCACTCTTAGGGGCATGAGCACAGTGTGGAAACCTTACTGTTATTATGAAAAAGGTACAATTCTTTTCCTGAAGTCAGTGAGAAACTTGCGGTTCAAGAACGTAGGTCAAAATTCTTCTGTTCAGAGAAAACATGCACACACATTTTGAGTTTTTGATGGACAGCAAATTGATGATGAAGGAGGGGGTTTGATTGGCACAATCAGGATCGTATGCTGTCTCAGTCATGCCTTTTCTCATATCTGCCTCAACACCAGGAACACCGAAGCTCTCACATTTTATGGGATTTCATCCTTCTTTATTGCCATTTCAGGAAATTAGAGTTGAGGCTCATCCATTAAGCTCTGAAACCTTCATCCTCTCTGAATGACAGCTGCATACCACATTGCTTTGGGGAAGTGTTGGAAAGTTGCGAATTTAGCAAAGAACAGAGTGACCAAGCTAATGGTTCTAAGACTCCTTCCCTTACATAGAATCCAGTTATCCCACTAGGTTTTTTTTTTAATTATACCCAATAGAATTGAAGAGGCTTTGCTCATTTCTGCCCAAGCTGTTTCCCTGCCTCTGTAGAATTTCTGGATTTTGTCTCCATTCTTTCCCCATAATGGACCAAGGAGAAAGCTGTCATTTGAATTCTCTGTTCTCTGCTTCAGTGCTTTGATGCCATAGTTGTCACTATATGCACGTGTCTTACCTTGTTGCTATTATCTTACCTTGTTGCAAGAGCCTGTTTGAAGAAGGAAGGACTTATTTTGTCCTATAGTTCAAGAAGATACATTCCAGCATGATAGGGGGGAAATGGCAGCAGGATAGCATGGTGGTAGCAGAAGGCCAGATATTCACAATGTATTTAAAGTCAAGAAGCCAGCAGAGAACAGGAATACAGGGCAGGGCTGTAGAATCTCAAGTCCCCTCCTAATGACCCACTTCTTTTAGTTAGGTTCCATCTCTTAAGGGTCCCACAACTGTCCAAACACTGAAACCATCCAGGGGTTGTGTTCAGCCTTGTGAGTTCATGGGGGATGTTTTCCACTTCAATCACAAACCTGTTAAGAGAAGCTTTTCCTTGCTAGCCGCTTTGGTTTATCCCCCGCCAGCCGCCTGGGCTCTGCCACATTCTAGTCCCCAAATAATCACACAAGACGCTGTATTAATTATGAAGCTGTTGGCCTTGCTTGTTTCTTACTGGCTAGCTCTGACTTAAGTAATTACCCCATAATTGTTAATCTAAGTATTTCTCTTACCGGAGAGGTTTCCGGGCTTCCTACCCCAATGGCGTTACATCTCGAACTCTCCTGTGTTTCTCCTTCCCAGAATCCTCCTGGACTCCTAGCCCCACCTATCTAGATTCCTATAGGCTCAACAGTACTTTATTGACAAATAACAGGCAAATAACAGGACTTCCCCAACACAAACCAGTCAACCAAAACATACTTCACTGCAGAGTGGTGTTGTGTGTTCCAGAATAATTGACCCAGGGCATGACTTCACTCAATTGATTTGAGAGTTCTAAGAGTGTAGTCATGTCTAGGTACACTTTTAAAACCCTGGTATAGGTTGTTTTGTACTAATAAATAGAAAATTTGGCCAAGAACTAACCTTTTGGAAACAGAGTTTGGTGTCAGCATAACCAATGGGTTAAGCTAATGGCCAAAGACAAGCCTTCTATGTGTTGTAATTCAACAAACATCATTGATTTATATGCTTGAAATATAGACACTAAGTCTATTTACATGAGGTGACAGGAAAGTAAACAGAGCAAGAACGCATCAGTGTGATGAGCTCTGTGATAAAGGTACATCCTTGAATGCATAAAAACAAGAGTGTTTAGCTTAGAACCTTCTACCGAGTGCCTATCACATGCCAAACACTGGAATACTTCATAAACATCGTTTAATCTTCCTATAACTTTATTGCTCATTTAATTTGTAGCCAATAAGCTAAGTGAGGCAATGATGTTGCCATCAAATTTGAGTACCACTTTTCCTGGCATTCTTGTACTTGCTGTTTGCCATGAAGTATGACCACAGCAGTGACTTTCTGACACACAACTTGGCTGGAATTAGAACCACACTCGATGCAAATTCATTGTCCCTGACCTAGACAAAGAAAGAGAACTGACTGTAATAGACTTCTGAGCTAATTACTTGCTGGCAAGCTGTAATTCCAAAGCCACAAAAGAAGAAAGCAAAAGCAGTTCTAATAGGAATATGCTTTGGCATGGCCTCAGGTCCTATGGTCTAAACATTTGCAGGGTTTTGTTTTGTTTTGTCATGAATCTCAAGTCCCATGCTATAAGCAGAACTATGTGGCACATTTTGAACAAAGGAAATATGTACCCAACAAAGCATAGAGGCTGAACTGCCAACCAGACAATGGCTACAAATATGTAGTCACTTACTAGGCAGAACCGAGCCACATGTGTTTCCAATGTGGAAGGCATTCTGGGTGTGTATACATTCACATGTACACATGGGACTCATTTCACTGTCAATACAGTATCAAACATAGGAGACAGAGCGTGCATAAGTATTGTTTTTAAGTGAAGTACTCTGTTATCTGAATTTTTTGTATTTATTCAAAGTGAACAAACATGAAATCCAATAAAATATCTATATCACAAAGGTTTTGGTGATGAGCCAATGTCTGGATCCCAGAGATTCTGAAGGTTTGTTTGCTTTTTTTCCAACATTCCAGTGGCCACTCACCTTGTCTAAGTTTCCTGCTCTCAACAACCTGGGGCTGTTTGGTGAGGGTGTCACAAGGTGTCCCACTTACTACTGACATCCTTCCAAAGGAATGTTTTCTTGCATCATGCATGGAAATACACCAGCAAGCTAAGAACCAGGTTGATAATTGTTAGATAGAAATGAAGTTGCTGAAACACCAAACAAATCCAGCAGAGACCAAGCCTAGGATCAATAGAAATGAAGCCATTCATGACTGTTTTTCCTGTCGTCTTTGGGTTTTTCCATTTCTGATGTCTTGCCTCCGTTTTTGGTGCCTCAACTCTTCTGGTTGATGCCCTTTAATGGAACCGTAGAGATGTAATTTAAAAATAAACTTAAATCCAGTCAAATCTTGATCTTCCACACACCAGTGCACATAGTCACCTGTCTGTTTATGTCACTCTGCAGGCTGATCATGGAGTCTGGGATGAATGGTCTACTAAGGAAGAAACAGTGGCTTACAAGTCCCAATTTGAACAACTTTCTTTGTAGAGCCTTGCTTCAGCTCTGCCAACCATGTCCTGCCCTTAAAATTCCTTACACATGTAATCAAAGCTGCTCATGGCACTCACCTGTAACTCAGCACATAGGAAGCCAAGGAAGAAAGACTGAGAGCTTGAGGCAAGCCTGGACCACACAGTAAATTCCAGGTCAGCCTGGAGAAGCATGGATGCTGGATCCAAAGTCACCTCTGTGCAGAGAATTCCATCTGAACAAAGTAGCTGATCCTCAAACACCAACAGTCTCTGTTGACTCGTTTCATCTCCCTGTAAGCTGAGCTCTTCATTTTTCTGGGTTCTCATGGTATGTATACTTCAACTCCCTGTGTTCATATTTAGAAGGTTTACTGTCTTGCGTGGTTCTCGAATAGTTTTGCCCATCAGCTTAAAACCATGCATCACCCATGTGGCCACTCCTTTTCTGGGTCATGGGATGACTTCCTATTTCATTAGTCTTTTTGGAGACTCTGGTTTTTCTTCCTGTAAAATCACAATGAGGACCCAAAATATAGTTTAACATCTTTTCTGTTTTCTCCTTTTGTGTATCAGTGGAAGCTGTCAGGTCTCCCCTTCTGACTCTGTAGCAGTGGGCCACTATGTCTTTTACAACTTCATCCATGTTCATAAGTTACTGAGCAGAACTGAGTTAGGCAAGGACTCTAGGTAAACACATTGCCCAGGAAAGCAGGCTGGGAAGTATGAAGGATTTGGGGTGAAGGTCTAGCTCTGTTTCTTGGGTGACCAAGGGCAGGTAACAGAGCAACTCTCCCTAATCCATTTCTTCATCTGTAAATGTTTCCTCACAAAGTAGTTGAGTGGATTAAATAAGTCTCAGGTACTGTGTCCAGACAACAGAAGAAAAACACAAAATGCTACTTGATGTTAACATTTCAATACTATTAAAAGGCTGTATATATATATATATGCATATATATATATATTATGGACACACACACACACACATCCTAGATTCAGTTATCCCAACAATGACCATCACTAGAAAAAACACAATATCCTAGTGCTTCAAGGGTGGTAGAGATATAAAGATAGAGAGAAACAGGGGGTCTGAAACCCAAGCATAACAATTTCCTTTCTGAGTGACCTCTGTAAAGTACACAGACTGGTTCCCAGTCTGCTCATTTGTAAGTGTGGTGATAACAACCTTAGCCCCATGGAGATGAGCAGGAGACATATCTCCTTATGATCCGAGGGGTCCCATCTGACACCCCCATAGAAAAAGGCATATTAATAAGTGGGAAGAAAATGAATTTGTTTACTCCAAGTTTTATGTGACATGAAAGCCTTTGACAATGGAGATCCAAAGGCCCAGAGAAATGTCTAATTTTAAACATTAGACATGTTTAAAATGAGGAATGGACGGCCATGCAAAAGGTATGAATCACTGGTAATAAATTGGAGGTGGGAGCACTCTGAGAGGCCTGCCTGTTCAGATTCTTCTTGGGTTCTCTGTGTAGGATTCATTTCTCTCATGTACAGGACAGGCCGCCTGTCACATGAAGGCATTCAATAGAAAGAACAAGGTTAGAAAGCGACCTTCCCAGGTTTGATGGCTTTCATTGGGTAAGGAGGGATTTTAAAGAAGGGCAGAAGGCAAGGAGAGGGGCTGAAAGCAGAAAAAGGTCCTTCTAGTCCCCTTAAAGAGCCCAGTAGGTCTCAGAGTCATACTGTGAGGTATTGTGTTCCCAGCTTCAACGCCCAATAGGTGGTTGGGTAAATTCAATGGACTGATGAGTGCAGATCAGCATTAGGAACACTCAGAAAGTGTTTACTGTTGTTGCAAAGGCACTGATGCAGTTCACATTTGAGGATTTCTGCTCACTGCTTCAGAGGGCGACAGCTCTGGGGTATTGAGGCTTGCTCTCACATTTTAGCACAGGTCCCAGTGGAGACCAACAAAGGATAACTTTCAATTTCCACATAAATAATCCCTTTTACTTATCTATTTATGTTTACATTAGAAACAAGCTTGCTTCACATGTCAATCCCAGCTCCCCCTCCCTCCCCTCCTCCTTTGGCACCCATCAGCTCTCCCAACCCCCAAACCAATCTCCACTCTGCTCCCCAGGGAGGGTGAGGCTCTTTATGGGGTATCTCCAAAGTCTGTCATATCATCCCAAGCGGGACCTAGGCCCTCCCCCATGTATTCATGTGTAATGGGCTCCCAAAATCCTTTCGTATTTCCCAAAATTCTATCCTTTTTATGTAGATAAATACTGATCTACTACCTGAGGCCCCATAGATTGTCGAGGCTTCCTCATTAACACCCAAATTAAGGGGGTCTGGATAAGTCCCATCTGGCCTCTCAGCCATCAGTCTGGGTTCCATGAGCTCCCCTTTATTCAGGTCAGCTGTTTCTGTGGGTTTCACCAAACTGTTCTTGACCCCTTTGCTCATCACTCCTCCTTCTTTGCAACTGGGTTCAGGAGTTCAGTTCAGTATTTAGCTGTGGGTGTCTGCCTCTGCTTCCATTAGCCACTGAATGGAGGCTCTAGGATGGCATATAAGGTAGTCATTAATCTCATTATTGAGGGTATTTAAGGTAGCCTCTCCACTATTGCTTAGATTGCCAGTTGGTATCATCCTTGCAGATCTCTGGAAATATCACTAGTGCAAGATCTCTCCTCAAACCTATAATGACTCCCTCTATTAGGGTATCTCTCATCCTGCTCTCTATTCTTTCCCTGACTCAGCCTTCCTGCTCCCCCATGTCCTCCTTTCCTCTCCTCTTCTCCCTCTCTCTTTCTTCCTGCTCCCTCTCTCTTCTCTGCATGCTCCCAATCCATTCAGAAGATCCTGTCCCATTCCCCGTCTCCAGAGTACCATGTATATATCTCTTAGGGTCCTCTCTGTATCCCAGACTCTCTGGCAGTAGGACTGTAGGCTGACAATGCCCTGATCCATGTCTAAAATCCATATATGAGTGAGCACATACCATGTTTGTCTTTTTGTGACTGGGTTACCTCACTCAGGGTGGTTTCTTCTAGTGTCATCCATTTGCCTGCAAATTTCAAGATTCCATTGTTTTTTTCCCCTCTGAGTAGTACTCCATTGTCTCAGTTGAGGGGCATTTAGGTTGCTTCCAGGTTCTGGCTATTATAAATATAATGCCGCTATGAATATAGTGGAACAGATGTCTTTGCTACATGAATGCGAATTTGTTGGGTATATGCCTAAGAGTGGAATTGCTGGATCTTATGGTAGACAGATGCCCATTTTCCTGAGGAATCTCCATACTGATTTCCAAAGTGGCACTCCCACCAGCAATGGAAGAGTGTTCCCCTTTCTCTACATCCTCTCCAGCATAAACTGTCATTGGTGTTTTTGATTTTAGCCATTCTGACAGGAATGAGATGGCATCTCAGAGTTGTTTTGATTTGCATTTCTCTGATGGCTAAGGATGTTGAGCACTTTCTTGCCTAGCAACCATTTTAGCCTCCTCTATTGAGAATGCTCTAGTTCTGCACACCACTTTTTAATTGGATCCCTTGGTGTTTTGGAGACTTGCTTCTTGAGTTCTTTGTAAATTTTGGAGATCAGCCCTCTGTCAGATGTGGGGTTAGTGAATATCTTTTCCCATTCTGTGGGCTGCCTTTTTGTCTTGTTGACTGTGTCCTTTGCCTTATAGAAGCTTTTAATTTTCAGGCGATCCTATTTATTAATTGTTGATCTCAGTGCCTGTGCTACTGGTGTTATGTTCAAGAAGGAAATCGAGGGGATACAAATTGGAAAGGAAGATGTCAAACTTTCACTATTTGCAGATAATATAATAGTTTACATAAGTGACCCGAAAGACTCCTACAGCTGTTAAACACCTTCAGCAAAGTGGCAGGATACAAGATTAACTCAAAAAAAAAAAAAACCAGCAGCTCGGCTATATACAGATGATAAATGGGCTGAGAAAGAAATCAGAGAAACAACACCCTTTACAATTGTCACATACAGCATAAAATACCTTTAGGTAATGCTAACCAAACAAATGAGAGACCTGTATCACAAGAACTCTGAGTCTTTAAAGAAAGAAATTGAAAAGATACCAGAAAATGGACCGATTTCCCATGCTCTGGGATAAATAGGATCAATGTAGTAAAAATGGCAATCTTGCCAAAAGCAATCGACAGATTTAATGCAATCCCCATCAAATTACCAGCACAATTCTTCACAGACCTTGAAAGAACAACAATCAACTTTATATGGAAAAACAAAAGACCCAGGATAGCCAAAACAACCCTGTACAATAAAGGATTTTCTGGAGGCATTACCATCCCTGACCTCAAGCTCTATTATAGAGCTATAGTCCTGAAAACAGCTTGGTATTGACACAAAAATAGACAGGTAAACAGGAACCGAACTGAAAACCCTGATATTAACCCACACACCTATGAACACTTGATTTTTGACAAAGAAGCTAAAATTATACAATGAAAAAAAGAAAGCATCTTCAACAAATGGTGCTGGCATAACTGGATGCTGGCATGTAGAAGACTGCAGATAGAGCCATGTCTATAGCCATGCACAAAAATTAAGTTCAAATGGATCAAACCTCAACATAAATCCAGCCACACTGAACCTCTTAGAAGAGAAAGTGGGAGGTACCCTTGAACGAATTAGTACAGGAGACTGCTTCATATAGATCATCTCTTGTCTGAGAGTATAGAAGATGGTGGTATTGGAGTGACAAGAGATGACAAATTTATCTAAATGATGCTGCAGGAAAACTGAAAGCCACATGCAAGTTTCTTATAAAAAATCCTATATTTCCCCAATTCTCTACAATGAGAGTGTACTCACTTTATGACTAGTAAAAACACGGTTTAAAAATAAAATAACATATAATCTAGCCTTCCTACCCTTCAACCCCTATGATCTCTTTCATAATCTGAATCTTTGCCACAGACCCAGTTTATTTCTTCTCTGCTAGAATAAGAGGCTGGGTGTAGGCAAGTGCAAGGACAACTAAATTCTTTAGGTGTAAGTTAAAGTGACTAGAATGTGACTCCTTGATGCCGTGCCAATTTCAGATGGCTTCACCGAAAGCCCTGGTTGTCACTGAACACTCTGATAATAAATATGAAGAGCCCTAAAGGTTGATTTCCAAGCCAACATCATGGTTCTATCATTGTTCACAGGGTGAGGCTGAATAATGGTCTTCCAAAGATGTCAATTCCAGAAGCCCAGCCTTTGGCATGCACTATCTTACATAGCAACAAACCTTTGCCTGTGAGATACAGTTAAAGACTTGGGGAAGGAGAGACTGTTTCTGAATGGCAAAGAGCTAGAGGGGAGGTGATGAAAAACAGTTGTATCATCACTGACATTGAAGATGGATGGGGGCAGCCATAAACCCAGATGCAGGAAACACAGCGAAAGGCCTGGAAGTGGATTCTCTCCAAGAGCCCCCAGATGGGAATACAACCTTGACATTTCAATTTTAGCAGCTGACACGTAGCCTACGGAGTTTAAGATGAAGAAATGGCCACATGTGCCTTGATAAGACTGAGGTGTGTGTAGTTTGTGGTCCCAGCAGAAAGTTAAGACAAGTTAAAGTTGAGTATTTTACCTGGTTTCAGAGCATGACATCTGAGGTTTAGAAATCTGGGCAAACATTTTTCTTTCAAATTATTGTGGAGCTATACACTTGGAGAGTGAAAAGCATGCTGCCTGCCTTGCTACAGTATAGTGCCCTAGTCAGCCTTTCTGAGTTCAGAGACAACCTCTCTAGGTTGTTTCTTTCTGAAACTACATTTTGCAACATTGGTTTCTGGAAGAGAAAGTCTGCTATGTCTGAAAAAATCTGTATTTCGCTCTTATTCTCAATTAGAAATTTTCTGCATCTAGAAAGTTAGATTTAAAATCATCCTCTTCTGGAACTTGGTAGGTCAGGGTGCCCCTTTTTCTAAAGTTCAGAGTCATTTGTTTAATCTGATTCTTTTCCCTATGTGAGTAAACTGGATTTCATTTCTCAAAATGTTGGGAGCCTGAACTCTTGGTGCTCTGAAGTGTTGTGAGTCTACTGTCTTCTGTAGTGTTTGGTACGGTATGGCCTCTTTAGTATTTTGGGGGGAAAACCTTTTATCTAGTGTTGGATTGAGTTTAGTGTTGGTCTTCTTGCTGGCAGAGACCTGAGGTGACTCAGGACATCAGGCAGGAAACAGGACAGCATATGCATCTGTTTGCTTGTCTGGTCTTTCTCTCTCTCTTAGAAAGCCACCAGGATTCCATCATGGGGACTCTACTTAATGGCCTTATCTTATCCTAAAAGGCCCCTCTGACATCTGAGGAACGTCACAGTCAGGTTCCATTTTCACCCTAGTAACTCATGATGGTGACTAGATTAACAATGCAGCCTTGGGGAGAGAAATCATGTCCAAACCCTAGCATCCCTGTGCTTAATTTCTCTGTTCCTTGAACTCCTATTTTTTTCACTAATTTATGATGAACCTTTCTTGTTTATATTCATTTATTTGGTTTTTCAAGGCAGGCTTTCTCTTTGTAGCTTTGGCTATCCTGGAATTTGCTCTGTAGACCAGCCTGGCCTCAAACTCACAGAGATCCACGTGCCACTGCCTCCCAAGTGCTGGGATTAAAGGTGTGCCCCACCACTGCCCAACAACGACAACAACAACAACAAAAAGCAAAACAAAAAACAAAACACAGCTTTTTTTTCTAATTTCAAGAAAGGGTTTCTCTGTGTCCTGTCCTGTCCTGTCCTTGAACTCACTTTACAGACCAGGCTGGGATCGAACTTAGGGATCTGCCTGCCTGGGGCCTCTTTACTGCTGGAATTGAAAGTGTGTGCCACTATCAACCATGTTTATTTATATTTTAAATGGAAGATGATACCGATTAATATAGGAGTCAATTTCTCTATAGCATGTGAAGACCAACTATGAGTTCTGTGCTCATAGATAAATATGTGTCTAGCAATAGCCTTCACTTTAGATCGCATGGCTAAAGAGTGTGACAGTTTAGCAGCCCCAGTTCTCAGGTAAGGAGGGTCTTACTCTGAGTCACTGGAGATGACTAATCTCCTTCCAGGCTGAAATCTCAATCTCCTTAGGGCTTGACCTTCCAACTTCACATCTCAAGATCTCTGTGTGGGCAGTGCCAGGGCTCAGCCCAAACCAGCTGGCACCAAACTGCAGGCAAGTGCAAGTCAGTGTTTAAAGGCTAAAGAATCTGAAGTCCAAATGCTGTGGGAAAATGGCACCAACAGCGCGAGGCAACTGCTCAGGGAGCATAGAACATGCGCACGGAACATGCGCACGTTTGCACACACACACACACACACACACACACACACACACACATACACACATACACACACCTGTCTCTTCCTGTTTTTGTTTCATTTGGGTTCCCAGCCTAGAAGATAGCATTGTCCACATTCAGGGTGAATCTTTCCCAGTTGATAACCAAGATTAGCTATAGAAGAATCTTTAGGGTGAGCTCTAACCTGATACGAGTGGTGTCCCCGGAGAAGATTAGGACACAGTAGATATTGCCGAGACCTGGTGAAGATAGAGGGAAAGGATGGCTATATATTAGCCAAGGTGAGACGGTAAACATAAATTAGTTCTCTTCATAGGGTTCAAGCCTCTAAAACTGTAAAGAAATTGTAATTTGATTATTAAGTTGCCGAGTCTGGAGTATGCTGTTATGGGGCACCCCTAGCAAAATGAAACATTTTTATTCTTTGGGCTTTGATAAATGAGCACCTTCTCTATGACTGTGTATGATTTGGGGTAGGGAAGTTAATACACACTTTCTGCCCTGCACTTTTGAATTGCTATTCTTCTCATGCTTCATTTGGACTACCGTGTCACAGAATCAGAGACTGGCTTCCAAACAGCAGACAGGTATTCTTCAGGGTCCTAGGGTCTGGACAGTTTCAAATCAATGTGCTGCAGAATGCAGTATCACCTGAGGGTCTGCCTTCCAGTTGTTAATAGTCCATGTAAGCTGTGTCTTATGACAGAAGAGGCAGAGGAGCCCAGGATCTTCTTTGTCAGGGTGCTAACCCTATGTGTCTCAAGGGCTCTTGTCCATGAGTTCTCCTCCCTCAAAGGCCTCAACCCCAAAGTCCATCATGGTGGAAGCCAGGGTTCAGTCAATGTGTAGCACTTACTCATCCCTTAGCAATACATGCTGGTATAGGAAGGTAAGTTACCATCCCTTAGCAATACATGCTGGTATAGGAAGGTAAGTTAGAAAGGTAAGTTTTCCTCATTATCACA
The DNA here is from genome assembly GCF_017639785.1 of Mesocricetus auratus. Taxonomy (NCBI): domain Eukaryota; kingdom Metazoa; phylum Chordata; class Mammalia; order Rodentia; family Cricetidae; genus Mesocricetus; species Mesocricetus auratus. The sequence continues at coordinate 45,014,154 of NW_024429186.1, read as the reverse complement.
AATATAACTACAGCCAGGCCTACAGTTTCTTGAGTTTTTACTGTGCTCCAGGTCACGGTCACATTTTGCTAAGGATTCTACAAGCATCATCTCATTTAATGATGCAGGCACACAAAAGGGAGGATAGCCATTGTTATTCACACTTTGCTCGTGAGAAAACTTAGTCACAGGAAAGCCATGCTGACCAGTTGGCGGACAAACTGATGACTGCAAAAATTCAGCCCAGATGTGGACTGCAAAAATTCAGCCCAAATGTGTGTTCTGGATATGATTTTTATAAAGCATTCCTTTTTTGAAACATTTGCTCTCACATTTAACAGTTCTTTTAAGGAAGGAGTTATTGAACTGAAAATTCAGGGCAACCCATGGTCGGCACCATCTCTACTGCTAAATTAGTTGCTAATCTATTTTCTTTAGCATTTGGCAATCTCGCTTGGAACGTAAATTGGACAGATTTTCAGTGTTGCTTTTGATTGACACTGCTGGCTTACTGGTGTGGGTAAGTGGAACTAGGAAACCCCCTTGTATATTTCCTCTACTTCAACAGAATCCCATCTGTGAACAAAATCAGTCCCTGTGCCCCAACAAGATAGGAAATACACACATCTCTAGGATGAGGGAGATTCTGCTGACTTTTTTTCAGTCAGCTTCAAGGTCCTGTAACCACAGCAACTACTAAACGCTCTCACAGTTCCTGACATCCGGTGCCATCACCTTTTGTCTTGATGCCTTGTCAGTCTCACTATCCCTTAGATATATCCTATTTCCAGTAAGACTTCCATGTTTGAAATTTCAAGATTAAAAAAAATCATGTATATCGTGTGTGTGTGGGGGGGTGTGGGTGTGTGCGAGCGTGCGTGCGTGCATGCGTGCAGGTGTACACAGGGGAGAAGGGTCTCACCTTCCCTGTATGGGAGTTATGGGATATTGTGAGACATCCCTCCCTCCCTTGGAGCCCCACTCAGGCCTTATTTGAGAGCCGTTTCTCCAGCCCAGTGTCCTCAAGATTTCATGTCAGTCAGGACTCTCACCCTTCTGTGCCACTGACTCTTCTCCAGACTCAGGAAGCAAGGAACTGCCACTCTGCTAGTGTGGCAGTGGTTGTGTGGCTTCCTTTCATTTCCAGCCGAGTCTGATTCCTTTATACAACCCCAACAGTTCTCTTTATATGTCCCCTAAGTTCTCTCACATCCCGACTATTCTTCCATTCTGTTCACCCACACGCATGCCATAGAATTCTGTGATAATCTCCTTATTGCATATCTTCTGACTGATTTGCTCTTATGACAGATGTTTAGTGGTGAACAAGACTGTTAACAATTCCCACTGGTAGGCTGCTTACATTTGGTGATGGAAGCTGGACAGAGCGTGGATTAACTCAGGTCCACCAGGGGTAGGACTAGAGCAGGCAAGTGACGGCTGCTGCTCACTGAGACTTATTTATCTCAGTGAGGCCCCTGGGGGACCTGGGGGATGGCTATCTACAGATCATCTTTACTCTGTGTGGTTTCCTGTTCCTTCTAGCAATCCTTCCCTCTTACTCAGGTCCCTTGTCTTGTCTTGTCACACTCTGAATCACCAGATGCTCTTTCTCGCATGCCGCTGATAAAAAGAGACTGTGAGCATCGGCTCTGTGATACTCAGTGTGTCGCTACTGTAATCAAATACGTACGATGACCAATGGAAGAAGGAGAAGAGGAAGAAGAAGGTTTGTTGGTTTTCATTTTAGAAGTCCTTTGCTTGTTTGCACCATTGATTTTTGACTAGCAGTGAAGCAGTACATTGTGTGGAAGCTTGTGACAGAGGTAAGGTATCTTCATACTCGATGACAGTCGAGTACTGAAGAGAGCGAGGGGGCATTGGGGTGGGGCATGGATGGGCTAGGGTCCCAACAATCTCCTTCTGTGGCCTGGCCTCTCCTCGGTAGGCTCCATTTCCCCCCAGGAATCACATAGGATGACAACCAAGCTTCAACAATTATCAAAGCACAGAAGAGCGCTTCAGTCCTAGTGAAGGCTGGCCTCTCCACCTCACTAATTAGTTAAGATTAATTAGTGAGAACTTTATACTTTTCTCATATATATGTGTATATATATATATATATATAATTTTTCTCTTCAACCATTTCCTTTAGTTTCTTCCTGCCAACATCAAAATATACTTAATTTCCCACCCTCTCCACTAATAATAGTGCCCCTCATTTCTAGAACATGTGGCACATGCCATACACCTAAACTGGCATCCAGTGTAGTCCTCAAGACAACCCTGCAAAGTAGCTATTACTAGTGTATGTGACAAAATTTTAAAAAGGCACTCAGAGAAATGGGAGTCTTTCCAAGCTCCTGTGGCTTTTTAAGTGTTAGAACTGGAGTTGTAACTGAGCTGTGTTTGACTCTAGATCCAAATTCTCAATCTGTCTAAAAGAACACTGTTGTAAGTCACTGCTTGCTGAGTGGCTCACTCACTGAGCTCCTTGCTGTTTTCATAGGTATGTTTCTTTAAAGTCATCTCCCTTCCTAACTCTCTTTAATCAGACTTTTGCCCCCACTATTCTGAAATTCCGAAGCCTAGTGGTCACTTAAGATTTGTATGTGAATTCCACATAGCACATAAAGTTGAGTGTACATGGGATTCCTGCCTCCTTTGCTTTGCATGCTATTCTAACCTGTTTTCTTCTTAGAAACACACTCTATTAATCTGGGTTCTCTACAGAAACCGAGCTAGCAAAGTGTGTATAATTGTGAGAGAGGGTTTCTTAGACTGACTCATGCTCCCTGAGGCTGGGTAATCCCACAATGACTGCAGGCTGTGCACAGCTGTTGGTTTGCAGTCCAAGAAGCCAGATGTTTCTGAATAAGAGAGACCAGTCTTCGACCACCATGACAGATAGCTAGAAAATCCCAGGGCGGCCTGGAATAGAGGTGGTGGCACTCTTGTTGCAAGTTTGCATCCAAAAGAATGACCTGGAGTCTGATTTTTACAGGTGGCTGCAGCAGAATAATGGGCTTGCTCAACAAGGATCCAGCGCTCAACGGACAGACTTTCTCCTTGCTTCTCTGCACCCCCCAACCCAGTCAAGTTAACAACCAAAATGAATGCTCACACATGGCTTCTCAGTACCATGTCTCTCATGCCTGTGATGATTTCCTTACACCTTGACTAAGTTTGGAATCACCTAGGTTAGACTGTGTGTGGGTGCACAAGGGTGCTGCAGACAGGTTTAACTGAGATGGGAAGACCCACCCTGAATGTGGGCAGGAGCATCCCATGGACTAGTGTTCCAGAATAAACAAAAAGTGAAAAAGGAAGAAGCCAGCTAAGTACCAGCAGTCTCTCTCTGCTTCTAACTATGAATGCAATATGATTAGCTACCTCACACTCCTATCACAGGGTTGGGTTTTTTTTTTTTTTTTGCTTTGTTTTGTTTTTTTTAGCACGGTAGACTGTACTTCAAACGGTGAGCCAAAAGAAACCCTTCCTTCCTGAGTTATTTTCTCTTAGCTCTTGGTCACAGCAGCAAGAGAATATGGTGCCTTCTGGACTATAGCTAAGGATCGAGGAGGCATGAAGAAGTGTCCTACAGATGTCTGTGTTGACCTCATCAAGTATTATTTGGGTGCAATTGGAACAGAAGCCATCTTGCACAGGCTGAGAAGAGGGAAGAAAGTTAACAGAGGAAATAGCAAAGCTAAATCACTCTTGACAGCCATGAAGAGGAGCTAAAGAGCCCACTCCTCAGCCAAGAGAGGCCTCTTCCTCATCAGAAGGACGGAAGGAGGAGGCTGCAGATACAGGCACCTTTACTGAGGAGAAAGTTCCCTTCTGTGAGGCAAGAAAGCTGCAAAAGACTGTGTGGACTGGGGATATTGCAGCACCAATCTTTGGAAGATGCAAACTGCCACAGGCAGGTAAGCTGTGAGCACGCTGGCCCTCAGTCGTTCGTATGTAAGGGACAAGAGGACTATGGGAGCATGTATTTGCAGGGAGAAGCAGCTTTCAATTAATGGAAGAAAACATTGATCCCCCAAACCCTGCAAGGAGAGGATGAAGTTGTAGGGGAAGATATGACAATAGAGGAGGGACTTGGAGCTCAAGGGAAGGGCTTTAGATGGTCAGTTTGGAGACAAGGAAGGATAGAATATTGCGGTGACAATGAACAGATTAAAGGAGCGGGTGGCGGACACTTTGGTTAGCTGCCTGCTACAAATTGGGATGACAGACACGAGTGGCCATCGGGAGAACCTCCAGTTAGTAGGTGGACCTTGCATGCAAGAGTGGGTTGAGTTTGATATTGGGTTTAGTTTCAACCAAGAATCAGAAGTTTCAGGGTTCAGAGCTGGTACAGTACAAGAGATGGCAAGTCTCAGGTCTGAAGCATCATTTGATAGCACGGTCCCTGGAGAGGGAAGCCTGTCTTTATGGATGGGAGCATGTGCGCAATGCTGTCCAGCATGAAGCATGGTGTTAAGCAGACCCAGACACAGCAGAGTCACTTAAAGAATTAATGGTGGAACACAGATTCAAGCTCCAGGACGCTGAAGCTGTTTGGCCTTTCATTCCTCCAGAGAACCATACCAGAGACTGGACAGGGGATGTTTTCTCTTAGGCTGTGTGTGAATAGCTCAAAACATTTACAAAAGCTGACAGTGTCCCAGGAAGTTGGATCAACACAAACATTTGAGTCAGATATTCCAGGCCAAATTACATGAACTTGGGATAATTAGTAGAAATTTACTCTGGCCTATGCTGCCTAGAGCATACGTCTTTCCTTAAAAAAAAAAAAAAAGAAAGAAAGAAAGAAAGAAAAAGAAACCCAAAAACCAAACAGCTCTCCCAAACCTTTAGGATGAATACTACCCTGTAGTATTCACAATACCCTTGATTAGCAGCTGCTACCAATTAGATATCTGTGAAAAAGATAACTCTGTGAGAGCCTAACACATGCCTAACAATTTAAGGCTATAGGAACACAGACATGGTCTAAAAATATTTTCATGAGAATTTACGTAGGAGGAAAAACCAGACTGCATTGGTTTCTATTGCTTCTCCCATACCAATGCCCACAGTGCAAATAACAGCCTTTCACAGATACGCTCAGCTCTTCATACATCTGTCAAAAGGGACCCATGGCAAAATACTATTTTCTCAATAGTTCATGCATGGTCTGTGCAGCATAAATATGCTGAATCTGAGAATATAAAGCTCTAAATGAGGGACTGATTATTCATATTACTAAAAGAATATACTTTTACAAAAGATACACAATGGCTTCCTCTGCTGAATAGTGGGTTCCCCTTGAATATTTAAGATATAACTTGATAGGTGAAATTTTTTAAACAAATACAGCCATGTAATTTTTCATATGTTTGCATATTACAGCAACAGCCCTACAATGACGGATATGTAATTTCATCAAAATATCCACATTACTTAAATTTAATAGACTCACTTATGTTTTTTAAAAATGTCTTTTCAGATTTACTTTTGCTTCTTTTAAAGTCTAAAGTCTCCCAGCTTTGACATCAATGACTGTTAGAACTACCTCCATTCACTTCAGTGGCATCTCACAGATAGGAAACGCCACTCTGGAAGGTGTGACTTAGTCAGTCTGGGAACCATGGCAACTAGACCTGCTCACACCACAGCTAAGAAGTGCTCGGTTGTTTTTGGCAGCAGTTTTTTTTTCTCTGAAATCACCTTTTATTCGGGGGGTGTAGAAAGGATAATAGCTTCTGCCAGTTGCTCTTCTCCTGAGGGTGTCAAGCATTGCATCTACACGATCACAGAATTCGATGGTCACCACAGACAGTAATAAATGTGCTGTTTCAGGCTTCTGGGGTGGCAGTGGGGAAGTGTCTTGTGGTCCTGGGAAGGTTTTGTTTTGTTTTGTTTTCAAAGAAGATAGTCTCTTAGATCACATTGAAGAAAAGGAGGAATGTCTATAACATCCCCCCAAAAAAGCAATGTCATTACAATAATATTCAAATACATGCAAGGCAGCATAATCCCACTTATGTTTCAACTGTGAGACTGAACAGTGTCCTTTCTTAGTCAAGGTTAATATCATATGACCTTTTGCACTGAAAACGTAGGGGGATATGCGTTCTGATGCTGCCTCAGTATTCTCCAGGGTTTCAGCTCCCTGGTCACTGCCGCAAATGCCAAATCTACCTTTAAACACTAGCTGAATCTGATTAACTCCGAGTCACAGTGTGCCCTTGTGTGGAGATGAATTACCTTCTGTGAGATGGAAAACTAATAACTTAGCCACAGCTCTTTTCAATGCTCCGCTTAACGAGGCTTAGGAGCCAAGAACTCACATTTTTACCTCTAATTTACATCCCAGAAAACCTCAGAAAAGTCAGAATCAAAACATAGGAGATAAAATCCAACAAGTAGCATTAAATCAAGATGTTTCTAATAAGGGTTCTTTGTGTGTGTGTGTGTGTGTGTGTGTGTGTGTGTGTGTTTGCCTAGGCCAAGGCTCAAGAGTGTCTGAACTTTCCTAGGGGACAGTTGGCCACAATACCATGACATGGGCACTATGCTCCTTATCTTAGTGTCATGGATGAAGGGTCAGTGATAGGCCCACATGACTGTGGTAGTTTGAATGTAATTGGTCCCCATAATCTCATAGAGAGTGGCACTATTAGGAGGTGTGGCTTTGTTGGAGGGTGTGTGATGTTCTTAGAGGAAATATGTCACTGTGGGGTGGGCTTTGAGGTTTCCTATGCTCAGGATACAGCCCAGTGTCTCAGTTAATTTCCTGTGACCTGCATATCAAGATGTAGCCAACACCACGTCTGTCTGCACGGCCACCATGCTCCCCACCATGATGATAATGGAATGAACCTCTGAAACTGTAAGCCATCACCCCAATTAATTGTTTTCTTTATGAGAGTTGCTGTGGTCATGATGTCTCTTCACAGCTTCTGCCCTTTACCATCAGAATCCAATCAGTAGCTGGATCCTGGTGAGGAGGGTCTAACGCAGTGGTTCTCAGTCTTCCTGATGCTGTGACCCCTTTAATACAATTCATGTTGTGGTGAACCTAACCATAAAATTATTTTCGTTGCTATTTCCTAACTGTGATTTTGCTACTGTTACGATTTATAATCTGATATGCCTGCCACCCCTGTGAAATGGTCCTTCGACTCCCCCAAAGGGGTCGTGACCCACCCATTGAGAATCACTCTTCTAAGGTAACCATCACCACCTTCCTTTTTTGAATAAATGTACATGCAGCCCTCAAAGAACAGCAACTCATTTTTTTTTTGCCTAAAAGTCTAATGACACATTCTCTCTCTCTCTCTCTCTCTCTCTCTCTCTCTCTCTCTCTCTCTCTCTCTCTCTCTCTCTCTCTCTCTCTCTCTCCTCCATGCATTGGCCAGGGGACTGAGGCTCACAGATCATTCAGATGCCTCAGCTTATCACTCCCTCGATATCAGAAATATCCTGAGTTAACCCTGTCATTCATTTCTTGTCTGCCTCCTAGGCTGACTAACTATATTCCCCTGTTGAGTCCTGGCTTGGGTGGCTTTTCTCTGCTGTAAGGCTTGATAGTGCAAAGAGACATCTAGGAGGCTGAGGCTGTGGGGAGAGTAGGCTCCCTAAGGAAAATCCATAAGACATAAATGAAGGGCATTTCTTTTCTCAGTTATGTTATTATCGTATTCTTAAAGACAGGGTAGGCTAATTCTATACTGTTGCTTTATCCCTGGCTTGCCTAGAATCTAAGAAAAAGCAAGCTACCATGTTTATTAAACAATTCATTTCCAGTATTTCACTGTGTTCATTCGATATTTGTACTTAAAGTCCCCACTTCTCCTTATTAGGCTTGATATCTTGTGCCCAAACTGGTGTCCATGAACGCTTTAAGCAGGCTTTTTCTCAAAAATATATTTGAGGAACCAAGATGTAGATCAGTTCAGAGGGTGCTTGCTTAGCACATTCAAGGCCCTAGGTTTGATCCCCAGCACCACACAAACTGAGTGTGGTCATTTGGGCTGGCCATCTCAGCACTTGCTAGGATCACAAGTTCAAGGTCATGCCCAGTCACATAGCTAGTTGGAGGCCATCCGGGGCGTCATGTGGCTCTTTCTCACCAAACTGACATGAACATATATAGACAGACATAATAAACAGCTATAGACAGGTTGGTATATAGAAAGACAGATGGATTCGATTATAAAATCCTGTGGTTTTAAACTCATCAGTGATTACATTTTGTTTCTACAAAGAACCCAGATTTTTCAAATCTCTCTGTTGTAAGATTTTACTTCGTTAGTGTGTAAGACTTGTTGGAGCCAGGTTGTACATCATTCAATGTCCTGTGTTAGTGAAAACTGGTGGGCCTGATTTGTAGGAATGAGCTTGGTCCATGTGAAGGTCAAATGCAGTGACAGCAGACCGACCAAGGCAGATTGGAGTATAGTACCTTTGACAGGGAGAGTTCTAGAGAGAAGTTAGTCACTTGCCTGTCACACTGCAGGCAGAGCATGCCTAACTACACTGGAACATGAGCACTGGAACATAGCTTTTGTGCTTTGTAATATTTTTCTTACCCAGTGGAGTTTTAGCATCTGTAGAACATTTATTATGCTAGGTACCAACTTGTACTTGGTTATTTTATTCATGATGGCTACAGGTTAGTGTAGTTTTGTTTTTTTCACACAAATCTCTTATTTTCCTAAAGCATCTCTTGTCTGTCTCCCGGGGTTGTCTCATATGGGAAAATGATGCCCTCTTGGAACTTTCCAATTTTAAAGGTTTTGGCTATGCCCTTTGTTTCACAAAACAAAGTGTGAGTGGACATGATATGTGTCACTTTCAAGTTGACAGTGTCGGAACTGCCATGCTGTCTGCCCTCTGTCACTTCCCTCTGGCACAAGCCTCATAACATCCCAGGAAGGAATGACTCCTTCAGTCTGGATCCCAGAAGGAAGCAGAATCAACGAACCAAAGTTTTCAGTCAGCCATGAAGGGCACCTTGCATGAGTGGGGAAGTGTGTGTGTGTGTGTGTGTGTGTGTGTGTATAAATGTAAAATACATGTGTATATATGTGACTATATGCGCATGTAGCTGTATGCTTCTGTAGCTTGTATTTAACTCAGGGTGGGGGTGGTCAAGGATAATTCTTTTCCTTTGAAGGGGATTTGTAAATCACTTGAGATACTCAGGCTACATTCTTCTGCTTCATAAGTCATCTTGAGATCTGTTCTAACTTGGCTCTGGTCTTATCTCCTTTCCCCTAGTCCTCTGTCATTGTCATTGTTCTTAATTGCATCCTGTTCATTTAAGCATTTTTAACTGCACTTATCCTTTATCTTGAGGGGGCTGGGACTCGGGTAAGTGACAGCAGTCAGTCTCATTACTGTCATGATGGTAATTAGAAGGGGGGAGGGAGTGACTGGCCAGACGCTGGAGGAAAGTAAAGCTGCTTTCAACTGCCACGGCCACACTTTGTGGCTTTGTGGGAGTTGCTAACAAGTGGGGCCAGAGGTGTTGGCAGTTTCTCTCCCTCCTCTCACCTGCAACCTCGAGCAGAGGAGCCAGCGAGTAATGAAGTCCCTGGACAACTGATCAGCCTCTAAACAGCGAGGCACTTGGCTGGATTCAATTTCACAATCCCCTTATAAAACGTCTCCGGGTGAACTCTGCCTTTGAATTCCCACAAAGTGCATAACAGAGAGCTTATGAGTTATCACATCTGAAGCCCGCTACTCCAGTTCTAAATCACCCCTTTCTTGGGTAGCTCAGCCACTGTGGTTAGACAAATTAATCCTGGGAGAAGCTAAGCAATTGTAATGTGAGAGAAGAGATTCTAATGCCCTCAAGGCCCTGGCAACCACACACATCAAAATCTCCCATTTAATTTATATCAAGCACGGAATTAATAAGAGTCCATGGTAATAAAGTGTCAGGGCAAGAAATGGAAAATAGATATTATAAAATATTTATGTAACAAAATAATCTCCTTTATGGTTACTATTTTTTTCTTCTCGGGACAAAGTAATGAAATTATTGCAACCACTGGAAGAAGATTTCTATATTTTACAAGGAACACAGAAAGACGCTGGCACAGAGCACTATCACAATTCTAACACGCAGAAACAAATGATCTCAGAGAAAGAATAAAATGTGCTGCTGGATAGTTCTCAATTTCTAATGACAAATTCTACATGCATTCAATAAGTTATTCTTCCCAGAACATGCCTGAAATGCTATAATGAATGCAGCTGGCAGAAAAATTGCAATGTAATTGAGTGACATCTTTTAATCACATCCTCAGGCTGGAGACGGGAAATGGAAGCAGGAAAGGAGACCCGGGATTTCTTTCTCTATCACTCATGCTAAATGGTTGTTTGTATTGTTCTATTCCCGAACAAACCCATCAGCATTTTATAGGAAAGAGAGACATTTTTTTCCTCCTCAAAAGGACGAGTTATGAAAGACAACACCAAGTCCAACTATAGACTTCCCATTTTTCTGCTGGCATGTCATTTCACATTTTTAAAAAAAGCCTTCTTGGGAGAATAAAATCGTGTGTAAGCGAAAGAAAGGTGGCTAGGGAAAGAAGGATTGGAAGCCCCATTTGATGCTGGGGTTTGGAGAGCCTCCACTGTGCCAATGTGGCATTCACAGATGTCCACAATCTTTAGAGGCTTGGCCTGGGACCTTAAAGCTATTAACAGTATTCAGCATTCCCAACTAGGCACCTTTGGTGACATTCCCAAATGCCTAGTGTGTGTTTATATAAATGCCCCCGCTTGATTTGCACGATCTTCCTGTTGTAAGTCAGTAGAATTTTCTGTGACAGCAGTATTGAAATATACGTGGTGTGATTATAAGGCTGCCATCTCTTGTGGTCTAAGTTTTTTTGTCGACTGCCTTTTCTTTCAGGAAATTACACTTCATGTCACCCTTCCCATTTTCATATGTGTCTGTGCAACACACCCACCTAGAAACAAGATGCTTTGATCCCTTGATAATGAAGTATTCTATTGGATGTTAAGAAAGACAGACCTAAATGTAGAAAACTCTTCTCCAAGGGGGTGGGGAGGGGCAATGGTGTCTCCAGACAGTAATAGGGAGTGTTCCAAAAGAAATGGCCAGAGTTTGGGACCAGTGTCTTTCCGCTGTGCATATCAATACTATCTTGTCTTTACAACACGATCAAGTGCATTTTAATGCAAGTGCTTATTCTCTGAGCTACTTGTGCCACAGAGTTTTACTTGTGGCTTTAACTCCCCCTACCATATAACTCTGCCTAGGAACACAGTACCCTGTGACTACTCAAGCCCACACCTGCACCTGCAAATCCTCATGATGGCTGGCCCCGGAACCAGCAAAATCCTCTGTATCTGTGGCCTCTCCAGGTTGTGGGGAGGAAGGTGGCAGAATCATCAGTCTCACACATCAACATGGCGGTCTACTGTTCCCAGCTATTATTTAGTCAAACACTAATCTAAGTGGTGCTGTGAGGATACTTGTAGATGTGATTGATGTCTGTAATGCATTGAGTTTGAAGAAAGATGACCTTCAGTCATATGTGTGGAGGTCCAGACTATCAGCTGGAGGCCCTAATGATAAAAATCAAGATTTTCCAAAGGAAACATTCTTCTGTTTTGGCACTATATCCCAACTCCTGCCTCAGTTTCCAGGTCACCTTAAAATGTTGGACTTGTCGCCTGCCACCATCATGTGGGCCAGCTCACTAACAAGAAGGTTTTTGTGTACAAATAGTTAATATATTGTATAATAGTGTTTTGGTTAACAGAAGACCACACATATGAAGGTTATCTCTTAAATTATAAGGGAGCTGAAAAATTCTTATTACATCCTGATATCATGGAACAATTCCTTGTTCCCAGGTTTGCTGTGCTGCAATTATATAAAAGTTTGTCACTCTGTGAACACTGTATACTACTCCATAATGAACAACTATGACCCTGCTTTATGTCTGTATTGTCATCATGGTTTTAGATGTGCTCTTATTTTAAGTTTATCATTAAACAACACACCATTTCAATGCTTCAGGGACTGTTGGAACACATCCAAAGGCATGGTGCATGTGCCTTGTGAGAGAGGCCCCAGGAAGAAAGGCAGAGTGCATTTTGCTCCCTGGATTGTCCTTGGACATGATTTTGTGCCTCTTATGACAGTCATTTACATTTAATTTATAAGACACGTTTATTCTTGTTGGATGTCAGGACATAGCTATAGAACCCAGTCTCGTCAGTGTTCCCTGGATCTGGATATGGCCTTCTGCCTTGCTTTCATGCTTCCTCAGATATGTGGTGATATATTATTTATTATTTATTAAAGCTTGCCTAAAGGTAAAAAGCAAAGCAAGCCACAAGTCATAGAGCCAGGCAGTGGTGGCACACCCTTTAATCCCAGGACTCAAGAGACAAGTGGATGGATCTCTGTTAGGTCAAGGCCACATTGAGCTACACGAAATTGATCCAGTCCTAAAGAGAAACAGCTCACACAATGCTGATCTCAGCATCTAGGATCAAACGCTTTTCATTCCAGGATTTGAGAGTTATAAAAGGAAAAGGCAGCAGTCTGGGATTGCAGTCTGAGGCTTGGTGGAGACAGGATTGCAGTCTCAGGTTTGGTGAGGAGAATTAGTCTTCAGTCACACTGAGGACAGCCTTCCAGTCTGAGGTAGAGGTAAGAGCTAGTGGCTTGGCTGCTTTGCCTCTCTGATCTTCAGTTTGAAGCTTGAACCCCAATATCTGTCTCTGGGTCTTTGTTAATTCATGTTACACAGATACAATCTATAGTACATGCCAGGTAATTGTGTTTCAATTGCACTGTCCTGTGAAAGTTCTGGAAAAGAGCTTCTCTGTTAATATTTAGCATGTGTTCACTGAGGTTTATTTACATGTTTTTCTAATAATGTTTTTCTGAACTCAAACAACCTTCCCTGGATCATTGCTCTCTTTGTTATACATTTGTGCATAAAAGTACACTGAAACCGAAGTAAGGTTTTCTATAGCACTAGGCTGTAGGCCACCCCATTTTTTGGGTCCTCAGATCCCGGGTCTAGCAGACAAGATCTGCACTGGTTGATGAAAGTCAACAACTAGCCTCACGTCTCACATTTATAATTTGATCACATCAAGGACCCATGCAAAGTGACTCAGGCTTGTGTAAGTGCACATTGTGACACGCACAAGATAATAAACTCATCCTCAGGGCTGGAGAGATGGCTCGGGGTAAGAGGACTTGTCACTAAAGTATGCGGACCTGAGTTCAGACCTCCATCATTCACCTAAAAATTTGGGTGTGGTCATATGTGCAGGGAACGAGATGACGGGGACAGAGATAAGAGGATCACTGGGACTTGTTGGCCACCAGCCTCTCTCCATTCACTTAGTGACTCTGTCTCAGGGGGAAAAGGTGGAGACTGACAGAGGGGGACTGTTGACATTCCTTAGTCCTCTGAGAACACGTGTGCACACACCACACCCGTATGCACATATGATCACACACAAATCATTCTGGGCTTGTATCCTTGCCATTGACACATGATATTATGTGTATTTACACATGATAGATACAAGTATGGTGTACACACACACACACACACCCACACACACACAAAAAGGCACAGGCACAGGCAGGCACATGCACATGGTATTGGTTCTGTTTCTCGATAAGACACAGGAGACTTACAAATCGCAGAAGACTTTCCCCGGCCCTCGGCAGGCAGGTACCATGGGCTTAGCGCCGTTCAGCTACTGGAAGTAAATTCTGACAAGCAATCGTGGAAAGCATCGTCCTCTCTGCGCATGTCCTGCTAGCCCGCCCTACTTTAAGCCACCTCGGCACTCATTTTGCTCTTCCTGTGATGTGCAGGCCGTTGATGCCTGTAGAAGAATGGGGGCATGTGCACTCCACTCCGGCACAATCTTTACTACCCTACCTGTTTGGAGGTGTTGTCATTGCTGGCACCGTGGCTGATACACAAGTCAATAACCACTCACTCCGGAGAAGCACCGTTGAGCGTTGAGTAGCTGGCTTAGAATGACACTTTGCTGTCTGATATCTATTGCTCATCTCATCTCTGCACAGCTGAATGTCTGGAGAAACCAGCCTCCATTTGCTGCCACCTACAGCCATGTGGCCTTAGCCCTCACCTCTGCACAGATAATCCTTTCTTTAGGCTAAATAACGACTTTCCGCTGACTAAATATAGATTTCATTTTCCTCGTTGTCTTTGGTGAATCTGCTTCCGTTTGCCATGCTCTCTGCTCACAACTTCCCCCTTTGTCTTCCGCAACCACACCTCTCTTGGTTTGCACCTCACATCATCTTCTTGCAGTGGTGCAGGCTCCCCCAGCCAAAGTGATCTCTTGTGGGTTAAGCAGTATCTCCCAAAAGACAGATTGGTGTCCTGATCCTGGAACCTGTGAATGTGACCCTACTTGGTAATTGGTCCTTAGCTGATGTTATCCACTTAAAACAAGGTTGAGCTCTGATCAGTATGACTGATGGCCATAGAAAAAAAGGCAGACAGAGAGGCAAGAGAGCTGTGTGGCAGAAGCCGTGGAGGGTGGCAAGTTGTTCCTCAAGCAGAGAAACTCCAAGGATGGCCGACAAATGCCAGAAGCCAGAAAAAGAGGGATCCTCCACTACAGACTTCAGAGGGAATATGGCCCTGGCAGCATCTTGATTTCAAACATGTCACCTCCCGAGCAATGACATACTACGCTTGTGCTGGTTTATTCCACTTGAACTTGGTCATAGCAGCTCTAAGAAATTAAGGTACGAGGACCCAGAGAGATAGATGGCTTAGTGGTTGAAAGTACTTCTGGATTGTGAAGAAAGTTTGGCACCCAGCACTCGTGCTCACAACTGAGTAACACCAGTTCTTGGGAATCTGACAGCCTCTTCTGGCATCTGTGGACTCCCGCATACACATGGCATCCACTCGCACAGACAAACACATATGTACACACACACACACACACACACACACACACAAACTTTAAAGGTAATTAAGACATGGCCCCACAGTGTGTCCTAAATGTCAAAGTAGTTCTCATGCATTCTCCATGAGGGGCTCCTTTCTCATCTCATGTTCAATGTAATTCCATTTAGACTTGCACACCAGGCATTTCTTTCAGTAGAAATAGAGAAGGCATGAGCACCACATGCAGACGTCCCCACAAGCTGTGGTACACGATGGCTCACAGGGAGGGCTGAATTGTGCAGACATTATGTCCTCTGGTGATGGGGCCTGCCCTTGCCTATGTCCAGACTGTTCTGTCCACAGAGTCCCCTGGTGTGGGCTGCTTCCATATGGCTCCCATGATGACGAGGATTTGGCAATCACAAAAGGTCAGTGTGTTCTCAGGAAAACTACTTATGGTACATTCTAGCACAGGAGATTCCTAGCTTGGTGACTTCTGTAGTTGAGTTTCAATAATGAATTCAGTAAGAAGCATGTCCCCAGGCAACTCTGTCCCCAGCGGAATTGTCTGATGAAGTGGGCTCTGTTAGCTGCTCGGGAGCTTTGATTACTGCTCATGAGGTTTGCATTTCTTCAAGGAGCTTAATGAGGTTTTTCTAGGGGGCAAAAATCATAAATTTCCATGTTTTAGTAGCTTGGTTTGTAGAAGTACAAATTGTACATCTCTCTCACAGCCCATAAAAGAGGACTCCTCACTTCTTTTGTGAGTCAAAAGTCATCTAAGAAATGCAAGGAAAGGCCTAACTAACATAAATATTAATTATATTTTAAAGGTGCACACTTAGTTTAAATAAAAAAATCAGGTTTGTAAAATGCATGATGCTGCTTGTGCTTTGAATAGGAGTCAATGTAAATGGTCAAAGGAATGTTTTTATAGCCTTAAAATATCTGCATTCATTTACTTTTATATGGACATAATTATAACAGAAAGACAAATCAATTTTAGTAAATTCTAACTTATTTATATGATCTCCCTCTCTCCACAAATCTTCCTTGATTTATTTATTTATTTATTTTGCTCCAGCTCTTTCATTTAAAAGTACTTCTTCTATAGCTTAAAATGATTCCAACCCAATTCATGGTTGATAGTCAAATGTTTTAATAACTTTCTCCCCTGGTCTAATAGCAAATGTATCTACGTGTGCTCGGCTGCCTGTCAGCTCACTAAGTTTCTCTGAGGAGGTTGGGGATATATAAAAAAAAGAAATAGATGCAATCAGAAGCATTCTAAATGAAACAGCAAATTTAGCTGACGGATTGTGTCGAGTACTAATGAGCCTGCCGCCTGGCCCGCTGCACTCTCGTGTGTGACAGGCTGAGAGTAATGACCTTGCTCCAGACTTCAGCGGAGAGTCGCTGCAGCTGGTGACAAATAGATGCCTCTGATTACACTCCAGCCACCCCACCTCTCCTGGGACCTCAGAAGGAGTTCCACACATGAAAACTGCTACTTCAAATCAGGTCATGCATTTGCTAACTTCTAGGGGGTGGGGCACAGACAAAGGGAAACATGAACCTAAACCTCTGAAGTTCACAACTAGCTTCAAAATGCCCTGCTCTAGTAACCGACATATTACGATTTGGGGGACAGAGTCTCATGTAGCCCAGGCTAGCTTGGAACTTGTTATGTAGCCAAGGATGACCTTGACCTTCTGATCTCCCTGCTTCTACCTCCTGAGTGTACGTGCTTTGTATGCCTAGCTTATGCAATGCTGGGAATTGAATCCAGGGCTATATTCATGTTAGGCAAGCACTCTACCAGCTGAACCATTGCTCCAACACTTTAACCAACATATTCCTGAAATTAATTTTAAAATTTAATAATACATTTACTCACTACTTTCCCTTGCTGCTTATACTCTTTAAAAATGAAAACATTTTATGAAAAACCTGTAAACAATGGAAAGGACCTCCTTAAATAGGAAGGGGAGTAGAGGGTCTAGCCCAGAAGTGACTAAAAATCCTGTTGCCCATGTGCATTCAATGAAGACAGGAGAGCTTCACTCTTAATGGTGAGAGTTGCTGTGGGATAATCTGTCTGTACTCTGTGAATATATGTTACTCTCAGTGGTTAATGAAAAGCAGACAGGTCGGTAGCCAGACAGGAATTTAGGTGGAAAAGCCAAACTGAGAATGATAAGAAGGAGGGCAAAGTCAGAAGAGTGGTCAGCCAGCCAGAGGGAGCAGGAGATGAATGTGTATGTTAATAAAGGTACCACCACATGGCAGATCATGAATAAAGAATATGGGTTAAGTTAAAATGTAAGAACCAATTAGTAATAAGCCTGAGCTATTGGCTGAGCATTTATAATTTATATTAAGCCTCCGAGGAGTCAATTATTTGGGAAGCAGCTGGTGGGTATTTGGGAACAAGTAGTCGGGACAGGAAAACTCTTACCTAGAGCGAGCACTTGGTGAAGCATTGCTCATTTTTTCAGGGAACAGAGGTCAAGATGTTACCAGCTGTGCCCATTGTATGGTAAGGAATGAAAGTTGTAATGCCAGGCTTGGGCAAAGTCAAGTGGATTTGCACATGTCTCCAGGACTTAAGTCTTCTATTGTATTTTGTTTTGAGACAGAGTCTCACTATATAGTCCTGGAACTATTTAGACCAGAGCTGGCTAATTCAGGAAAAATATCCAAGGAAATGTCTAATAATTTCAGCATGACAGACCCACAGTCTTCTGGCCGATGTAGCTGTGAACACAGGATAAGGGGTTGCGCAGAGCTTATAGATATCTTTTCCATTTTTTAGCAGGGTCTGTTTCAGAAGACAACGCATTCACTGTAGTTGTTTGAATATTGTCCTGTTGTGGGTTGGTCAGGAGAATGGAAAAGATCTGCTTAACACTGAAAAAGAGGAAATCATGGATGAGAAAAGGAATCATGTTATTCAAAAGCTATGTAGTCAACTGCCAAGATGGTCCTAAGGGCTTCAATATTTATGGTTTTATGTTTCCTCCCACTATGTGCTAGGATCTGTGCATGAACCCTACAGAATATGACAGATACAAAGTCCATCATGAGTTTCCTCCTGAAAAAGGAATGGGAAGGGTCTATAGTCATGGGAATGGGGTTGCACAGGGGTGGGTCTATGGGGCCAAGCATTGATGTTTTCCAGAATAGGTGACAAAGGACAATGTTGCTTCCATTCGGCTTGCTCTCTTGCAGTCTTCCTCTCTTGATTCATTTGCTCTGTGGAGCACATTGGGTAGCATATTGTGACCATCTCTCTGAAGAGGTCATGGCATGAGGAATTAAGACCTTTGGCCAATAGCCATGAAGGAGTTGAACCTCCCCTGTTTCAGCCACAGCTGGCCTCAAGCTTTCCCATTGCTGACTACTATAGCCTCTGCTGACAGAGGGGCTGCAACTTCAGGAGCTATTTGGAGCCAGAATCACACAACTAAACCATGTTCAAACTCTTGACCCTCAGAAACCACAGACTAACAAGTGTTACGGCCTTAAATAGCTATGCTTGGGTAGGGAATGCATCCCTCACAAAAGATGACTAACAGGAGAGCTGTGAACATACTCTGCAGATGCTGAACTCCTGTTACCAAGCTCTTCCTGTGAAATCAAGAAAGAGAAGCCACTTTCTCTAACAACTGACGACAGCATAGGTGAAAAAGAAATCTGTTAGGAAAGGGCAGACAGGGGTGTGATTGGGGCAGGGGAAGAACTGAGCTTTTGATAATGTCTCGAGCTGGCAAATGCAGTAAGGACAAATGCTGGAAAAACAAAGGCAAAGACGATCTTTCTGAACTCATGGTTATTTTGCATGGGAATTGTGCTAATTAATTTGCAGCTGGGGATGGCACCGGACAACAAAATGACAGCTGGCAGTTTTGAAGCCTCATGTTTTCTGAGGCTCAAGATCACAGTCTGGAGTCTGTTACAGTATGAGTTTAGTGCTAGGGACCTATTGAAAGATATCAACTCTTGTGAGGGGAGAAACATATCTACATACTTAAACATATATATGTGTGTATATGCACACACATGTAAACATGGTCGCCACATATACCTAATATAAAATACTGATTTCCTTTTATAGTATTAGTTTTTATATTATGCATTACATATGATTAAAATTGTGAAGTATGCAAGAAGCAAGAGAATATGGCACATGGTTAAAAGAAAATTCTTCAGTGGAAATGAGCTCATGTATGGGTTCAATCCCGATGTTGAAACAAACAGAAAACTCCTTTAGAATAACTATGACAAGTTGACAAATGTATTAAAGAACCTCTAAGAGAAAATTCATGTACCAAGAAGTGGGTGAGGAGTTTTACGAAATAATAGGAGCAAACACACAGACACAGAAGCACAAGAAAGAAAGAGAGAGAGAGAAAGAGAGAGAGAGAAACATCATAAATTTAAAAAATACAAGAGAATCCTTTCATAGAATCTTTACAAGACCGTGAAAAGTTGGTTATAATTTATATGGGAATGTAAAAACAGATTTTGTTCAAGAAGGAATTAATGTGTCTGCTATCAAGTTAATATGAAACCAAGGAATCAAGATGTTGTATTTGCACAATTATGTGACCTAGATCAATGAGACAAACACTTATTATCAACTAATTTTTGTAAAGGTATCAGGATAATCCATTGCGGAAACGGATAGTCTTTTCTCCCTACTGTTTTGGTTGTGTTTTCATCATTTGACAATCTCACGCATTCTCATAATATATTTTGATTAAATCTGCACATCTCCTCTCACCTCCAATTTCTGCCCTACTTCCCTGCTACTTTCTCCTCCCAATGTCAGGTGATTTTTTTTAATCCGCCATATCCACTTAATGCTTCCTGCATGTGTATGAGTGATGGACAACCTATTGGAGCACAGGTAGTTTCTCAGGGACCACATTCCAGATAAAACAGACACTCCGTGCTCCAGCAGCCATAGATTACCAATAAGTCTCAGCTAGGTTGGGGCTTTATGATACTTTGCCTGGCTTGATCTGGTGCATGTCTCATACATGCATTCATTTTGGCTGGCTTGATCTTGCGCTGGTCTTATGCATGCTTTTACAGCTGCTGTTAGTTCACATGTACAACAGTGCTGGCATGTCCACCAAATACTGTTTTGCTGTAGATTTCCACTACCTCTGGCTTTTAGTCTCTCTGTAATGACCCCTAAGCCTTGAGGATATATATAGTAAAATATAAATGTCCCATTTATAGTTGTATGGTTCTCAACCTTTTATCCTCCACATGTTGACTAGCTGTGATTTTCCGTATTAATTACCTTATACTATAAAAAGAACACTCTCCATTAAGGTTTGAGAAATGCACAAATATATGTATATAAAGATAATAGCTTAAGGGTCAGTCTATTACTTTGTTCATTTAGCATTAGGTTCTCCTCTAGGGCTAAGATCCAGCTAGCCATGGGTTTTTGTGAATGGAACCAGACAAGAGTTTTGTCTTGTTGAGTGAACTTTTAAACCAGATCAGAAAAGGATTGGTTACTTCTATAACACTGTGCCGCTATTATGCCAGTAGGCATATCTTCTCCCCTAGCAGAGTATCTTTTTGATGAACAGTGCTGGAATGATTGGATATCCAAATTTAAAAAAAAAAACCAAACTCAAGTTCTCCATCACATTACCCGTGATGAATGTAGAGAATCACAGACTGAAACGTAAAATCTAAAATTATAGAACATCTAGGTGAGTCATAAGAAACTAGGTGTGATTTCATCAAAATGTTTAAATTCTATACTTTAAAGGGGATCATTAATAAAAAGAAAAGATAATTCAGGATCAAATATTAAGAATAAGTTAATAGATGTACTCAGTGAAGGATTTCTATCTAAAGTATGTTAAAAACTGCTACAGACAAATAATAAAAGGGTGATTCTTCACCCAGTAACACTGGCAAAAAATACTTAAGCAGACATTTAACAGAAGAAGATACATGTTGGAAAATTGACATAAGAAAGTGCTTATCATCACTGCTAGCATATATGAGTATATGCAGATTAAAACCACTACACAGTAGCATTTCAAACCTTTCTAATGACTAAAATAATACCAAATGTCCAAGCACATAGAGAAACTGAAACTCTCACATCTTGTTTGTGGAACTTACAATGTAAAGTGGTAAAATATAACCATTTTGGAAAGTTATCTGACAATTTCCTACATTGCTAAATTAACAACTACTTTATGACCCAACATTTCCACTCCTTGGTTTATAGAAATGGCACATGTCTATAAAAGGATTGTGCAAAGATGTTTATCAGAGATTTACTCATGGCATTCTCCACCTGGATACACCCCCTTGACTCATAATGTATCCACAAATTGTGATATATACTTATCGATTAATATCATAGAAAAGTATACATCAATAAAAAGGAATCGGCTGCTTCTACACAGAATGGAGTCTATGAGTTTCCTAAAGGGGCCAGTTATATAGCATATATTTAATGTATTGAGAGACATTAAACCTGTGGTTGTCTGAAATGATGAGAATGGTCTCCAAAGGAGAAAGGTGGAATCTTCTCTGGTTATGGAAATGATCTGTACTTCGGTTGTTGTGGTAATCAAAAAGGTATACACATTTTGAAAACACATCAAGCTATATGTGTTAAATTTTAAGTTCATACAGTTGGTTCAAATGGTTTATTACATTTTTTATGCTAGACAATTCTGTCACCATTTTTCTTTGTTACAAAAATCCTCATATTTACCAATCATGTGTTTGCTAGGTTTCGGGTGGAGGATATTCTTAACTCCCTATTTCAAAGATAGCGATTTGGGAGATGTAAACTGTGGTTTATTTTCTCAGTGGTAACTCTGGGGTTGGATGTTATTCTTCCTAATTCTGGTAGGTTTTTGTTGTTGTTGTTGTTTTTAATTAGTGAGCCAATTTTGACCAAGGTAGTAAAAATCATTAATGCTTAATTAGAAGACTACACAGTAATTTGCAGCTGAGATGAGAGCAAATCACAATCATTTTATTTTATCTTCCCCTCAAATAATACCTTCCAGCAGGAAAATTCTGTTATTCTGACAGATCTGTTAAGCCAGAAAATACATTGAGTTTTTGTTTTGCCCATGACTGCTTTATCGGCTTTCTTAACATTCTCCCGCAGTTCAAAGGATAATGATGGTAGGAATGCTAACCTTTTTTTTCAGAAGGACATGGAAAGTGACTAATCATTGTTGGCAAGATGCCCTGAAATAACATTCCTTCTATTATTTCAAAAGAATAGCAATTAGCAATACCCTAGTTTCCCTGAGTCGCCAGAAAACACCTCCAAAAATGAAATGAGAAAGCCCAGGGTAGTGTGCACACAATGTTGTCCCTCACAACCAGACCAGCTAAGTGGTGAGCAAACAGGTAGCTTGGGATGACAGTGGCCTTCCTGCTGTGCCTTCTCTGAGATTCATGAGAAAGACATCTTGGAATTATCCACAAGTACTTGACTTCTCCACTTTCACCACAGATGTGGATAGATTTCACAGCCAGAGCTTATGGGTTACAAAGAGTTAAGCAATTATTTTCTCAGTAGATTGACCTGGTCTTTGAAGGTGATAGTGAGTTGGTCTCTTACCTAAGGCAACTTGGGAATTTCCATACCATCTGCTGTGATGTTTGTAGTGATCCTTGAAAAAGAATAAGACTCACTACCCAAGTGTCTCTCCTAGCTAAATTCAAAGTTATTAAGATTATTCTTTAGAGCTAAATTATCACTTCCTTAGAAGGTAATATTTGAATATATGTAAATCCATAAAAGCAAACTTCTGAGAAACCAAAGCACACAAAGTTTTGAAAATTTAATCATAAGAAGAATGGATGCTCATTTCAAGAAATTTGTAATATAAGAAAGATATAAAAATAACATTTGTAAGTAAGTGAGATCACAATGTTTTAATTTCTCTTTGTGGTTTATTTCACTTATTGCAATATCCTCTGGATTTGTCCATGTTGGGCAAAAGGCAATGTCTTTTTGTTTGTTCTGTTTTAAGACTGTATAAAATTTCATTGTGTATATGTTCCATATTTTCCTTTTCTATTTCTCTGTCATTAGACAGGATGTTTTCATGTCTTGGTTGATGTAAACAATATTGTCGTTCACATTGGGCTAGGTTAGTAGAAAGAAGAGAGGTTGCTGGGGTATATAGTGATTCACTATCCATTTCTTTACAAACCCCCATATTGTCTACTATTATGACTGCAAAAATTCACGCTCTGACAAGTAATGGGCAGGGTCCCCTTTCTCCAGTTTCTCTCCAACATATGCTTCCTTTTGGCCTTATGATAATAGTAATCCCAGCAGATGTGAGATGGTGCTTCATAGTGGATGTAACTTGCATTTCTTTGATGACTAATGATAAACATTTTTCATATACCTTTGGGCCTCTTTGTTAAGAGAAGCTTTTTCTTTGCTAGCCGCTTTGGTTTATCCCCCGCCAGTCGCCTGGGCTCTGCCGAGCCAGCCTGGTTCTAGATCCGCATCAGTCCCAAATAAACACACAGGAGGCTACATTCATTATGAAGCTGTTGGCCTTGCTTGTCTCTTACTGGCTAGCTCTGCTTTAAGTAATTACCCCATAATTGTTAATATAAGTATGTCTCTTACAGGAGAATAGTTCCAGGCTTCCTACCCCCAATGGCGTTACATGTTGACTCCCTTGTGTTTCCCCTTCCCAGAATCCTCCTCAACTCCTAGTCCCTCCTATCTAGGTTTTCTATTGGCCAGACAGTACTTTATTGACAAATGCACAGGCAAATAACAGGACTTCCCCAACATCTCCTCTTTTCTGTTTAAACAAAAGAAAGGTCTTAATTTTAACATAGTCAAATTGTATATGACAGAACAGTTATCAAGTAAGAACATAGTTACAATATTTTAGCAAGATTTAAAGAAAATATCATCCATCCCATCCTTGTGAGTCAAAAGTTCTATATGTATCTTTTATCATAACTAAGGAAAACTATAATTATAACTATCTGTCTTCAACTCCATCAAAGACCACAGAAGGATAATATATAAACACTAGGATTGACAGAGACATCTTACTGCCTGGACAGTCACCGGAAGTTCCTCTGTAACGTTGGGGCATCCATCTTCAGCCCATAGGCCACAATGTGTCTGGAACACTTCTCAGCAAAGCAGGAAATTTCAAACTGTCCATCTGCGTTGGCAGTCTGTCAGTCATTTTTCTTTGTCCTGCAGAAAGTCTCGTAGACTCTTCATGAAGCAGGAACCCTGTAAGACTGAGTTCAGTAGTCACTTTCCTGTGGGTCCTGCATGTCCAGTTTATACAACAGCAGTCAAACAGTCTAGGCAAGAGCAGTTTCTTGCCCAAATGGCTAATCTTGCCATGTTGAAAGCAAACTCCATAACAAGTTTCTTCGATGCCCATCTTCCTCTCAGATTATAATTGGTGCTGCCAGGAGCAGACATTTCCCATTGTCAAGACAAACCCTAAACCATTTTAAATGCCATGTTCTGAAGGTCTTTGAGAGGTTTGAAGACTGTCCATCTCAAATATATTTCTGTATATCTAGAAACCTAACTTATGTAACTAGAAATTCTATTATAAGTAACTATCTATAGTCTGTATTCAATTATGCATTACGTTGTAAAAGATCAGTATAAGCACAATACTTAATCAAGAGGAGAAATATAAGCATCACAAAATTGACCTTGATTTTGTCTCAATAAATGAAAAACAATACCCATACCATAATTCCCCTTTTTACCATTAAAAAAGATTGGCTGTGATCACTAGCCAATTATAAACAATCCCATTTAAATGAAAACAAAGATTTATAAACAAGATGGGAATTGGGACGTCGCTCATTCCAAACTGCTTCCTGCTGGAAGGGGGCGCTGTTTATACCATGGGGATCATGACAAAACTCAGAAACCTGTATAAGTCCATATTTTCGGGTCTGTAAGACTGCATCATCTTTGCTGTTTCGATTGTTGGAACACCTGGTCCACTGCTTCCGGGGGGTCTTGGTTCGTCAAACCACAAAAGCCTGGAAGGAATCCTTAGCTTTTCATTTTCTGTAGAAACATAAATAAAAACTCCTTTTCAAAGTAACATATCCTTACACTTAAATTTTGAAGTCAAGGCATTTTTAAAAGATAGAAGTTGGATTAATTCAGCAGCATTTATAATCAAGTGTACTTTAGCAGCAGTTCCTTCCTGAGCAAGCAAAAAAACTGAAAAACACAATAGCGTACAGTATCCAGACTCTCTGTGTATTTTCCATCTTTACGTGGCTTATTTATTTATTATTACTTTATTTCTTTCACTTTTATTTCTTTTTCTCTGAGACAGGGTTTCTCTTTGGAAATCCGCCTGCCTCTGCCTCTGGAGCAATTCCTACCAGCGTGGGCCACCACAACGCCAGCTTTTGTATTTATTTACCACTTTGCCGTTTCATTTTCTCTCTCAATCTCACGTATATTTTTAAACACACTGTAAACTTTTAGAGATTTTCTTCATCCAAGTCTGACTTTACTGTAAATCTTTATGTTTTTCTGACCACGTGTCTTATCTGTAAAACCGCGGCTGTTTTAAACTGCCGTTTCAAGATAGCGGGCGTAAGCGTGATTCCAGCTTACCGCCTCAGTCCATGCTGACCTCCAGCAAAAGCTGCCACTTCCAGCTGTACATACACCCCTTTCAATCGGTAGCAGAGTCTCTTAAAACAACCTTGCTGGTTTTTTTTTTTTTTATGCCGAGTCAGGAAGACTCCAGTAAGCGAGCCACGTGAATCTCGGCTTGTCGCTAGCAAAACAGAGCACACCTGAGAAAAATGCTGCTACCAAAAATCTGTGCTTCTCTCCGTTCTTCTGTTTCTAAAATTCCTTTAAAGCTTTTGTCATTCTGCGTGGAAATTCATGATCCCACTCCTGATCACCATTTTGTTAAGAGAAGCTTTTCCTTTGCTAGCCGCTTTGGTTTATCCCCCGCCAGTCGCCTGGGCTCTGCCGAGCCAGCCTGGTTCTAGATCCGCATCAGTCCCAAATAAACACACAGGAGGCTACATTCATTATGAAGCTGTTGGCCTTGCTTGTCTCTTACTGGCTAGCTCTGCTTTAAGTAATTACCCCATAATTGTTAATCTAAGTATGTCTCTTACCGGAGAATAGTTCCAGGCTTCCTACCCCCAATGGCGTTACATGTTGACTCCCTTGTGTTTCCCCTTCCCAGAATCCTCCTCGACCCCTAGTCCCTCCTATCTAGGTTTTCTATTGGCCAGACAGTACTTTATTGACAAATGCACAGGCAAATAACAGGACTTCCCCAACACCTCTTCATATCTCCTTTTAATAAATGTCTATCCAGGTCATCTTTCCATTTTAAAGTCAGAATCTTTGTTTTCACTAGTAAGTTGAATGGATTAAAAAAAATAGTTTTTGCATGTTAGGCTCTTCCCCCGCCCCCTGCAGACTCCTGTTTGATTTTGCCAATTTATTTCTTCCCAGTGAAGCTTTTAGATCAATGTCTAGTTTACTTTGGCTATTGTTTGTGACATCCAAAAGTCATGCAAAGCCCAGGAGGCTCTCCCCACATCCTATTCTGGGGTTTTATACCATCCACTTTAGATTTAGGTCTTTCCGTCATATGCCGTATGGAGTGTAGGCGGGTTGTATGAATGACATTAGATTCAGTTTTCACCCTTTTGTACCATCAGTTGAAGAGATTGTCATTTTCTTGTTGTGTCTTCTTAGTGTCTGTGTCAAAAGTTAATAGACTGGGAGTGTTTGGATTCACTCATGAGTTCTCCACTTTGTCTATATTTACACCAAGCCATGATCTTTTAGTAACTGGGCCTTCATTATACAGCTTCAAATCAAAGAATGTAATACTTCCAATTTTGTTTTTCTTTCTTAGAACTATTTATCTATTTAGGGGCACTATGAATTTAGTTGCATTTTAGAATCTTTCTACTATTTATGTAAAGAAAGCTATCTTTATTTTGATAGAGGCTGCACTAAATCTGCACATCTCCTTGGTCAGTACGGCAATGTTAACAATATTACTTCTGTCCCATAGTGTGCACTGTCATGCCATTTACTTGAGTCTTCAGTGTCTTATGGATTTCACTGTAGACCTTCAACCTCCTCAGTTAGATATTTACTTACTTAATTTGTTCCTAGGTATTATGTTTTTGTACCATTATGAATGCTACTATTTTTAATTTTATTTTTAGTTAGGTTATTATTTCAGTACAAATGCTGTTGATTTGTATCCTGCAACCTAACAAAATATCCATTTGTTAGTTCTAACAGGAGTGATGTGTGTGTTTAAATATAATCTTTGGTGACTTTCACATATGTGATTATATCATTTAGAAATAATATAATTTTCCTTCTTCCATTTTGATTTGTCTATTTATTTTTCTTCCCTGATTGCCCTTGCTACTATCTCTAAAGCAATAGTGAATGAGATGGTAAGAGTGGAACAGCAATCAGTTTTTCTTTATTGCTTATGATGTGAGTTGTTGAGCTTTCATAAACAGTCTTATGCTGAAGAATTTTCTTTCTATACCTTAATTATTCAGAGGTTGTATTGAGAAAGGATGCTGAACTTTTTCAAATGCTTTTTTCCTGTCAATTGATCTTTTTTTCCCCCTCTTTTGCTCTACTAGTGTGATGTATCACAATGGCTGATTGGTATGTGTGAGATAAGTTTTGTAGGTTATTGTAAATTCCACTTGGTCATGTTGTTCAGTTTTTTGGGTGCATTGCTGGAATCAATTGCTAATATTTTATTATTTTCATCAATGTTTATCAGAGAGATTAGCTGTGTTTGTCTGGCATAGGTATCAGAATGATTCTGGCTTCATAAAATATTTTTGAAAGTATTTTGTCTAGTTCTATTTTTTGAAAGGCTTTAAGATATAACACATTGCTTCTTTTTTTTTTTTATTGTTCAGTCACTGAAGCTTTATGGTCCAGAGTTTTCCTTTGAATAAGGGTTTTTAAAATTAGTTATTTGATATCTTATTTATTATTTTTCCTCTTGGGATTTTTACTTCTGATTGAATCTTGATAAGATGTATTTTTCTGGGAATTTATCCATTGACATGTAACTTCATTAAGTTCTCTGATTGTCATTTTTATTTCCTATATTTCTATTGTAACTTCTTGACTTTTAGTTTTGATTTAAGTCTACTATTTTCCTTAAAGTCATGAGGGGTCTGTTAATTTGTTTATTATATTTTCAATAAATTTAGTGCTATTGTTTTTTCTGTTCTCTGACTTACATTTTTGAAGAATTCTTCCTTCTAATTTTGGGTTCGATTTATTCTCTTTTCTGGCTCTTTGAGGTGTAATGGTTGGCTTGTTTACCTGGTATGTGCTTTCCTTTCTGAGGTAGGTATGTAATGTTGGAAGCTCCCTTCTTCTACCCCTCTTCTGGCAGCCTACATGTTTTGATATGCCGTGTTTACATACTCATTTGTTTCAGGTGCCTTCAAATTTCCCATTTGAATTCTTCTTTGACCCATTAGTTGTTCAGAAATACACCATTTACTTTTCATATATTTATCAATTTTAGAAAAGTTTTAGATTTTAAATTTTCAGAAAAATGCGTCTTTCAATTTTAGAAAAAATATCTATTTTGCATTCCTAGTTCCATGTCATTGTAGTCTAAAGTAATATTAGGTATTTTTCAATCTTCTTAAATTTGTTAAGATTCATGTGACCTAACATATTGTCGCCCTGGAGAAAACCCATGAACATTGGGCAGGAGTGTGTAGTCTGCTGTGGATGGAAATTTCCATTCATCCATCAGCCCCTCTGGTTAACAGTGCTGTTCAAGGCCAGCATTTCCTTCTTAGCATTCTGTGTGACTACACAAAGATGCCCTACAACTATTGATCCGTCTGCTTATTTCCCCTTAGTGTGTGTAATTTTGCTTATGGCTTTTGGCACTTCAGCGTTAGCGGAGCACACCTTGCCAATTGTTCCATTCTCTTGAGATCTTCGTTTAGTCCTTTATTTTCAGTTGTCTGAGCCAGTGTGTGTGTGTGTGTGTGTGTGTGTGTGTGTGTGTGTGTGTGCGCGCGCGCTCTTAAAGTTGAAATAATCTCTCATTGTCAGCATATTTTTGGATCGTATTTTTATATCTTAGGTCATTTTGATTAAAAAGTTTAATCCACGGGGTTTTTTTTTAATAGGTAACTCTTCCTTGCCAATTTGTTGTTTCCTGGTTGTTTTTGTAGCTCCTTTGTTTTTCCTCCTCTTTTGTCTGTGACGTGATCACTTTCTGCAGTGCTGAATTACGAATCCCCTCTCTCTATTGTTTATGAACCAGCTGCATTTTGTGCCTGCTTACTATGAGACTTAACAAAAGCCATCCTAACACCACAATCCACCATTTTAACCTCATAAAATCTGTTGTGTACAAGTTTAGACATTTATCTCCCAATTTTGTTTCTGATATTGCAATTTAAATCTTTTTATATTATACACTTCTGAACAACTTCATTCTTTTTTACCTTTAATCTTCATACTAGAGATTTATACAGTGGTGTGTGGGAACCCTTTCTCAACTAGACAGAGAGCCAATAAGGGCAGCAGGAGTCTCCAGCAGCAAAGGGGGATCTGTTGAGGTGATGCTATGGAGGTCTTCTTGTTATCTTTTTGCAACAGCAGGAAGTCCTTCTTGGTTCCTACCTGATTCTGAGCAGAACAATGGGGTAGTGGAGGTATCATGCTTTTTGCTTGTTCCTAGGTAACCCTCCTGGGTTTCTGTGCTCAGAAACGTTTCTGTACTTTCATCTCCTGTGTTTTCCTTCACTTATCATTCTCAACATGCAGTGGTTGATTTATATCCAGTGGGTGGGCTGTGGGGAAAGGTCTAGGAGCTTCTGTTTGATTATCGTGCTGACATCACTCCTAGTGTGTTCTTGATTAATATTAATAAGACACTATCTAGAAATATACATTAGCATGTATCATTAACGCTGCTTATGATGGTGTTAAATATTATCACTTATAAGTGTTTACTTTGTGGGTACATATAATGCTCCTTAGGTTGTAATTTATTTAATTCATAGGCTAATTTTTATTGCATTTATGAAAAATTTTATGTATTCTTGCAAAAAAAAAACCCTAATGGTTTTCAGTTATTTAAGTGATGAAGCCAGCATTCTGGTGACATAATTTTAAGGGAAAGATACAGCCTAGGGTTGGAAGGCAACGACTTTCTTTAACTGAATGCTTTCTTGAGTTTGAATATCTGCACATAGTTTTCACCTTTAGGCTTTTGTATGATTTATGGACAAGGCCTTTTAAGATGGTTTTCTAGTGCTTGGGTGTGTGGGAGTTTGAATGAGAATGATCCCCTTAGTCTCATGTTTGAATACTTGGTTCTCAGTTGGTGGAACTGACTGGGAAGGAGTAGGAGGCATGGTCTCATTGGAAGAGGTGTGTCCCTGGGGGTTGGACTTTGAGGTTTCAAAAGCCTTATGCCACTCTCGGTATGCTCTCTTCTTTGTGCCTTCGGATCAAGATGTAAGCTCTCAGCTACTGCCCAGCATCACCCCCCCCCCCCCCCGCCTGCCTGTTGCCATGTTTCCCTTTGAAACTGTAAGCCACAAATAAACTTTCATCTCTAGGTTGTCTTAGTCATGGTGTTCTATTCCAGAAAGAGAAAATAACTAAGACAAGGAATATCAGGAAGATGGTTAGTTTGTATCTCCAGAGCTCGCTGCCTATTGTGTTCCATGTCTTATTTCCAAAACTTACTTCATTTGATTTCTCTCAGCCTCAAAGAGGTAAGAGTAATAGTTTCTTCTAGTGAAAGAAAAGGAATCAAAGAAGTGAAATGTTTTGCTCAGGGTCTGACAAATGGCCAGCCAGTATTTAAACCCTACTTATTCTGCCTTTAACTGCACCCCTTAAGTGAGTGGTGAGACAACAGTGGGCGGGGTCAGAGGTGAAGGTACTGCCATTTCCCTCGAGGAGGCCCAGCTGGCCTTTTGGCAAACAGTCTCCAGGGGCTGAGTCATGAGGACCCAGGTAACCATGCAAAGGTTTCTCAGAGAGTCTGTAAGGGTGGCTCTCAACCTTCCTAATGCTGTGATCCTTTAATACAGTTCTTCATGTTGTGATGAATTCCCCCACTATAAAATTAGTTCATTGCTACTTCATAACTGTAATTTTGCCACTTTTATGAGTTGTAATACAGAGACCTTATATGCGGGATATCTGATA
The DNA here is from genome assembly GCF_017639785.1 of Mesocricetus auratus. Taxonomy (NCBI): domain Eukaryota; kingdom Metazoa; phylum Chordata; class Mammalia; order Rodentia; family Cricetidae; genus Mesocricetus; species Mesocricetus auratus. The sequence continues at coordinate 44,982,960 of NW_024429186.1, read as the reverse complement.
TGAGACCCCTATGAAAGGGTCATTCGACTCCCAAAGGGGTCGTGGCCCACAGGTTGAGAATGACTAGTCTACAGGGCAGCGTGTCTGGAAAACAGTGCTTTGGAGGGATCTGGGCTAACACAGTGCACAGATGGGGCATGCTCCATGTATCTGGGTGCTCTGCCAGGGAAAACTGATCATCTTAGAGCTTTGATACGTTCTTGTCTGTCCGACACTCTTCCAATTGCTTTCAATGTTAGCAATCGTGGTGCTGACAGAAACATCCAGCTTTGGGTTTAGTGTAACCAGGTTAAGGCAACTCATAAAGCAAGCTGGAAAGAGGGATAAGCCATTTGAGTTGTATATGGGGACTTCGACAGAAGCAATACTCTCATTGATTTTTTTCTCATAACTAGTGAAAGGAATTTTATGTTGGAGATGAGCATGTGTCTGATTTCTCTTGAAAATAGGTTAAACCACAGAAAATAATTTGGCTTAGCTATGTCAGAACATTCTGAAAAAAAACCCAGCTCTTTGTAACCACTAGTTTATCATTCCAGTGCAGGGGGGTACCTGTGTTTATGTCAGATAAATGAACAAAAGCATGTTAAAAGACAAGACTGTGTGAGGCAGGGGATTGATGAAAAGATAACCCACACTCCTAGCCACACATCCAAAGCAACAAGGAACACATACATCTATTTCAGATGCATTAAGAATCTTTTAAGCATAGTTATTGTGTGCATACTCCTATGGAATCACTTTTGCACTGTGTAAAATGTCTTAGATCAGCTTGAGGCTGGTACATGGTAGAGATTTTCTACTGTGGTGGTTTGAAAGAAAATGGCTCCCAATAGTGGCACTATTAGGAGTTGTGGCCTTGTTGGAGGAAGTGTGTCACTGTGGAGGTGAGTTCTCCTACGCTCAAGCTATGCCCAGAGTCTCAGATCACTTCCTGTTGCCTTCAGATCAAGATGTAGTCAGCACCACATCTCCCTGCACACCACCATGGTGATAATGGACTAAACCTCTGAAATTGTAAGCTGCCACCTTAATTAATGTTTTCCTTTATAAGAGTCTCTTCACAGCAATAGAACCCCTAAGACAACTACGCTAATGTTTTAAATTGCTTCTGTCACCTAATAGTTTTATTTCACAAAGTCACGTTCCAAGTTTGTTAATGGATAACTGACATGATATGCTAATAAGCCAAGGAAGATTAGTTTCAATTCAGGCTTCCTTATATCTCAGTGTACTTTACAAATTGTTTTTATAATATAGTCAATCTTGTGACTTCTTAAATATGCTCCTAAAGTTCACTGTTTCCAATGAATTATTTTGCACACAGCATTCCCCATTGTATCCAGAAAGACCCTTGCCATGAACTGCTAGAAACCATTTAATTGGAGACTCCTGACTCTTTAAAGCCTCGCTGTTACAAGTCTTAGTTTTCCCTCTCTTCATCTGTGTGAACTTCCTCTGAGTGTGAAGGAAGAGGCTTGCATGATGAGTACAGGTTCCATCCCACATGGAAACAGACAGTGATGTCACGAGTGCTGGCTATGGTCTGAGTGTTAAAGTGACATGCGGATTATCTCACTTAATCCTATTCTGTAGCTCTTTCCTCCAAATGGAAACATTCTCTCCAGAAGGAAGTGGGAGAGCTCATGAGACTTAGGCAATAGATGTAACAAACAAGGCCCAGGAAGTAAATGAAATTTACAAGGTTTAGGAAGCTCCCAGAAGTCACAAGATTTAATGACTTCCCTAAGGCTGTATGAGCAGTAACAATTGCTGGGATAGCGGACTCTCATTGGCCAAGCTGCCTATAAATTGTGTCAGGAGTTCTAGGGATACAACTTTCATGAGACTTCACCCATGATGGGGTTAGCTTCTTAGTGACACAGTTCCCTTTGAGTGACATGGGGTCCTGTAAGTAGCACCTGACCCACAATCCTATTGCTAACTTACCAGTTTGTTAAACTGTACTTGTATAGAATCATTTCTTTCTGTATCATTCATGCTATAACTATATAAATGAGAATTTTTTAATGTCTCCTCACAATACTTCTACAAGGTTGGCATTCAATCTTAATATGTATAGACAGGAGCACTGGAAGTCAAAAGAATACCCTTTTCTACTGCCATCAGAAGCAGTGCTATTAACAGCATAATATTCACCACAAGCCACCAGCTGGCCCTCTTACGCCTGGCTTCAGATCCCTGCTCCCTCAGGATGACTGGATTGGAAAAATATATGAGATATATTAGGTGCTGCGTGCTACCCAGGCAAACACACATTGCAAACCACAGGGTGGTCCTCAGGAGAAGGTTCAAGGATTCCCTCAGGCCTAAGCCAATTTTCTACTCCACAAAGAAGATTCTGAGCATAGGGTGTAAATGTGGGTAAACGTTGCTACTTCCTGTTGCTCACAAGGCAGTGGCAGAGCAACAGAATTCCAAGATGCAAGTCCAGAAAGCACCTGGCACTAGCTTGCCACTGGCTGTTGACTTGAAATAATTGGTTTAGCTTTGAAGGGCTATCAAGGATGTTAAATGACAGTCTGGCATTTCTGCATTCATTGTCCAGAGTGACCTCTCTCTGTCTCTCTTTTTTAAATGTAGCTTCTTATGTGGGAGCATGTGAAAAAAGTCTCATTTGTATAATAGCAGCATCAGCATGTCGGCAGTGTTTAACAAACCCTCAGTCTCTGTCTCCTGAGGTGCCTTTTTTCTCCTCGTTGGAGTCAGTTCATAGTTTTCTCTCCCTGGGGAGGCTGGGACTAAAGGCAGAATCTTCCAGACAGGTTAAAAATCAAGCTGGTATTTTAGCTCATTTTCTTTGGGACACATCTTCCTGTTAATTTTGGGTTCCTGGACACCACATCATTATTTCCCTGAGTCACAAATACGTCTCATACCAGTGGACTACATTTCTGCTATTCTAATGCTGAGCTTACTTCTTTCTCCTAGAAAAAAATTAGGTGAGATAATTTAATTCATGTTCAACATTACATACTTGCTTTCCTGTTTCTTATTCTTTGTGCTCTTTTCCTTTCTGGTAACTTTCTCCGCCATGTTTGCTATTAATAAAAACATGGAGATAACAGTTAAAGCGAAGACGTCAGGAAATGCGGGATTTTAGAAACAGGATCCTAGAACCCTATTCTGGCAATAGCGTCGCCACCCTGTATGTAGATGATCATTCTATCACCCTGTATCTTTGTTTCCCAGCTGCAAAGATTGATGTCTTTCTCTCTCTGAAGGATGCATGGAGATAATGTGATGGTATATGTGAGTAAGTCCCGACTCTTAGCAGAAATCACATTGCACTCTGTCCTCCATTCTCTTGTGTCACAGAGGACTACCATAAAGAATAAGTTGCTTTGTAAATCCTGACTACAGTCATTCAGCCTGTCTCTTATTCTCCCTCATAGATGTCTATTCCATTAGTGTCTGTCCCTGACAGGGTAGATTGGGGAAACACTCTTACCCTGGTTGGTATGGAAACTAATCCCAGAGCATGCTGGGAGCATGCAGGCAGTCATCAGACCCAGCTGTGTGGCAGGTGTAGAAGCATTCCTCCCACACTCAAAAGTATCGTGGGACTAAGGAATGTATAATTTGTCTAAAAGAAATATAGCTCGATTGTAAATATGTTAATATTCCTTCTCTACAAAAATAGCACCCAATTTGGTAAGAGTGTCTTTCAATTAGCCTTTCTTGATGCATCACAACCCACCTTAGGAAATTATTCGGGTAAAGAATAACTGACTGTGTGTGCGTGTGGTGATGGATACTTTTAGAGGTGTCTTCTCATCCTGTATTGTTACCCATTGCCTGATAACCAAGTAATAAGTCCCAGGGAGCCATGCTTGTATGCTTGTATTGTGATCTACCCTAGTTGCCTTAGAAATGAGAGCCAGAGTCAAAGAACCACCAGATTCTCTCTTTTGAAATCTGGCATTAGAAAGGTGGATTTTATCTAGCCTGAACTATTTGCTTAAATTCCAGTCTCAGCAAACAGGCCAAAGGTCAGTCCAGTGGGTCTTTTTTGTTAGCTGTGTATTTACAGCTTATCTTTAACTATCTTGTTAGTAGCAAGAATTTAGCTCTTTTTTTCTGCCTCCAAATTTTGAGTTCATCTGAGCCTATCAGATTGATTTTGACAAGCCAAACAAGAGTGGCGAGTGTTATGGACTATCTCAGAGATTTCATCATTCCTTTAGGAATATTTGTGGCTCAGGCCATTAAAGCTGGAAGAATTGTGAAGAAATGAGATTTAAGCAAGGGTGGTGTTTCATAATTGTATTAGTCAGGATCCTGGCACCAAACAGCTTGGCATGCTTTTCAGATGATTTAAGAACTTAATAAAGGGACTATTAACAACAAGGGATAATGTAATGACCTTGTCACTGCCAGGTTTCTCTTGCCATTTCAGTGCCTAAATGGGAAATTCATGGAGTGGTTTTGAGAGACGCAAAACAATGCAAGGAAGAGACAGGTCAGGAGACAAAAACAGCACAAGAGCTTTGTAAAGCTAAGACCGTTGATAGGAGCGTGAGCATGGGAACATGGCCGGGGTTACACCAGCAGCAGAGAAATGGGAAACTAAGGATGAAACCGGATCCTCACATCTCTCTTCCCACTTGTTCATCTTCTGGTCTTTTGTTTTTGATTTTTCCTAATTAGTTGAATCCACCTGGAAGCCTGTGGTGAAGCGAATCTGCCGAACACATAGCAGAGGTTCCTGCGTGATAAGAGCGTGGAGAAGAATGTATGGTGGATGAGGAGAACAAGCAGACACCCAGCCTTGCTAACTTTCCGCTCTCTCACGCAGGCTTCCATCTCTTTCAACCTAGACAGCTGGTGACACATCGAAGCAAATCTGATCATCTGGGACTAATTTTTCACTACCTGTGCTTGTACCTTGAGCCTCAGAGACGCAAAGTTCCATCGCGTTTCTCTTTGTCTGTAGGTACCATAGAATGCCAGGAATGCCATCTGCAGCTCTTGACCCTCTGCCAGACTTCATTTGTGGAGGGTCCGGAATGTGACTCCATCTTACACAGGGAGCAACTCCGTTTTAAATAAGGACCTACGCGTGAGTCCAGGAAGTCCTCCAGTCAAGTTTAGCCAATCGGCTAAACAATTTTAAACCTGGCCTTATAAGGCTAGGGCGGCCCAGATTTACAGGGTACAGCTGTTACTAACCATATATGCCTAAAAACCCACAATGGTAGAATGGGTTAATGAGTCCCATCCAATCAACACGTGCCTCATGTAGCGGCTCCTTGCCTGACCAGTTAGAACAGAGATTAGCTCACCACACTTAGAATTCCCCAAGTTTACTTTAAAGGGGCCTGTGTACCTTTGTCCCCAGTCATCATCACCATTTTGTGTGGATGATGGACCCCTGCATGCTGGCTATTTCTGTAGAATAATGCTTTCTGTGTTTGCATACCGTTCATGTCGGGGGTGGGGTGGACGGCTTTCTTCAGCGATTCTCAGACCTTACAGTTTTGATTTCTACTAACCAATGTTCACTTTTCTCTGCAGATTTTTGGATCTCCTTCCAGTAGAGCTGGGCACTATCTTTATTGCCCTCTGTGACCATCCGCCTCCATCCCTTCTCATACCCTGTGGAACACTGCTAACACCTCTTGCGTGTGTCTCCTTTCTGTGGCTCCTTGAGGGCTTCTGTGTCTGTCCCCTCACTGCATTTGATGTCGTTAGCATTTCACAGAGGGCCTGGCAGAGCTGGAGCTCAGAAAATGCTTGACAAATGAACAGTTCCTCGGCTTTCAGTTGGGCTCCCATCTGCCTTGCTCATTTCCACACGCCCTCCAGATTAATATTTCAAAACTCAGTCTCTTCAGCCCTCTGCTCCTAGACTCTCCAGTACCCCACTGTGAGTGGACGGATGGGCAAGGCTTCCTGCCTGTCTGCACTGCGCTTTATTGTGTGGGGGTATTCACTTCTCATCTACTATCTCGCCTCCCTGGCTCTTTTCCTACACCTCTCATCCCCATTCCAAGACTTATGGAACCGCCAGTTGTTCCCAGCAGGTCTTGCTTGCCCATGTTTTGTTGCATTTGCATTTGCTTATCCTTCTGTCTGGGAAGCCTTCTCCATTACAACACTCTGCAGAAAGCTCTGCTTTTCTCCCGCCCCCCCCCCCTCTTATCTAAGTCTTTGCTTTTTAAGGCTATAGGTGACATTATTTTCTTTATTATAGACACTTTGAAGGCTTTCCCTTTCAGTTGACAAACTCGGGTACTTTTTTTACCTTATGAAATTCCTTACATATTGTATTGATGTCATGTGTCGTCTTGTGCGTTGCTATTGGCTTTCTTTGTTTCCAGACTTGAAAAGAAACCCTGATGCAGAGCTGGGGAGATAGCCATCTTGCTGTATTCACACAGGTACCCACTCACAATGTATCCACAAATAGCCCCACAAATGTGCTTTGAACAAATGGACAAATGAATGAATCAGCCAAGCCTGAACCAATGGACTTGGATTATTCCATGAGCATCTCTGGTTATTCCTACACAGCGTGAGTGTCTCTACACAGCACGAGGGTCTCTCCTGCCAAGGGCACAAAGACCACACCACGTAGAACCTGGCCAGTGGGATGCACACAGAGGAGCATACGGAACTGTAGCTCCGTGTCCTTTCCTGAGTAAAGGGTCACCTTTCTTTCTCCTTTCTCTTTTCTTCTGACTTTACCATGGATATGTAGGCTGCAGCACATACAGCCATCTTGGGTCAGGTGTCGGAAGCCACATGCTGGGAGCGGTGAAGGGAAACACCAGGGGATCCTGAATCTCTCATGACGATAGAACTTCCAAAGGAGCCCAGACAGCTATGCAGACTTTTCCAGGAGGAAGAAAATTCTGTTGTTCAAGCCATTTTTACAGGAGATGTTTTTATCATCTTCCATTAAGCTCCATCCTAATCAATAAACCAAGGTAATCATTTTCACTAACTGAATCAAAGTCAAAAGATATCTTAAAAAAAACCTCAGCAGATTGTGTTTTGCTTGTCTTAGTATTATTGTTTCAGTTTTTATTTATAATTTCTCAAACCCACTTTTAGAGAGATACACTAACGGGTCTAACGTAGACAAGCAGGGGTGTTTGCCTTTGTCAACAGACTCACAATCTTATTGGATTTCAGAATTCCATCTCAGGGTGACAGCTGGCATTTAATTGACAGTGACTGTACCTCAGTACGACAAAGACCCCAGCTGAGGTAAGTCCCTGCTGGTGTGGAGTTTTGCTTCGCTGCCAGGGGCTGGCCACTCACTGTTTTCCCTAGCAATATCAGCACTGCCTTTCAAGTTGCTATGCACAGGTCCCTTCCCACAGCCTCTGGATTTGGCCTCATGATGTAGGTATCAAGTGCATTGTACCTTACCATCTTCCCTTTCAGTATTACTTTAATTGTTCTTGGCTTGATCCCCTAGGAGGCAGAGGATGGGTAGGTTGTCAGGAAAAAAGAACAGATATCCACCCTTTCTGGGAGAGGTCTGCTCAACTCTGAGAATTGGGATTTTTGTATTAGCCGATGAGGTTTTTTTTTTTTTTTTTGATTGGATAGATTTTCCTGGGAGATCTCCACCAGGAATAGGCAGCCTGTGGTTATGTTCTGCACCTATTTAAAGCTGGAGTTGTAAAACTGATGTGTATGTAATCTCCTTTCAGGTTTCCATGGTAACGACAGCAGTGATTCTATGAAGTGTCTTTCTTTCCTCACTCCTCTTTCAAGATTTTCAGGCTGTAATTTTTAAAAAAAAAAGTTTTTCCTTTTAAAATAACAGAATGTGTCTAGATTCATTTTGTTGAGTCAGTTGTGAGACTGCAGAGGTTCCTAGGACTCGAATACACTATAAGTCAAGGATTTTGTTTCTAACAAGCTGTGTGATTTGGGGCAAGTCAGTTGTCCTCTATAAGCTCCGATTTCCTCATATACCAAATATAAACCCAAATCATCCGTACAAAGGCCTGCAGGAAGTGTACACAAAGTGTCTGGCACACCCTGTGACTTATAGTAACAGTGACCAGCTAAATAAATGTTCGGCAGCTGTAGGCCTTTGATGTGAACATGCTATAGTCTGTTGTTATTAGCAGGGTTTATAGACGTGACCCCCTTATTAACCTTGATATTAGCAATCTGTGTTTTCTTTCTTTTATTCTTCTACTTGGTGTGTCGTTATGTATTTATATTTAAAGTACATCTTTTGGGGTCTGGTGAGATGGCTCAAAGGGTAATTGAAGCTTGGTGACCCGAGTTATAGTTCTGGGACCTTGTCTTTGTTAGGGTTTCTATTGCTGTGATAAAACACATTGATCAAAAGCAACTTGGAGAGGAAGGGGCTTATTTTGCTTATACTTCCACATCACTCTTCCTAGTTGAAGGAAGCCAGGGTGAAAACTCAAACACGGCAGGAACCTGGAGGAAGGACCTGATGTAGAGGCCATGGATGGCTTCCTCAGCCTGCTTTCTTATAGACCCCAACACCACCAGCCCAAGGGTGGGGCCACCAACAATGGGGGGGAAGGGGGACATATACCTCAATAATTAAGAAAATGCCCTGTAGGCGTGTCTGCCTACAACTCAGTGTTATGGAGATGATTTCTCAGTTGAGGTCTCCTCCCCTCAGGTGACTAAAACTAGTGTCAAGTTGATGTAAAACTAGCCAGCACAGACCTACTTTGCAGAAGGGCAGAACCAACTTCTGAAGGATGTCCTCTGACCTCTGTATGCAGGCCATGACCTGAGCTCACATGAGTCTGCACATTTCCAACACAAATGTACACAAAATAAATAAAAGTGGAAAAGAGACCATTTGATTTAAACAAAAAGAAATCACAAAACACATAAAGAAACAGGGAAATGTAATTCATTACAAAAAAAAAAACATGAACCAACAGACTCTGTCCCTGAAAAGGAACTGTTTTCTAGATAGAGTAGAAAACAAGACAGACGCTTTAAAGCTAAGCAAAGAACTAAAAGAATATATACATGAGTGAGTGTGTCATGTGGGGTACACAGTTGACATCAGGTGTCTTCCTCAGTTACTCTCTACTTGGTAAACTGAGAAAGGGTCTCTCATGGAATGCTGAGTTTGCCATTTTGGCTTCTCGGCCTTATGGGATTGTTCTGTGGGGGTTCCAAGACCGGCAAAATAAACCACACGCTTAATGAGGGTATAGGTAACTATTTATTGTGGAAGGTACTTACAAGAGAAACTGGCAAACTAGGTGAGTCAGCAGCTCTCTGAGACCAGACCGGAAGCCCGAAAGAGAGCATGCATCTCTCCTGCACAGCCTTTAATTACCACATCCGTATCCGCCTCTAGCCACACCCAAAGTGGGCGTGGTAAGTGGCACAGGTATCTAAGATCTTTCCCTACAATGCTTGGGCCCTGCCAAGCTGTCTGAACCCCCAAATAACACACAAGATACTACATTAATTATGAAGCTGTTGGCTGTTTGCTTGGTTTCTTACCGGCTAGCTCTGACTTGGTTATTAACCCACAATTATTAATATATATTTTTAAAGGACTTTACGAGGACACACTCCTGCCGTGTCCATTCCTCCCGTGAGATCACATGGCGAGAGCTCTCCTCACTGCTATTCCCAGAATCCTCCTAGTCCCACCTATCCTGTTTCCCTATTGGCCAACAGTGCTTTATTCAAACCAATCAGACACATATTTACAGAATGATGTCTCCCAATGGTTCCCTGTCCTGTCTTTTGTGTGCAGGGGAGTCCCATTGCCCACCCAGATTTTACGTGGGTTCTGGGGATCGGAATTCTAGTCTTCACACTTGCTTAGCAAATCCTTTACCCACTGAGCCATCTCCCTAATGGTAGTTTTTAAAGCTCATTTCCTTTGTACTTCATCATTTCTATCATTTATGCAGGCAGTTTCATTGACTTGCTTTTCTTTTGGTTAGACATCTTTCCAACTTGTTGGCATGCTTGGTAACTTTAGACTGGGTGTACAGATTATGAATTTCAGAATTTTGGCTGTTATATTTTTTCCTTTAAGTAGTCTTGGATTTTTTTTCTGGTATGTATTAAAAGTATTTGAAGTAAGTAGTATTAGCTGTCTTATCTTCATGTCTGTTGCTATGACAAACATCCCAACAAAAATCAACCAAGGGAAGAAAATGCATATTTAGCCTGCAATTCCAGGTTACGATCCACTGTTGCAGGGAACTTGAAGCATCACATCAGCAGGAAAAAGCAGACAGAGAATAAATGCATGGACCCTTGCTGGCTTCCTCTCAGCTAGCTTTTTCCTCTCTCATACTGTTTTGGATCCCCTGCCTAGGGAATGGTGTCACCTACAACAGGCCTAGTCTTCCTACATCAATTAAAAATCAAGACCGCCCTCAATCCCCGGGATGCCAACAGGCCAACCTCAAGTGGACTAAGAGTAAGAGTCTCTTCCCAGTTGATCCTAGGTTGGGGCACACGACTTTAATCCCAGCACTCAGGAGGCAGAAACAGGTGTATCTCTGGGAATTCAAGGCCAACCTGATCTACAGAGTTCCAGGACAGGCAAGTCTACACAGGGAAACCCTGTCTTGAAAAACCAAATGAAAAAAATTGATACAATTTTAATATATCAGTTTCCTACCTTTCTGATTCATATTTTTGTGAATATATTAATTATTTGACTAAGACTAGGTTGAAATCCTCCCCTCTGTGAATTCCTTTAGACATTTTACAAATCAGAGCTTAAGTTTACATCTATGGTTCATTTCAAACTAATTAATGCACATTATATGAGCAAGCATCAACATTCGTTTTCCCATATAAACTGTAATCATGTCAGCATACTATTTAAAAAAGACTGTTCTTATTCTATTGAGTTGCTCTAATAGCTTTTCAAACCATCCCATTTCCCCTTTGCTCTCTCATGGGAATACACCTACCACCTTCTCCATCTGATACTGGGCGTCTCCATCCATCTGCCATGTATGCAGTCCTGAAGTCACCACTTTCCCATTTTATTTCTCAGAGTTTTGAATCACTGTGACAACATACCTGTCATACACATTAAGGGCAGAAGATTCGGCTCAGCCTGCAGATTCAGAGGGGTCAATCCATACAACTCTGGTCCTTGATCCTAGGCCTGTGGGGAGGCAGAGCATGGTGGCAGCACATGACACAGAGGTCGCTGATGGCAGACAAGGTGCAGGAAGAAAGAGGAATCTTCAAGTCATGCCTCTGGGTGACCTACACCTCCAAGCAAGCACCCTTCTTCTTCTTTTTTCTATTTTTCCTTTATTGAAAATAGATTTCCCCCATATAATAGGTTCTGATTACAATTTCCACTCCCCAAACTTCTCCGAGATCCACCCCATCTGAATCCATACCCTTTCTGTCTCCTTAGGAAGACAGACACCTAAATAATAATAATAAAGTAAAATAATGTAAAACAAAACAAACACACTGGAATAGACAAAACAAACAAAACAGAAGAAAGAGCCAGAGGAAAAGCACAAGAAACACACATAGATGAAGAGACGCAAGTTTGCACACACGTAGGAATCACACACACACACACACACACACACACACACACAAATTCAGAAGTCATAATTTCTTTGCAAGGGACTTACAAGGTCAAAAAAAAAACTTCCCTGACAGAACAGAACATTATGGGGCAAAGAATTTCCAGAGATACTGTTGAGTTTGTTTTGTGTTGGCCATTTACTACTGGGCACATGTTGTACCTCTAAGAGTGGTTTGTATCCCCAGTGAGACTCTGTTGGGAAAAACTTAGTTTTCATTTGTAATGATTATCAACTGAAGATTCTGTGTTAGAGATGGGGACTTATGATCACTTGTCTCAGAGCTGGGGCCCCGTCTGGTGCAGACCTGTGCAGGCCTGTGTATGCTCTCACCGGCTCTGTGAATACAGATGGGTGTCAGTCCTACTGTATTTAGAAGACCTTGCTTCCTGGGTGTCCTCCATTCCCTCTGGCTCTTACAGTCTTTCAGCCTCCTGAGCCCTGGAGGGAAGAATTTGATGGAGATTCCAATTCAGGCCTGAGTGTTCCAAGGTCTGTCATCATTTGCCTGTTGTCTGTCTCTGGGTCTCTGTATTTGCTCTCATCTACTTCAGGAGGTAACTCCTCTAATGATGGCTGAGCAAGGCCATCTATGAATATACAACAGTATATTACCAGGAGTCATTTTGTTGCTGTTTGTTTACTTAGAATAACAGCAGTATTTGTTTATCCCTGTGTCCCTGGCCTGTCTGGTCTCAGGCTCTCAGCCCCTTTAGCAGTGTCAGGAATGGGTTTCTTCTCACAGAGTGGGTTTTAAATGCAGGTGTTGGTTGATTACTCCCACACACTTTGTGTCGCTATTTCATTAGTGTATCTTGCATGTATAATTATGATCAAAGCATTTGTAGTTGGAAACCCCCCTTCTTAAAGTTTCTCTCAAAAATAGCATTACCACCTAGGTGGGGACCATAATGCTTTCTTATTTTTCTTGGTGGTCAAGGGAAAGTTTGTGTCTTTATTGTAATGCCTAGCTTTCGGAGACTTAAAACCCACCTCTAATGTCCAGTATTTCCATAATCAATAGAAATATAATATGTGCCTTATGATTTCTATTAATGCTTTTGTTTCAAAAGCCCTGTGGTGATATCAAATATTTAGTTTCTCCAACAAGATTCATCAAACAACTTCGAAAATTAAAATACCAGACTAGACTTAAAATACAAGCAGATGGAAGCCAGGACTATATTATTTAATACAAAATAATAACAATTTATTTACAGATATGAAGTAAACTGGGTTCTAAGAGTTCACAAGAAAGAAACCCAGTTTATTTTAGGCTCGGCTTTTGAAAACGTAGTCCTTCTGAAACTATGAAAAGTGACCATGAAAGGCCATTTGACAATTTGAAGAGTCATTATTAGGGATATTGTCACAATTTATTTACATTTAGTTTTCTCTGGAGTTGTTTTGCCCTTAATTTATTATTAAATCATATCAACTGTAAATATAAAGAGGGAGGAAAACATAAAACATCTGGGAGTTTGTTTCTCTTGGAAGCAAGGTTTTTGATTTTACTTGATTTATTCTTGAACACTCTATTGTCCATTCAAAAGTTTCTGTTTATAAGACAATCACATGAGAGCATTGTCTGCAGTCTTTTACGTGAATAGGGATTTCTAGCTTGAAAAAAGCCATTTACATTCCCATTATCTTACTGGAGTCTCATAACAGAAGCACTCATTTCTGAAACAAATATTTATCGTGTGCCTAACTCCACCAGGCACTAAAAATACAATGTGGAACAAGCTTATTTTAAATGTTGTACAACTGATAATACTGGCTAAACTTAGAAATTCCAACTTGCCTGTCTTCTCGTGGACTTTTGAGTCCGTTAATCTAATGGAGTCAACAGTTCTACTATGATTTCTAAGGCTTGTCTCAAAAAGAGTCCGTAGGTCTAAAGACAAAACTTCTCATCTCTGTCTCCGCCTCCTTCTTCCTTAGGCTGTCCCCGGGGGCTTAGCAGCTGAAATACATCTTTAATTCGCCTCTCTCTCTACCCCAGTGAACATCAAGCCTGTCAGGAGACTCTGTAGCTCCTCTCTTCAAATTTTCCTTGAGGTGAATCTGCCCCACAAACCCTGCTGTCGGCCCCACTCAGAGCCCCTTTCTTTCCTGTTTGGATGACTCTTCTGATCACTTCAGCCCATGGTTTTTCACTAAACCTTTCTTCACTCTGTTGTCCACAACACCCACAGGTGACCTCATTAATCTGAAGTCCCTCCTGTACCCTAAAACATCTGAGCTCCTCATTTTTTCCACAGTAACATCAGAAGTCTTGCTGTGAGTTGTGTATTCTTTGCTCTCCATCTTACTTTGTTCTCTGGTCATGCTGTCCTGGGCACAGCTGAACTGAACCTGTAGCCCTTAGCAATCCCATTTTCTGAAGCACGCCTGCTTTAGATAGCAGGCAGATCATGGTCTTTCCTTGTCTTTATGTCTTTGTTAATGTTATCAACACAGAGGGGCCCCAGCCCTCGGCTGATCCACTGGATTTCCTAATGGCTTTCTCCTTTGAAACACCGATTACCACCAGGCATATAAGACACGAATATGTGTTTATGAATAAAGAAATAGAAGAATGGTACTTCCAAGATGCATACACACTAACTGAATAGCACAAACAGTAAACACCAGTATTGTTTGTTTTCTTTACTCATTAGGCTCTTTTGAGGGGGCCTGCCACCCAGCTCCCAAATAAATACATGGAGACGTATTGTTACTTACCAATGCCCGACCTTAGCTTGACTTGTTTCTAGCCAGCTTGTCTTAGATTATCCTGACCATCTTTTGCCCCTGGGCTTTTTCCTTTTCATCTGTACATCTTACTTTCACTCTACTCTGTGGCTGGCTGTGTGGCTGGCTCCTGAGTCCTCCTCTCCTTGCTCTATCTTGCTCCTTCCAGATTTCTCCTATTTATTCTCTCCTTCCTGTCAGCCCCGCCTGTCCTTTCCCCTGTCTCACTATTGGCCGTTCAGCTCTTCATTAGACCATCAGGTGTTTTAGACAGGCAACGAATCACAGCTTCACAGAGTCAAACAAATGCAACATAAACAAAAGCAACACATCTTTACACCATTAAACAAATGTTCCAGGTATAAACAAATGTGATACACTGAAAAATAAAATTCTACAACACACCAAGACTGGAGAAGGAATTCAAAATCAGATGATTTGTCAGAATGGAGATGTGGTTGGAGGGAAAGACCAGATAAAATGCCCGGACCCGAATCGTAGAAAAGAGTCAGCTTTCAGAAGTCTGATAATTATTCTTACTGTTATCACTTCACTTTACGAAATCAGGAACATGAAGCTAGAAAAATTCCCTGTCGTTTCGTAGCCACTGAACAGAGCTACATTTTCGACCCCAAGCTGGACACCACTACCTTTTCCCGTTGAACTTCAAAGCCTTTTCAGACTAACATGACTAACATGCAACACTTGTGAAAACACAGGAGAAGCCACCCGACCCATCTCTCAGTTAACATTGGATGAGATCCACCACGGTAACGTCGGGTGAGATCTCTCACCCAGCCCAGGCAGATTGGCTGCTGGCCACATGGAGACAGTTGGAAAATAGATTCCGTTTTGGCTGACTTGATTTATCTTCCACCTTTGCATTTAAGATGAGAGAACCGAGCTGGGAGCTCGGCCCTAGGAAAAAAGAGAAGAAAGTCCCAGCTGTTCCCATTCAGATGCAGCCACTTCTTAAAAGCTATTTCTCTTAATTCCACAAAATAGTCCCGGAGGAGGGACCTTACTGGGTTGCACAGTGCCGTGCTTGTCTCCGCACTCACTCCTGGAATGCTGCTGCAGGGTTTCCTTTTAAATGGTCAAGTCCTGCTGGTTGTTTGCAAGAGCTCAGTGTTGCATCTCTGGGGTTCTTTTCCAAACACAGGGAACAGCGCAAAGCTGCATCCTCCGTGGGTTCATTCCTGCTTCCAGAGTCCTAGGAAATCTAGCCTTAGCCACTGAGGCCTCCTGTACTTTGCAAATGGCCTATGAGACCGGAGAGCCCATGATTGATAACATCCTTGGAAAAAAGGAAAAGGAAAGGCCTAGTGAGATGACCCTTTTTGGCAGGGGCCGAAGGCCTAGTTTGGAATGTACCCAATAGCACAAAACTCCAAACTTTGGTAATCTTAGTGCTTATTACTCTACTATCTTATGCATCATAATTTGTTTTTTACTTTAAATCTTTGTGTGTGTGTGTGTGTGTGTGTGTATGTGTGTGTGTGTGTAAGCTCATTTCAAAGCTCATTACCAATAAATGCAATGTGGGAAGGAATCAGGCAGAAATGTTATTCCTAGTTTGGGGAATGAGATTCAGAAAGAACAAACGAAAAGAGCATCATCACCCTCTCCCTCTCTGAATCTGCCTTTTGTTGCAGAACTGCAAGTTGTCTGATGCTTGGTGCTCTGTTTTAGTGTGGGACAGAGAGGGAGAGAAGGAGAGGGGAAGAGAATACCCGGTGAATTAGCTTCCTGGCAATGGTGGCTGAAAAGTCCTCCCTCAAACTGTTTGTGAATAGCAAGGTCATGGAAGTTGATAATATGGCTTCTTGTAAGTCTAACACCCACAAAATCCCAGGGAGGCTGCTATGCAAGTCATGAGTTCAAATCCAGAGAATTTAAGGTTCTGAGGTCCAACAACAGAGGAACGGCTCCTGGGCTCTAGGAAAAGGCCTTGGCTGCTTTTGCAAAGCTCACACAAAAATGCCAGATTTAAATAAGAAAGATTTCTCTCGAGGCCCCCCACCCCGTTCCTCATCATCCGGTCCATGGGCTTGGCCCCATACCCTTAAACAGGACATCATGGTGATTACAGCACATGAGTCAGGGTCTTCTTTACTTCAGGTTGGACAGGAAACAGGACAAGACAGTGGCCTGGGGCCAGGTATAACCTTCTAGGGTTCTCCCTCAGTGACACACTTCATGCATTTAGGTTCAATCTCCGAAAGATTCTACCATCTCCCAAAGTACTGCTTCTGTCTGGGGACCAAATATTCAGTACACGAACCTGTGGGGGATAGTCCACAGTGAATCATCATGGCCTTGTCAGAACTAGCTTATGGTGCCATTAAAGAAAAAGATCAGTGAGGGCTTTGTCTGTGAGGAACAGAAATGCTCACTGGACTGGCTCACTGAACAACTGAGATTATCTCAAGACACAAAAGAAAGCAAGGGAGTGCTGACCACTCCCCCACATCCAAGGGTGTCTGAGGCCAGTGGGAAAGGAGGGCAAGATGGGCAGCTGAATTCACATAAACTTAGAATGTGTGAGTGTGTGTGTGCGTGCGTGTATGTGTGTGTATGTGTGTGTGAGTATGTGTGTGTACGAGTGTTATGTGAGTGTGTGTGCATATCAGTGTGTGTGTGTATGCTTATGAGGGAAGCTCCACTCTACCATATAGAGCAAACACAACGACAACCACTTGGATTGACTTTGCCGATGGTGGTGGGGGCATGGTAGCAAGTGCAGGTGGGTCTTTTGGCATGCTGTAAATAACGGCACGATGCATGCTTGATGGAAATAATTTAGCAAAAGCACATGATTGCTACATGCAATTAGAAGTTGGAATAAAACATGATTGCTGTTTTCATGTTTGCATATGTAGGATTATATTATAATTAAATGGAATACTAACAAGAGGTGTGTGTAAATTATATTTCTGGCTTGTGTGAAAGATAGAAACCAGTGGCGGTAGGAGGAAATGGGAAAGGGGCTGTCTGGGGGTCATTTGTTCCAGGAAATCTTGGCACCTTGTTAGGAAGTAGAGACTGCTGGGGACTTGGCTGTTTCTGTAAGAAAACATCAGGATTTGGCTTCAGAAACACAGAAGACTAAGTGTTTACAACTTAGAGAGAATCACAAGCTTCAATAGTTAATTTGAGAGGATTCTTTGAAGAGGATTATCCTGTCAATGCCAGACCATGCCTTGCTCAGAGCCCAGTGAGAGCTCTGTCCCTGTTGGCATGAAGATAAGATCAAGGAAACCCTTCACAGATACCCCTAACACAGATCTCTGCCTTGGCTGTATTTCTTTTGCCTAAAGGCAAGGGCTAATTGGTTGATGGTTCCTCATTAAATGTTAACTATTGATTATTAACCTAAGAAACTTGGAGCTGGTGGTGTGAGAATAAGAGTCCAGTATCCAGTCTGTAGTTTTATGCTTAATATTTGGCACATCATGTTGTTGTTAAACCAGAGAAGGGACCAGAATGAAAGAATGGGACTTAAAGAATGGACTTGTGGAATGTGAGGTACCAATGAGCATCCAAATTACAAATGTTAAGGACACAGTGTACATCTTTAGAACTCCCTGAGGACAAGTATATTGGGAAGGAGATTTACAAGTCATTGACAGGCATGGGTGATGAACCCAAACAATTTGAGAGTAAGAAATAGCTTCCGACGTATGGACAGAGTAAGAAGCCTCCAACAATAAACCATTAGAGAACACAAATTTGAAGGGTGAATGAAGACAGGAATTTCAGAAAGAGAAGATAATATGACTGGATGTTAGCATGACCTCAGCAGTCATATTGAAGCATGGCCTCCATGTGTACAGCCTCTGGGAGGCACTTGGGCCATGAGGGTAGAGCCCCGATGATAGAGATCTGTACTCTTATAAGAACAGGCTGGTGAGCTATTTATAGCTCTGTTTTCCATCATGTAAGAACTGAATGAGGTGTTGGCAATCTGTAGCCTGCAAGAAGGCTCTGATGAGAATCAGTCGTGCTGGCTCTCTGTGCCCTCGCCTCTAGAAGTGCAAACAAGGAACCTTTATTGTTTATAAAACCCTTAGTGTACAGTGCAGTCTTCTACTGGGACCAGGTTTGAATAAACCAGAAATCCAGCAAAACTGGTATCAGGGATAGCTAAGAGAGTTCTTTTTGTTTTTGTTTTTTTAGGAAATAGGGAGAAAGTGACACTGTCAATGCTGTAGAGATTCTCAACACAAGGAGAGAAAACATAAGGCTGCAGTCCAGGCAGTGGGCTCACAAAGCCTGGAGTAGGACAGAGAGTCATGTCCAATATGACTCAACCCAGTATGGCTCTGTCTATCAAAATGCAGTTGGGCAAGCCTGTTCGTGACTCTTCGGTCTGCTAGGCCCTGTGTCTTAGTTAGGGTTTCTATGGCTGTGAAGAAACACCATGACCAAAAAGCAAGTTGGGGAGGAAGACTTTATTTGGCTTATGCTTCCACATCACGGTTTGTCACTAGAGGAAGTCAGGACAGGAACTCAAACAGGACAGGGTTGCTGCTTACTGACTTGTTCCTCATGGCTTGCTTCCTTATAGAAGCCAAGACTACTAGCCTGGGATAGTACCACCCACAATAGACTGGGCCTCCTACATCAATCACTAATTAAGAAAATGCACTACAGGCTTGCCAGTAGCCCTGATCTTCTCAACTGATGCACCCTCTTGGCAGATTTTCTAGCTTGGGCCAAGCCGACATAAAACTAGCAAGCACACTCCTGGTTTGGGCTGTTGATTGTAACTCAGACAGCTTCTCTATTTGAATATCTGGTGTCTTTTGTCAGGGTTCCTATTGCTGTGAAGAGACACCATTGATCACAGCAACTCTTAATTGTGGTGGCTCTCTTACAGTTCAGAGGTTCAGTCCATCATGGCAAGGAACATGGCGGCGTGTACACAGCTGGAGCTGAGACCGCTATATCTTGCTATAACTGACTGACTGGGTGGCGGTCTCCTGAGTATATGAAACCTCAAAGCCTGCCTCATAGTGACACACTTTCTCCAACAAGGCCAAACCCACTCCGACAAAGCCACACCTCCTAATAGTGCCACTCCCTGAGATTATAGGATTATGGGGGCCAATTACATTCAAACTGCCACCTGAAGTTCAGCACCTCGGGCAGTATCTATTGTCTCCTACTAAATTTGCTCTGTTGTATGGACTCTGTCTTCTGCCTCAGTGGGATTGTTTACTTCTAGGTGACTGAGCAACATGATTAGTGACACTTGTAGTATCAGTCAGGGTTGACTAATGTTGTGGCAAGACTAGGCATCCAAGACAGTGCAGTCTCAAATCCCTCATGCCCTGAAATACAGCTGGACAGATATGGGAAGAGACAAATGGGCCTATATGCTAACACTGGGGTTGGGGTGGGGGGCATGTTGGCTTGGGCCAGAGATTTCCTCCTTCTCCTAGTTCGCTTGCCAAAGTATACTGGAATGGGGGAGTAGATTGGACTCAAAGTCAGCAAATGGGTTATGGCTCTAAAGTAACATAATAACAACCCACCCAGGATTTAGACATTTGCCTGAATATATTCCTACCTCTAGGATTTCACTCCAAATGCAAGGAGGGTCTTTGTTGCAGAGTTACATGTGTTACTCTGGATGTATTCAGTCTCTTCATCCCCTACAGGAATTCCCCTTACCCTCTCCTATAGTAGTTTTCTATGGCTACAGAAAAAATCAACACACACTTAATGACCTAAAAACAATGCCTGGTATTAGCTCAGATTTTTCCAGGACAGAAGTTCTTGGTTGGGCTTAGGTAGGTACTCTGCTCAGGCGAAAGTGAACTGGGCTGAACTCACACTTCCAGCCTATGGGAGAAGAATCTGTTTCCAGGCTCACAGGGATGGCTGGCAGGTTCAGTTCACTTTGGCTGTAAACTGAGGGGATTTTCACAGTCTAGAGGCCATTTCCGTTCCTCCCCCATCAACACCCCAGAGGTGAAGCGCCAAGTCATTCTTATGCCTGGAAGCTGTCTGACTTCCTCTCTGTCACCAGCCAGAGAAAATGATCTACTCCAAAACAGGATTATGTAATTAGGCTGGACCACCCAGCAGTCTCTATCTTAAAGGCAAATCACTAGTAATCTTAATTATATCTGCCAAAGTCCATTTGACATGCACTATAGGACAGATAATAGATGTCTCCAGCCTGAGATGCATATGTCAAAATTCTAACTGTCAGCATGATGTTATTTGGAGATAGACTCTTAGAGAGGTGACTAGGGAATGAGGAGAGAAACCTCTTAAGTGATAGCAGTACTCTGATAACCTCTGGAAGAGTCCTGGTCCTCTTCTGCCATGTTCAGAGCCAGTAAGAGATGGCTCAGATGAGCCAGAGAGGAGGTCACTGAATCTGCTGCCAACTTGACCTTGGATATCCATTTTTCAAATAGTAGAGCAAATATGCATTATTTATAAAACACTTGATCTATTTCCTTGAAGCAGCCCTCACTATCTATAAACTGTGTGGTGTGGCATCTCTATAGGAGTGACAAGAGTGATAACCATAGCCACAGGGAGAGCCCTGAACAAAGGTAAGAGTCTTTTGGGGGAGCCTCTTAGAATCATGCTACCATGTTCTCATAGCCTCCCCTCTTCTAAAAGCCATTAAGAGACCCAATCTTTTTCACAATATCCCTGCTCTTTTGGGAATACCCAAAAGTCATTTAGTGAATAAAGTAGATGATGATTGTTTTTTCATTTACCAAAAAAATGAATTTGAATAGAAAAAAATGAGTGCTTTACTTCATGATTCATAAATGAATAATGAAAACTAATGTCAGGATGGTCACCTTATTTCACCTCTGATCTTGCTATTGCTAAGAAGAAGGTTTTCAGGGGGCATTAGAATAGAGGCAGAAGCACACGGAATTCAAGAATTCCCTTCCTTGGTTTTAGATAGATTGCTCTCCAGGGTCCAACATTTATTCATTATCAGAGGAATTTGTGTTAAATTTTCCTTTCCCT
Source organism: Mesocricetus auratus (assembly GCF_017639785.1). NCBI lineage: Eukaryota > Metazoa > Chordata > Mammalia > Rodentia > Cricetidae > Mesocricetus > Mesocricetus auratus. The sequence goes on along the minus strand of NW_024429186.1, from coordinate 44,961,640 downwards.
CCCACCTGCAAGGGCCATGGGGCCAGAGAGATGAAATTCTTGTCTAACTCAGCAGCCCTGAAGAGGCACAAGCCTTCTGGACAACTGTTTAGAAAGACAGTGAGAGGCAGCTTCTGCATTCTGTGGGATTTGGACAGGCCTGGCCTGGACTGCAGGTGGGTGGTCTAATGATCTACAGACAGTTTAACTCCTCCAGGTTTTGGGTCCTGGGATATGCCTAATATTTCAAAAGCTACTGAATTCTGGATACATTTCGGGGGTCAAATCTCAGAGACAAAAAAAAAAAAGATGGAAGCCAAAGCCCCAGTGTGAGTTGCTGTCCCTCAGACTTCCTTCGTTTTCACACTTTTTTGGGGGTAGGGGAGATAAGCACCCTAATAACAAAGGCTTACAGAGAAGCCATCTTCCTTCAGATGCCCTGCTTACTTCTGGGTCCCTGACTTTGCAACACTCAATAGGAAGAGGGAGAATGGCAAGTGAGGAGGAAGCTAGACCACTAACCACACCTACGGGGCGGAGATGCAGAGGTCACTAACCACACCTACGGGGCGGAGATGCAGAGGTCACTAACCACACCTACGGGGCGGAGATGCAGAGGTCAAAGTGGGAATGCACAAGGCTGTACCAAGCCTTGGCGACACAGAAATGTCAAATGCTAAGAAAAGAAAAAAAAAAAAAAAAGGAAGAGGAAGGGCATATTTGTCCAAGATAAAAAGTATCACAAAGTTTAGGGTGATCAGTGGTGGAAGTGATGAAACCTGCAGGGTTAGGCTTTGTAAGACATGCACCACAAGATGAAAGGAAGAAATAGCACCCGGTTAAGAAGATGAAAACTAGCTTGGCGCAGTGAACAGAATGAAGTACCCTGCTTAGACATGGGGTGGGGGCGGGGTGGGGATGGGCAGTAAACTGCATGGTGGTCAGAGGCTGATGCAACCTCAGAGCTGTGTTTGAGTAGGATATGTGACCACTCCTGCTCAATACAATAAAGACACGCCCACCCAAACCAGCTGGGACCAACGTGGCCAACCAACGGCCCTTTGCTTCATTATAATGACATGTCCATAATCATTAGTGTTGCAAATTATCAGCTCAAATCATGCATCTGATGGAGCCATGACACATTCAGAAAACCTCGTGTAACACACAAAAGGGAAGTAAACTTAACAGGAAAACCCGGACTCATTTCCCCATAAATTGGCATTATAGGTGTCTGATTGTGATGCCTTCCTAACTATAATGTACATAACAGAAACTACCATTTTCTATTTGATTTTCATTAGTGTGTTGTCCTAAGATACCTTACCCAAACCTTCTTTGAGACAAATTAGTTCACTTAAGTACTCAGTGATATTAACTAAACTTAAATTCATCTTTTTCTGTATTTCCCCTTTGCATGCTATTTTCTGGCTCAGGATAAAACAAATTCAGATAAGCAAATAAGCATGTGAAGCCCCAAATTTTCATCCTTTGTTTGGCAGACCAGTATCCAGGATCGACCTAGGGCCCTCATTGGGTAGAGAATTTGATGTTGTCTTAAGTGTCTCATATATTCGAAACTTACTCTCAAAATTTGTGATTGGCGATTGCTGATACTTACCAGCAGTAAGTAAGGGGAAAACCAAGCTAGAAACAGTATAATGTAATGATCAATAGTTCGGATTTCTGATCCAGACAGCTCCACTGTTAAATCGCCACCCTGCACTTGGGAAAATACTCCACCAGTCTGGGTCCGTTTCGTCGTCTGTAAATTGGGTGTGAGCTCATGAATACTAAAGAAGAGGAGCTATTAAAATGATCTTCCAAACACTGAGGACCTCCAGCACAATTATTTTAAGCACAAAGTTTTAACACACACACACACACACACACACACACACACACACACACACACACACACACGGGGAGGGGGGGCACACTCACAGGGGACCAAGACAAAACAAAACAAAACAAAAAAAGAAACCAACATGTAACTTCCCGTAACAGGGCCGTTAGACTCTTGGAAGAAGCCTTTTTTCAAACTCCATTAACCTCAACCCTGAACTAGAACCTTTGCCACAAGGGTGTAGAAAGAATTTTACTGTTCACCCAAACATTCCAGCCCCCCCCACTTCCTTTCCTCTCTGTAAACTACCCACTACTTCTTCCTCATAGCACTGACAGTCATCTCTGTTTGTATAGGCTGATTGATTTCCTCAAGAAGCCCTAGCCTTCACCTGTTGTTGCATCATTTGGTTTGTAATGGCTTGGAATGCTCAGACACTTAAGCCTTTGGAAGATGTTAAGTTAGGACTTAGTCTTTGTCCCCAAATGATTCAGCCACTTTTATAGATATGACACATGTAGAGTATTACATGGATTATTGGGAAAACAGAATATATTTTGGGGTTGAGTAGGACATGTTTGTTTCTAAAATGTATTCTTGGATATCCTAGGGATATCTACAAACTATGATCCATGGGTCAAAATGGCCCAATGCTTGTTTAGTAGAAGATGTGTTAGCACATACTTCTTGTTCATTTACATATGATCCGTGGTTTCTTTGTTCTATACAGATGAGCTGAGGATCTACAACAAAGACTCTGGCTCACAAATCCTAAACCATTGGCTCTAACTGCTTATAGAAGTTTGCTGACCTCCTGTGTGCTTAAAGTGAGACAGGGCTTCCTCAGAGCCATTGACTGAGTTTGCCTGGCGTGTTTTGCCTGTCTTGTGTGGGTATAGCAGTTACATCTCAGTGTCCTGGGTAGTCCTAGCAAATATAATTTTCACATTGCCCTCTTATGCACTCATGGGAAAACTTATACTAATTTTATAATATGTTTTGTCTTTTGATCTAGAAGCCACAGCCCCTAAGGAGAATGGGAAAATCACAAACAAGTGACAGTGGCAATCAATGTGCAATCAATGTGACAAGTGTCAGTTCTGAGGCTTTCTAGGTGCTTTGAAAATGTGTGTATCCAATGAGGCTCTTCACGTTACAACAGATAAGGATTTTGATTTTCTTCAGTCACATCCCCTCCACAAGTTTTTTTAAGTAAAGGGAGTTTAAAACAATAATCAGATCCCTAGTCTCACTTCTAGTCTGTGACTTAGACTGTGTGAACCCTTGTTTCTAAGAAGAATCTTTCAGGAAAACAAGATTCCTGACACGTAGAGGGTCAGAAACGTTACTCTCTTGTGCAAGATAATACAATAGTAATACACAGCATGTTTTAGTGATTATGAGATTTATGGTGACAGGTGACATCTGTGACACTACACAATTGCTGAGAAGGGATCAGAGTCACAGCAAAAGGGACGCTGCTGAAGCAATGATGCATTCTCTAAAGATTTTGCAGCAGTTCTCAACCTGTAGGTCATGACCCCTTGGAGAAGGGTCAAATGACCCTTTCATAGGGGTCACATACCAGATATCCTGCATATCAGATACTTGCATTAGGATTCATAGTAGTAGAACAATTACAGTTGTGAAGTAGCAACAAAGATAAATTTATGGTGTGGGTCACCACAATATAAGAAACTGTATTGGGGCCACAGCATCAGGAAGGCTGAGAACCACTATGTTATTGCATTGCTTGCAGTAATAAAAGCCACACAAAATCCAAATATGGCCTTCAAAAGAAAAAAAAGGCACAGAACCCAAATCATAGTCACACCAAAATATTCTGAATATTTGAAGGTGATTTGTTGCCTGGAAATTATCCTTTCAGTGCATAGCCAAGACCACAATTATTTTGAGCTACCCTGAACTCACAAACAAATTAATTTTCTTACATAAGTGACCCACCTACTCTACAGAATTCCCTTTACAGCCATCCTGAGGAGAAACTGGATCTGCTTCAGGGACCTCCAGCCTATCTTACAAAACTTGGGAAAACACAAGAAGAGCTTGGTTAAGGGATTTAGTTTGGGTGTGTAGTTTTAGATGCTGTTCATTATCTCCACCCAGAAAAATGTGGAATGTTCGCCCAGAATTGAGAGAGCAGTGCCGTCTAGTTACAAAGCAAGGATGTGGGAATTGTGTCTTATACACGGAATAGAACTCAAACCTAATTACCTTTTGTGGCTAAAGGGCAAAATCTAGGTAAAGAGGGAAAACGGGGCCAGGTCAGGGGCAAACCCTGCAGAGGAGGTCTAATGGAGTTATGAAGAGCAGGTGGGGTGTGTAGACATGAGTTTCAGGGCAAGTGGGTTAGCAATCATGTTACTGGTGCTTACGTTATCTGTGGTCCAGGTTGGGGCTGGTGCGTAGCTGTGAGTACTGTGTCAGCCAGAAACCTGTCAGGAGCTAGAAACCACAGACACTTCCATAACGATAATAGCAGCAGACCCTTCATATGAGGATTTCTTAGCTAATAAGGAAGCAAAAGGCAAAACCAGAAGATAGTCATCACAAAGGTGGCAGTTGATGACAACAGCTCCTGCCCCTAGATCTGGAGGGACAAAAAAGTTTGTGAAAGACTGGAGGTGTCAGAGCTGAGGCACAGGACTGTCCCAGCTCAGGCTGACATAAAATACTGAAGCCTCCATGACTTAAACACACACTGTCTCCAGGGCAGAGTCTATTTCTCTGCCTTCTGTTTTTAGCTTCTAGAAACCATCTGCCTTCCTTGGCTTGTGGCTCCTTCCTTACCCAGCACAGCCAGGGCTCTGTCGTCGGCAGCCTTCCTTCCCTCCCTTTGGCTCCTGGGCCCTGAGCTCACTTAGAAGACCACTGCGATTACATTGGGTGCATCCAAACGCTCTACGGTCATCTCCCTAAACCAAAGCATGAACCTTAGTCACACCTGTAAAAGACTTTCCAAGGAAGTGATGTATTCAAAAATGCTGGAATTAGTACATGCGCATCCATGAAAGGTTTTTTTTTTCCCCTCTAATGCTTTATTAACATTGAAACTGTCTGCTGTAGCCTTGATGATTCTTATTCAGCAACAGGGTCCTCAACAAGTACAGTTGTGTTGGTAACTGTTTACCTGGATTGTCTCCTCACCCTTTTAGACACAAGGATAAACTGGGACTGGCTGATTTGGTAGCATTGTGTTATTGCAGAAGCGGTAGCATTTGCAAGTGTTACTTCATCATCCAGGGTTGTTGTTAGGCAGCCCTGAATCACCCCGAGGCTCATCAATTTCCCCACAGCCCTGGCAGCCAGAATCCAGGCATGATGGTTTTGCTCTAGTGTTCTTCATTCATCAATATGAGACATTATTCTTCACCAAGTCTTTAACCCGTCCTGTGAAGCTTCCCAGGAGGCCTACACTATCTATTTTTCACCAGTGCCCCTAGGCCTCTCTGGGTCATTACATCACTCCCGCTCTGTGGTCCCTCAGAACTCTTGCAGATTTTGTCTGGTTAGTGAATATTCATTGCAATTTAATTCCCATTAAACCCTCCTCCTGGTATTAATGCGGTGCTCAGGGGAGTCTCACTAGACTAGTCGATGTTTAAGGGAACACCTGTCTTACTGAGAGTCTCACGTTGCAGGGTCTGCAGAAGTCATTTAGTCCTCCCCAAGGACTCTGCCCTACCTTTTAAAATTCATTCTGCCTTTTAAGGGCCACCTAAAGACTCTCTCTGGGAAGTATTTATCTCAAATCTTCATTGTCTTGACATCTTGACTTGGCATTTGGAAGTGTCCAGAAAGGGTGCTTCTCAGTTGAATCCAAGTGCCTTGGAGCCAAAGGGCAGTGACCCGGGAAGTATGCAGACATCAAGGCCAGGACAGGGAATCCAGAGGAAATCCATTCATCCATGGGGCTTAGGCAAACCTAAAAGATAAAGTAAAACTGCCAAGAATCAGGGGCTTAAAGATCTAGGTGACTAGAAGTGAGGGAAAGCCAGAGGGAAAGGACAACTGGAAACAAGGAACCAGTGCCTGTAGCATCCTGTGGCACATAGGATTGCATGTTTGTAGAGTGGCTCGGAAGTGTGTCCCCAGCACTGATCATAGTAGTAAAAAATAAACGCCCAGCAAGGGCGTCTGAAGGGTCTGGGTTAACAATTCCCTGTGTGGCCATTGTGCTCTCGATGAAAAGAGGAAAGAATGGGCCAGTGGGATGGCTCAGCTGGTAAGGAGCTCGCCACGCAAGGCTGCTGACTTGAGTTCAGTCTTCAGAACCCACGTGAAGGCGGAAGGAAAGAGCAACACAAAGTTGCCCTCTGAGATCCACATGTGCATGTGTGACCCACTCCCCATCCCATGCACAGGTAATAATGATAATAATAATAATAAGCAGCAAGTAAGTTCCCATCCCATGCACAAGTAATAATGATAATAATAATATTAATAAGCAGCAAGAAAGTTTTTTTTTCTGGTTTGGTTTTTCAAGTCAGGGTTTCTTTATGTAGCCTTGGCTGTCCTGGAATAAACTCTGTAGCCCAGGCTGGCCTTGAACTCATAGAGATCCACCTGCCTCTGCCTCCTGAGTGCTGGGATTAAAGGCGTGTGCCACCACTACCTGAACCAATAATAACAAACATTTGAAAATATTTTAAAAAGTGTAAAGGAGATTTCTGTATACCTGCCAAGGTGTACTAGTAAGTGGGAAAAAAATCAACCAACCAACCAACCAACAACCCCCCCGAAGATACATAGTATATTCTTTTTTTTTTTTTTTTGGTTTTTCGAGACAGGGTTTCTCTGTATTGTTTTCGAGGCTGTCGGTCCAGCCTGGCCTCAAACTCAGAGATCCGCCTGCCTCTGCCTCCCGAGTGCTGGGATTAAAGGTGTGCGCCACCACCGCCCGGCTTACATACTATATTCTTACTCTCAGGTAAGTGAACATTTTCCCCCAGAAGATGCATAAGAAAATATAAACAGAACAGCATATGATCTAGGGCATAAAACATGGGGGCATTGTAAAGGGGATTGTCCCTCTTCATTTATACAGTTCTATATGGCTTGACTGTCCTACTCATGGATTTGTATGCCTTCTGCTGTTTTTAAATTAAGCTGTGATGATCTAGGTGTTAGTTTTTGGACCCCTCTCTTCTTCCTCCTTTGTTCTTCTTTGCAAGTCTGAACCCAACAAATAATGCTTTTGTGTTCTTTTATTTGTGGGCGTCTGTGTATGGGGTGCATATGTGTCTGTATACAGGTACATATGCGCATTAGTGCACAGGCGTGGGGTGTGTGTGTGTGAGAGAGAGTGTCGATGGGTGGAGAGGTCAGAGGTCAGTCTCTGGTATTGCTCCTCAGAGCTGTCCACCTTGGTTTTCGAGACAGTGTCTCTACTTGTAACCTGGAGTTCACTGACTAGGCTAGTTGGGAAGAGCTGGGAAGAAAAGCTGTAGAATGGAGACGCTATTCGCTAAGGGATGGGTGGTCAGAGCTTTTCAGAAGCTTCCAGAACACTCAGGTGTATCACACAATTCAGTTGTTAAGACTGGACAGATATTAAGAGTCCAGATATCTGTATTTCAGTATTAGATCAAGCAATCAGTAATGCCCTGCTTTCCATAAATGGGGGGGGGGCTGTCAGTGAATGGTCTCAAGGCCAATTAGAACCGTAGGCACACTTTTCCAGTCTTTTCTCAGGGACAGCCTAGCGTGATAGCAAGCTCCAGGGCTAGGGGAAGGCAAGCGTAGACCTGCAGATTTGAGGTTTTTGACTGTGGACAGACAGCCCAGCTCTAGAGTCCTGGGGTCCTCATCTGAGAAAAGAAGGAACCACGTGACTGCCCACGGCTGCTGGGAGGACTCTGTAAGCCAACGGACAGCCCAGAACTGGCCACTCTTGAGTATGTGTGAGTTTTACCATTTCAGCTGCCAACACTTGCTTCCTGTCTCTAGCCGCAGGGGCTGCATAGCCTCTTATCTCCACTGGATTTGCCCAGAACGGCAGAACCCCTCCACTGCATGTGAAACTAATGTGCGCTTAGGACGACGGTTCCCACCAGTCTGAGGCTCCGGCGGGTCAGGACAGCGCAGCACTGCCAGGCAGCTGGGATGTGTCCTGGGTTGCACACAGAAGGGCCCCAGGGAGAGCTGCTGTGGTGATAAAGAACTGACTATTTTGCCTTCTTTACAGCAACAATTCGGGATGGCCCACTCCAAGTGCAGATGCTTTCCAGCTGTGCGCTACTGAACAGTCCCCCAGTCTCCACCCTGAGAAGGCACAAGTTTTCTCTGGTGCATCCCGGAAATGAAGGGCGGGAGAGGTGGCTCAGCCTTTAAAGACTAGGCTCATGACCAAAAATATAAAAAGGAAGGAAAGAAAAAGAGCGGGGAAGAGGGAGAAAGAGGTGTTTTCACCCTTTTCATTTTCCCAAAGGCCAAGATAATAATAATTTAGGGTTTATTCATACTTTCATTGTCTCTTCCTATACGTCCAAATTCTGGCAGGGGTGTGCTGAATGTACCCCCTGTCAGTCCTGGACTCAGAAAAAAAATACTTGATGGGAGTTTCCAAGGGAGGAGGAGATAATGTAGAATCCTGGGATGGCGTGATGGGTGTGCAGTGAGTCCCCCTGGGCATCAGGCCTTTTCTGCTGGAAGAACTGTAGAGGGTGATGCTCTCACAGGTGCACGGGCTTGAGCTAGCAGATGGGCATACAGAGACACTTTCACACTCGATTCTTCATAACCAAATCTTCCCTGATATCAGGTATGCTGAAGATTCCACATTCTGTGTATTTTTCTTTAGTACTGATAAGTCGGAGGATGGCTAAGGAACTGACCTCAGTGTGATTCCCAGACCCCCGTATCAGCTGGCTTCTGCCTTTAGGGAGTGTGACATGCCAGGAGAGGTTGTGAGGGTTGAGGAGGGGGTAGGTACAGGAAGAGGGGAACACCTGGGGTAGTGTCCGGCTTCTGGAAGCTTCTCCAGCAGTGACTGCATTTTCTCTGTGGCCAGCATGGGGAGACTCTATTGCTGGGCCAGCTATCATCAGGCAGCCCTATGCTGAGCTCAGGGACACGTGGTTGTTCCCTTCTCTCCTGCTGTTGTTAATTCATAGACTATAGAGCTGTCCCCTATTTGGCACCCAGTACTCCATCACCTGTGTAACTAATTTCCCGCATTGACTCCCCCCACTTAAAAATAGACTGGGTTCTTTGTTGGGCCCTGACGGTTACAAGCAGACAGATGGGAGGAAAATCAAGCACATTTAAATACTTCCCAAACAATAAATGCAGTGAACATTTGCTTCAAGATTACCTTGGAAACAAATCAACTCACTTAATGTGAACATTTGGAGGCCGTGTATAACTAGACCTTTGCTGGTCGAACAATTTACAATAGTTTAAGATTTTTGAAAGTCAAGAAAAATCTGCTACATGAGCAACGTTTTAAAAAAAAAAAAAGAAGAAGAACAAGAAATAAAGAGCCGCCAGCAATTCCTTTCTCTGTTAGACGAAACTCTTGGAGACGACCAGCCTGGCTCCTCCCCTCCCGCTCTTGGTGGAGAGCGAGAGCAGGAGCGTGGGCAGCTGTGGCAAAGGGTTCTGGAAGCCCTTGAGCTCTTTTGTTCTTGTGCCTAATGGCCCAGCGAGCAGACACACTTGTGCCAGGAAAACTATATGGTGTGGTAACTGGCTGTCTTTATTTCTTGGCCCTGTCGGGCTCAGTCTACCGGACTCTGAGGTTTTGGTAAAAATTCAAAAACATACTTTCTATTATTATCCACTATTTTTCCAGAGGAAAACCCTCTTAGACGTTCAATACAGCTTTTGTATCCACGATGCAAAGAGCTTGGTAAAGGTCCACAGACTCACACGCGCCATGTTGCCCCGAAAGCTTGATTTAGAAACTAGAATTTCAAAGCGACTTCCTTGAGGACGGCCAGCACACCTGGGTGGATCGGGCGAGCACAGAGTTGAGTTGCACACCTTCAGTCACAAGGCAGGGATTCACAGGGTTCCGCTTCACAGTCTACTTCCCAGCATAACCGGGAGCATCCAGGCCAGCTCGAAAACAAGGCTTTCATTTATCAAGGCAACGCGTAAGACAGGGTGAGGTTCAACCGCCAAGGCAGCTGTCCAGATTTGTGTGAGAGCAACAACCCATTGGAATTTCTCTGGGCGCATTAACATACCCCCAATCTTCTAAATGAATACATTTGACTCACAGCTTGTGTGATTTACCCACATGTTAACAGGGTGAGCTTATCCTTCGCACTCTCCAAAAAAGGAGACGGTAAGAAGGCATATTTCAAGGTCTCAAGTGCGTGCGTGCGTGCGTGCGTGCGTGTGTGCGTGTGTGTGTGTGTGTGTGTGTGTGTGTGCGCGTGTGTCTGTGTGTGATCGGTAGCACAGTGGACAGAGAGCACCACCCGCCGTGAGGCAGGTCTTCTGCAGTTGCTGTTCCAGACTCTTCAGCCCTCAGGATGCTTTGGGCTGGGAGAGTTCGTTGAGACATTATTCCCCATCACGTCCCCCATTTTCTCTGTTTTAAGCAGAATGGCACAGTCTGCATTCTCATCTCTCAGAGGACATGCCTACCTCTTGCCAGCAGCCTTACCTCATTAAGGTGATTGTTGTGTCAGGAGAAATGGGGGGGGTGGGGAAAGAGTGCACTCTTTTTAAGTGGCCTATTTATTTCTATTATCTTGTCTCCTTTAGATTAAGGTGGGGAGATGGAAATTCTCCAGGATGAACTGCAGCAGCTTATCTGATGGGGCAAAAGCCAGGCTCTAAGACAGGAAGTAACTCTCTCAAGGTCCCATGGATAGCACCTTACGCAGCTGGGCTTTGAAGCTGTGTAATAAATAAATGTGACATAATAATGCTTCCTATGATTTTTGTTAGTATTGTTGTCTCTGTATATTAACCCTGTGACTCTGGAGGTCGGTCACTGTAACTGTTTTCCTAATGGCTCCATTCTTCTTTGGACATAGAGACCAGATATATGTGGATCAGAAAGTCAGGCATATTTAAGCTCCATTCACACTTGAAGTATGCCATTGACCTTTTCTATTTTTCTCAGAGTTGAATAATACAAATAATTATAGCAGTCTCCCAAGTCACCATCTAAATACAGCACTCTCTTCAAATGCCCAGAACACACACACACACACACACACACACACACACACACACACACACACACACAATACAATACAATATCTGGTAGGATAATTGGAGATAGAGAACCTTAAACACTGCTCAAAATTGACCCTGAATTCTCAGTGTCACTATTAGTTGTTTCTTTAATGGCCCAATTAAAGCATAATTCACATATTATTCAAATCATCCTTTAAAAGCACAGAGTTTAGCTTCTTGGGTGATAGTGTAGGTTGGAAGCTGCCTGCGTATGACACGGTGAGGGAGGAGAGTCAGGATAGAAAATAGACTCTGTTCCAAAGAGGAAGATTGAAGAAGTGTGGGGAAACAGGAGGGGCCTGGAGGAAGCAGTGCATACGATAGCGGACAAAGAGCTACAGCCTCAGCTGGAGCATCTCAGGCAGCCCAGTGAAGAGACTGGAATTTCCATCTGGAAGACAAGCCCAGAGGTCTTGGAAGCATCAACTTCAGTTGAAAGGTTTGGCGAGGCAGTGACTCCTTTTGTGTGACCAGCTGGCATTTGAAAGGCACTCCATTTGCTTGCTTCTCTGTCCTAGAAGGTTGTGACTGGATGCCCTCTTGAGAAAGAGTGTATTATTTACTGAGTGAGTTACTCTGGGGGCATGAGAAAGCAAACACTCACAGGTCAGAGAGGCCGGACAACCTGCCACAGCCTGAAGTGGAAAGACGGCCACAGGGTAAAGTTGTGGTGAAGGGAAGGGCTGGGTACAGACACACTGAGAAACTCAGGAGTCAGGAAACCCTTCTTGACAAGAGGATGGTGGAGTGGTTCTTAGCCATGTATTTGATGGCTAAGAGCATATCCATCACCCAAGGTTCACTGCAGACCCTGTTTGTTAGCCCTGAACCAGAAGTTAGTGGCTGGTTCAGAGTCTGTATCCACAGTCTATCACACGTGGCTCCATTCTGGTGGTTTGAGAACTAGGAAGGTTCGGGACAGTACTTGACTTCTGCAGCCTCATTCCTCCCAAAGGATGTTCGAGTGTTGGGACCTGGATCTCCATGTCAGTGCTTCCCCACTCCCCAGTTCACCTAGAAGACACCCCTCGATACACTAGCCATCTGTCTTAGGCACTTTTCTATTGCTGACGTGAAATACCATGACCAAAGCAACTCGGAGAGCAAAGGGTTTATTTAGCTTATATATCCCAAGGCGTAGTCCCTTGAGGAAATCAAGGTAGGAATCCAAACTGAGCAGGAAGTGAAGGCAGGAGCTGATGCTGAGGCCATGGTTACTTGATTACATGGTTACATACTTACTGACTTGCTCCTAGTGGCTTGCTCAGTCTGCTTTCTTATAGAACCCAGGAACCACCAGGCAGGGGTGTCCCAACTAAAAATGGGTTGTGTCATACCCCATTAATCACTAATTAAGAAAATGTCCTCTAGGTTGCCTACAGCTTGATCTTAGATGGGCAATTTCTTAATTGCGATTCTCTCCATTGAGATGACTCTGGCTTGTGTCACATTGACATAAAACTAGTCACCACAGCATCCAAGTGTGTATGAACTGGAAAACAAAGGCTTCAAAGTTAAGAGTGGTCAGCAGAGGATACTGTTGTATAATGGAGAGAAGCTGCTTAAATGAAGACAACTTCAACATGCTGGCCTAAAAACATACTCCTCATTGTTTATACCATTTTCTCTTTCTATAGTCACTGGTGATGTAATAGTTGGCTTCCATTCATTTTAAGTCTATCTCTGTATCTTATTTGGTTGGATGTTATTAATGTTACAGTCATTTGTTTTCTCTATTTTGGTTGGTATCAAGCAGTGAGTCCTCAAGAGAAGGCTGCTCACTAAGATTCCCAAATGAAACTTTAAAGGGATTCACAAGCCAAAACACAGGAGCACAAGTAACAAAAGGACAAAAGGCAATAAAATGCATCCAAAGGATAAGAACCACTCAACAACCAAATCCAAAGGTTCAAAAACGATTAAAAAATGTTTGATACAGAATTCAAAAGTCTACTTAAAAGAATGGTCAATGACTTCAAAAAGGAGCCAGAAAAAAAAAAGGAGAAAAATGAATCAACTGAGGTTCTGAAAGACACAGATGAAAATCTCAGCAACAGGGCAAGGAGATTTATATCTTAAAAGTAAGAAATAGCTGTCAAGAATGAAAAAGGCAGCAAATCAAATAAAAGATACCAGGACTGAAAGCATCAGCAATAGAGTGGACAAAGTAGAAGAAAGAATATCATGGACAGCAGATAAGATTGTGAAAATATTACATTCATGTATCAACAAAAAAAGAGAAAGGAAAGATCCAAATTAATAAAATTAGTGATTAAGAATGTAATATTATAATAGATGCCAATTAACTCCACAACATCATTAGGAAAGACCTTGAAAACATATATTCTAAAATACAGAAAATATAGGGGAAATAATAAACTCATAGACATGTGAGCTACCAAAATAAAGCCCAGAGAACAGAAATTAGAGATATATAATTAGCATCAGTCTTGTATAACAATAAAGAGACTATTGACAAAACAAAAGTTTTGTTAATTTATACCAGACGTTTAAATAATAACACAAATTCTGATCAGATTATTCCATAAGCCAGAAAAGGAAAGCACACTATGAAACTCATCCTGTGTATTAGCCTGTTATCAAAACCTGATCAAGAAAAGAACACAAATGATCAAGTTTATGATGAACATAGAAGCAAAATTTCTCAATAGAACGATCGCTCATGATTTTCAAGTTGGCTTTATGCCAGGATGAAATAATGAATCAATATATGCAAATCAATAAATGCAATCCAACACATAGACTCAGGACTAGAAATCACATGATTATATAAACACATGGAGATGAAGCCTCTGACAAAGTCCCATATCCCTTCGTAGACAGCCTGAAGATAGCTGAACATAATAAACACAAGTGTATATTTCAAACCTGTAGTCAATAGCATACTAAGTGAAGAAAATCAGTAAGACTCAAAGGTACCAACTCCTTACACATTTACTCAGCATGGTGCTTGATGTCATATCCTAAGCAATAAGGAAAGGAAAGAAAAGGAAAGGAAGAAGTTAAATGGACTGCATTTCCAGATATGCCCTTAGATTTCAAAGACCCCAAAGACTCTTCTGGGGAACATTTGGAGCTAATAACCTCTTTCAGCACAAACAGAAGGATATAGCAGCTTTTCTATATACCAGTATCAAATATGCAGAGAAAGAAATCAGAACAGCCTAATCATATTAGTCTAAAAATAATCCTTGGGCTGGGCGGTGATGGTGCATGCCTTTAATCCCAGCACTCGGGAGGCAGAGGCAGGCAGCTCTCTGTGAGTTCGATACCAACCTGGTCTACAATAGGTAGTTCCAAGACAGCCTACAAAGCCACAGAGAAACCCTGCCTCAAAAACACCCCCCCAAAAAATCCTTGGAATAAACCTTACCAAGAAGATGAAGGATCTTTACACTGATAACTTTAAAACAGTGAATAAAGAAATTGCAGGAGACACTAGAAGATGCAAATGATTTTCAACTCAAGGATTTGGAAAATTAATATTATGAAAATGTACATATTCCTGAAAAGAATCTGCAGAGGTAATCTAATAATACCCTTCAACATTCTAATAATATTCTTTGAAGAAATATAAAAATCCTTGAAATTAATATAGAAACAAAACAAAATCCCAAACAACAAAAAACCACAGCTAACCAAAGCCCAAGTAGCCAAAGCAATCTTATTTTCAAACTGTGCTCCAGAGCTGCAGTAATGGAAATAGCAGTACTTGAAAAAGGTGTGCATAGAAGAGCATAAATAAATAAATGCAGCTATGGCTGCTAGATTTTTTTTGGGCAAAGATTACAAAAATATACACTACAGACAAGATAGCATCTTCAACAGTGGTGCTAGGCAAAGTGAAATTCCACAGTGGGAGAATGAATGAAATTCTCATCCTGATCACAAATCAACTCAAAATGGACCAAAGACCTCAACTTAAGATCTGAAACTTAGTATATAATATATACTATATAGTATGTAGTATATAGGAATGGATTTTCTGAAAAAGACTTCAAAAGGTCAGGAAACAATGCCAATAATTTACAAGTAGAATCGAATGAAATCAAAGAGCTTGGAGTAGCAAAGGAATCAGAGGGAGGAGACAGCCTACAAAATGTGAGACAGTCTTTGCTATCTACACATCTGAAGAATCGATAACTAAAATGAATAAAGAGCTCAAAAAATCGAACACCCCAAACAAGTCATCCAGTTAACAAATGGGAAAAATAATTAATCAGTAGAATTGAGCCCTAAAGAAGAAACGCAGCCACACAATACATACATGGGAAAAATGACATCATTAGCAATCAGAGAAATGCAAATCAAAACCACACTGAGATTCCATCTTACCCCAGTCAGAATGGCTTTCATCCAGAAAAACAAACGCTGGCAGAATTCAGGGGGAAGGAGTCCTTGTGCCCTGGTAGTGGGAATATAAACTGGTACAACCACTATGGAAACCGGAAAACTAGAACGGCCACATAATCCAATTATACCATTCCTGAGTGTGCTTTGAGAGGACCACAAGGCTCCATGTTGTAGAGAAACTCGTATGATCACACTAATGATGCAGCATGATAACATAGATGTCATCAACAGGGGAATGGGTCACAAGACAGCAGATACACACAGTAGGCTTTATTCAGACATAAAGAATGGAATTATGTTTTCAGAAAATGCATGAAACTGGAAATCATCACATTGACTCAGGTAAGCTGGAGTCGGGAAAACAAACAGTGGAAGAGAGAGACTTCACAGTGGAAGAAAGAGCCTTCGCAGTGGGAGGAGGGAGTCAGAAGGAGGGATGAGCGGGACACAGTGTGCGATGCGGCTGGCGGACAACAGCAAAAGGCAATGGCACACGTCTATTCAAATGTCAGAATGAGACCCAGCGTTTAGTAGTCTAAATTTAAAATACTCAAGAAGCCTAGAGAAGCATTTTTTTTATTCGAATTAGGGCTTCTCAATAGCTATGGAGCCAGACTGGCCTTGAACTCACAGAGATCCCCCTGCCTCTGCCTCTCAAGTGCTAGGATTAAAGGCATGCACCACCAATGCCTCGCAACATTTTCCTTTCTTGAATGGTGTTTTAAATAAAATGTAAAGTACAAATAAAATCAATTAAATCCTAAGCTAATAACTTCCATGGTTACTTCCTGTGTCACTGTGACCAGACTGAGACCTTTGACCAACCCTGATTCTGGGTGAGTCCTAGACAAGTTTCTGGGTAGGAACAGCATTTGAATCAGTAGTCTGGGCCACTCAGATTACCCTTCCTGAAACGTGTGGAATTCACCTAATTGATGCAAGGGTTAACAAGAGAAAATGCTGACTTTGTAGGGGCCAAGAAGGAATTCTCTCTCAGGGAAGAATTCTTTCCACCTGACTATATCTAAACTGGAACATGGTTATTTTTGTCTTATTATCTGGCTGCAGATTCAGTCTGAAGCCTTGGCTACTCCAGGTCTTGAAGAATACCAGCCTTTGGGCTAGACATACTGTTAGCTGTCATATGATTCCAGCACACCTTACCCTGAAGATTTGGAATCTTGGAATCCACAATTGCAAGATCCAAGTTCTATTGTTTATATATCTGCAGAATTATGACTGTTGCTTTTTTAGTTATATAAATGCTCATTCATAACGAAGTTAGAAATCCTGGCTAACATTTTGTGGCAATATGTACAAATGTAGCCTAGTGAATTTACACTGATATGATTCCAAAGGATAGACGTCATAGGGCCTGGAGAACAAGCCAGTACAGTGCTTGCCCTGCCAGCATGAGGGCTTCTGCTTGATTCCCAGAACCCACTTTAAAAAGTTAGGAATGGTAGCATGCACTTAGAAGCCCAGCATTGGACAGACAGAGACAGGCTTCCTGGCCGTCAGCCTAGACTACCTGGGGAGTTCTGAGCTAGTGAGACCCTCTTTCTCAAAAAGAGGCAGACAACACCTGAGGAATAGCACTGGAGGTTGTCCTTTGACCTCCAGAGGCACACACACACACACACACACACACACACACAGACACACACACACACACACACACACACACACAGAAACATTTTTGTTAAACAAACAAATGAGGAAACCCATGACCTTGTCAGTTTCCTGGGACTATCATAACACTCCACCACACATTGTCAGTCCCAGAGGCCAGAAGTGTAAACCAAAGTGTTTCCCGGATGGGTCCCCCTGAGACTCACAACTGTTCATACCTCACTGCCAACTCCTTGCAGCTACAGACAGTCTTTGGCATCCTCCAAGTTACAGGCACATCACTCCCATCTGTGCCCTGTCGCTGAGTGGCCCTCCCTTGGTATCTCAGCCCTGCTTGTTTTCCTAAGGAAGCACATTGCTTTACGACACATCTTTAACAAGAATGATTTATCTTGAGATCCCTATTTTAATTGCCTCTTCAAAGATCCTTATGGTTAATAGAGCCCCATTGAGGTTCTGCATGGCCATGGATCTTGTGCCGTTGCTTTCCAAGGCAGATCATGTACAGATGAGTATAAATGGCTGTAGAGAGGGACAAACAGTTCAGAAGAGCACATAGTCAACTGTTGTGTGATTGGCATTAGGGAAAGCTTTTGACTGTGCAATATGAAATTAGAGAAGGGAGCTTCCTATCCACTGAGCTTTTGATTTTAATTGTAAGGTGTTCTAAAGATAAGGGGGCTAGTAATACTCCTAGTTTGTAAACAGTCTAATATTGATCAAATAATTCCAGTCATGTAGAAAATCTTTATCCTTTGCCACACGCATTAGAGAATGGTCTGTGAGCAGACACACCACAGCGAGAGCCTTTTTTCTCAGCTCATGCCCATTCCAAGAACTATACAGTTCGAATTCTGCTGGCATGCAGAGCTGTTATTTTTTACTTTTATGGTTGTGTGTGTGTGTGTGTGTGTGTGTGTGTGCGCGCGCAAGAGTTGAGAGATCTCCAACCCACTGAAGAGAACGCATTGTCCCAACTCTAGAGGAAGAGGACAAAATGAGGACTTTTAAAGGAACATCTGTGAGGGAAGCAAGGGCAGGTGACAACCATCTCAGCCCTCCGTTGCTGAAGTGTGCATCTTAGCAAATTGCAGGTGAGAAAATGTTCTTGTTAGTCAGTCTGGCCTAGCAGCACGCGGTCACTTGGGATAGAGGACTCTGTGGAGATGAGTAAGAGCACTGAGACCCTTAGTCTTTACGTTTTGAAACTGTACTCCCACCGCCCATTACCTGCTCGTCTGTACACTGCAGCACAGACCTCCACCTACCAAAAGAAATGTGAAAACAAACACAGGCAAGGGCGATGCCAGATTCAAGCTTCAGGTACAAGGTGAGGCTGAAAGGCACACGTAAACTCTAGGGACCATCCACTCTTGATTCAAGCTTCAGGTACAAGATGAGGCTGAAAGGCACACGTAAACTCTAGGGACCATCCACTCTTGATTGCTTTCAATTCTCCATGCTTTGGTGCATGAACGAAACCAGGCTATTTCATTTTACTTTCAAACAATATTCCAAATAGTCTTTTTGAAATATTTAAGCTGCAGAATCCATAACACTTGTACCATTTTAGCTCTGCCAAAACAAGCCATATCCATGGGAACCTGAAAAGATCTAAGCTTTTATTTTGATGTTGATTATTTACTGAGAAGTCAAATAGGGACCCATTTAATCAAAGGGCATTTGCTTCAGATTGTGTCCATTCATCGTCCTGCCCATGAAAGACCAATTGTGCTTTGAACTGGGCTCTTGCCTTTTTTTTTTTAATTTCCGGGCAGATAAAGAAAAAAAATTATAAAAGAATCAACATCAAAAATTAGGTTCCCTAGCATATTCCTTTTATACATGCTGGCAACATGCCTGCATCTGTTCACAAACTGACATGCAGCTTTCTCAAGTACATTTGCCGTGATTAAACACCATCTACTTTCAATGCCGGAGATGCCCATAGAGTTGAAAGGGCTGTGTAGAGAAGGTTAGGACTTATGTTTACTTGTTTTCTTGTCTTTCAACATGACCTTTCTTTAGTCTGTGATGGAATTTCTAATCATTTTTTGGTAAGAAAAAGTGAAATCTGAAGAGTCCCAAACCAGCTGTCAAGGAAGTAACAGAAACCCGAACACGGTGTGTAATACAAACACTTTAATGAACTCCTTTTCGGTTATTCCAAATTAGACTTATATCTTCATCTTAGGAGGCATAGGAGATGATAAATAGAAAATTTTTAGGAAAGCTAAGGAGTAATATTTCTCTTTTTCTGAGAGTTGAACATGAACTAAGAAAGGGTTGGGAGGATGTTCTGCGTGTTAGGAGGGAAGGGGGTGCAGGTAGCCTAGAAAGACATGTCTGGTGACAGGGAAGGGACAATGGCCTTTAAGCATGTTAATTTCCAAAATGAAGATCGTTTTTATTTCTCTCCATTACCATCGTCTGATAGCTACAGAACCATGATATACTTCATGGAAAGGGTGGAGGATTTTCTTCAAATCTGAAATGTCGTCTTAGTTCACTGGGGCTACTATAACAGAATACCATGAACTGGATAGCTCGTGAAGAACCGAACTTTATTTCTCTTGTTTCTAGAGGCTGAGAAGTCCAAGCTCTAGGCACCAGTTCCACTGGTTTACTGGTGAAGGCTAGCTTCCTGGTTCACAGATAATGCGTTCTTGCTGTATGCTCACGTGGTGGAAGGAGTGAGGCTGCTTTCTGGGGCCATGGGCAGGATGTAAATTCAGTTAGTGAGGCTCTACTCTCCCGACCCAAAGAATGTATCTCCAAATGCCATCACATTTAGAGGTTGGGTTTCACATATAAATCTCCCAGGGACACAAATGTTCTGACCTTAGCTGGTTTAGCTGTCCAGGGGGCACTCAGATGGAAGCTGTGATAGGATCCATTAAAGGTGATACAGAACTTAGATAGGAGTGAAAGTTCAAATCCAAAGGAAATACTTGAAGGCAAACCCTGCATCCTGGGGGTCATCAGAGACACCAAGGAGACACGTGTGGGAGGTGGAACCACACAAGGGTAGTGATGGAGTCACACTATGGCCACAGTTGGTACTTTCTTGCTGCCTCTCCTCAGTCACAATGGCAATTACACTCAGACCATGCTTCCCTGGCTGTTGTCAGCCAACAACCAAGCAGAGTGTGGTATTTAGAGCTGGGCGTGGCCTGCCTGACATCCTAAATTCTTTGTTTTAATTTTCTTGCCAAGCGTCAAGTCTGCATTGAAGTCTGAAGGTTCTCTACACTTAACTCATGCTCCCTACAATTTGTCCTTTCTCCCATGAATCTCTTGTGTGCCAATGACCTAAACTGATATAAGTGTTCCGAGGGTAGAGATGAAAACACAATAAGACTGGTACTGGTTCACTTCTTGTGTGATATCCAGTCGTATCCATGCTCCTGAAAATATTTTATATACATATATTAATAATGCATGAATGGATGGGGAAATTGTGGCATCTGTAAGAATGTCTGTATCCATTTACTCTTTGAGGGGGCTCCAACCTGATTCTGTAACTTGGCTGTTGTGAAAGTGCTGTAATAGACATAGACTTGCAAATACTTCTACGTGTTTTGAGTACTCCAGGTAAGTAGGTAGTGTATTTATTTTTAAACAAGGCATTCACTGATGTAAATAAGAATGTGTGCATCATCAACTACTCTTTAAGTCTCTTGTGGGCTACTGAGATGGCTCAGTGGGTAAGAGAGCTTGCTGTGAGGGCCTGATGACATGAGTTTGATTCCCTAGAGCTCATGCAAGAATGAGAAGAGAAATCAGGTCCACAAAGTTGTCCTTTGACCTCCACATGGTATGCATGAACCCACACAAAACACCACACACACATATGCTAATAATAATAAAATTTTTAAAGGAAGAGAGGTTACAGGGAAGGACATCCTACTAAAGCATACTTTTGTTTAAAAATGACATCATGGTGTCTAATATCTTGTATGCTGAATTCCCAAAATTATTTTTAAAAATAATCAATATAGTCTTTGAATTGACACTTTGAATTACACAGCAACACAATTTTGCTAAGCAGTGTTTCATTCTGTAACTATTGATAAATGCACAGTGCTGTGGCCACATTCCTTATGGTCCTTATAAAACTGGATTACTCGCCTCGATTTTGTTAGCTGCTGGTGATTAGCCCTGAATGCACACGCAAGAGGAAGCAAACTATCAGAGTCAGTCAGAAACATCTAAACATGTTTAAATCTTAAATGCATCGAATGTATGGATTTTAAAAGTCAAGTTTCTTGTAAGCATTTCTGTCACTTGGTGGAGAACACTTTTAATTCCAGCACCTGGGAAAGCAGAGGCAGGTAGATCTCTGTGAGTCTGAGGCCAGCCTGGTCTACAGTTCCATAACAGGCTACAAAGCTACACAGAGAAACCATGTCTCAAAAAAACTGTCTTTTTCAACATTTTTACTTATATGTATATATATATATATGTGTGTGTGTGTGTGTATGGCAGAGAGAGAAAGGCTAAGAGAGAGATAGAGATAGAGAGATTGAGAGATAGAGAGAATCTCACTACATAGCTACGGCTGGCCTGGAACTTACAATGGTGATTGGGCTGGCCTGGAACTCTTGGAGATCCACCTGCCTCCTTCGTTTGGAGTGTTGGGATTAAAGACATGCCAATCATTCTCAGATATTGGAAGAAAGAATATTTTTGACTACTTTATAGAAATTTTCAAAGTATTCATAGATGCAATGTTTTACAATTCAAAAAACAAAACACAACACAGTGAGAATTAATGTAGCAAAGATTTCCTAATTAATGCTAAAAAAAAAAAGTCCAATGCTATGTGTGAAGTCACTTTCAGCTCTTGGAGAAATTTGAGATAGATACAAGACCAGTGAGATTTTTAGATGACCTTTCAAATTTGAAAAAGAGCCAATGACCTCCATCTATAACAGGTCCCTCAAGGTCGACTCATTCACAATAGACAACTGAGCTGATCCGTTGTTTTATTTTAAGTGGTTCGTTTAATTGAACTCACTGGAGCTTAGCAAAAGGCCACCCTAAAAAGTCAGCAATTAGTCCTGAGAAGTTGCATAAATACAAACTATTTATCTCGGCATGAGATTCAATAAAAACCACATTAAGAAACCAGAAGTTTCTAATTACAGAGGGGCCATATGTCTACACTCATACAAAGGCTATCTGAGGAGCAGCTAGAATGCTGTCTGTGTAAACTCAGTGGTGCATGCATTGCAAACTGGTTGTTCCATTCCGGGGAGTTTCAATGCACACAGACTGAGATAATGTCTCTTATCTCAGGTCCGAAATCTTCATGTTAATAGATGTTACTAGGTGAAAAAAGAATGCACGGTCAAACCCACTAGGATTCTTCCTAGCAACTCAGTTTCATCCACCTTCTTGCTGTTTCTCAGTTAGCCCCATCAGGGCCTTGAATATGCTCAAATGTACACAGGACTGTGTAAGAGAAGTATGCAGTATCAGCTTCCCACATTTATCTGACTGAAGAACACTGTCTCTTTTAACTGACCATCAGGTGGAGAGAATTATCTCTTAAAAAATAAGATTCGGAGACATTCTCATGACATGACTTTCTAAGGGATCTATGATAATTTATATTTTTAAATCTTTTGTGAGTTTAAAACTGTGTTACCATTGTGTGCATGTGTGGTGGCGGTCAGTGAGATGCCAGGGCACACGTGTGGAGGCCAGAGGACCACTGTGGGGTCAGTTCTCTCCATCCACCTTTGCAAGTGCTCTAGGGCCTGCACGGCTAGTGGCTTACCCCATGGAGCTGTTTCACTGGCTCCTTCATTGTCTCGTTCTTTTGTAGAATCTTGACATTGATTTTGCACTTACGGAGAAGCTGTAAATATTATACAAAGAGTTTCTTGCCATTTACCTTAATTCCCTCGATTGTTAACATTTCAGCAGTCTATTATCAACTGTCCTATTTATCTATCTATCTTTCATCTACCTACCTACCTACCTGTCTATCCATCCTGTTCCCTATAAACAATTTAAATGTGCTTTCATTTTACCTCAGTGCCTGAAACACTGAAGGGATTGATCAAACAATTTATGGCTCATGAATAATGCTTTCCAGCATTTTATCTAAATTAAATTCAATTACAAAAAGCTATCTTTAACAACGTGTGTAGGTAGTTTCTAGGCATAAAGTAGCAGGAGGGGGAGTCAATTTTCTTCAGTGGTGTAGTTACTGATAAGTTGGGCATGCTCCAACAAATCATTCTGAATGCATGAGCATGTGCTTGACTTTAATTAAACTAGTGGTTCATAAGAAGGTGGAGGAACATGAACCAGATAGCGAAGGAAAAGGGGTCCAGGATGCATGGGGGGAGAATAAGGGAGAGATGGGAATGACTGCTATCAAAATGTATTATTTACAGCTATGAAGTTGTCAAAGAATAAATGAAATACTTAACACCCTACCAAAATGAAATGTATCTTCTTGAGAGTTCTAGATTTTCAAGAGTTCCAACCTGGGTTATGGAGGTACTAAGGGGAGACCTAAGCAGATTCCTTACCCTCTGACCCACCAGAAAGGTTTTAGTGTGCATTTTCAGGCTAGCTGGTTCTCCTGCTTATCGACTGGATAAAGTCTTCAACCTGAAAGACTCACTGAATCCCGTCAGCTGGAGGTTAGCCATGCCCCTTTTCTTTGTGTGTAACCTGCTTTCTACTTTCCAGAATGAAGTCTCTATAAGAGTTAGTGCACTCGTATCCGAGAGAGACTTGCTTTAAGGTTACTGGTTCCATTTAACCAGTTAGGACTTAAAATAGATGTGTTTTTAATTAGATATGAGAACAGGAAGAATGTTGGATTATAAAATAGAGATCAGTAGATTCCATGACATGTGACTTGCTTGATGCTAAGAAGGTTAAATGTTTTCATTCATGTCAAGTATCTAGGCAGACAAATTCTTAGTACGGTTGGTGGAATGACTCTGAAGGAAGGGGAAAATGAGGTTATAGTCTAATGAGTAAAGTTTCTATTTTGGAAGAGTAAGGTATTCTGGATATGGATGGTGGTGGTCATTTCAAAACAATATATTTCCTTACTGTTAATTGTTAATATTTGTTTATTTTAATTTTTTAAAATTGACATGGACATTTGCCTGCATATATATCTTTGTACCACATGGACATAGTACCTGAGAAGGTCAGAAGAAGGTTCTGGGTTTCCTGGAACTGGAGTTGTGAGCTCTCATGTGGGTGCTGGGAATCAAAGTTGGAACCTCTGTTAGAGCAGCCAGTGCCCCTAACCACTGAGCCATCCCTCCAGCTAGAACAATATGTCCTTGCTGCACTTATGCATTTCCATGGAAAAGTTTTCAGTCCCAAGAGAGCGCTTGATGGGAGAGAGGTCAAAGGTGAGCTTTATGTGGAAGTTTCGAGATTTGGATGTGTATCATGAAGCTGCAGGGCACGTTACTCTAGCAGTTGGCTCACGCCTGAAAAAGGCAAAACAAAGACAGTGTTTCCTGGGGACAGAGTGGGTTGAGCAAGGGACTGCTGGCCCGGAGTAAAATGCAGGAGTACGAGCTGGTTTTGCTCAAAGCTCACTGGCAAATGCATCAACTTTCCCCCCACTGACAACCAGTTCTCTGGACACCCACTGAGTGTCCTGGGATTTAATGCGGTTGATAGGTTGATAATTTCCAGCATCTGCATATGACTCAGCACATGGGAGGGTGCAGTCCACTCAAGTGCTCTCACTTTCAGATATCCCTCAGAGTGCCAGCTTTCCCTTTGTGGACCAGGCTGCGGGAATCTGAGGCTTCCCACGGCCTCCTCCTTGCTATTCACAACCGCAGAGTGGTTTAAGGACCTCAGGAAAGCGCTCTATTCATGAGAGAGTGAGAGACAGAGACAGAGACAGAGACAGAGAGAAACAGAGACAGACAGACAGAGACAGAGAGACACAGAGAGAGGAAAAGGCGCCTGTGCCCTCTCCAAGAGAGCTACAGTCTGGTAACCCTTGAGCTCTCAGTCTGTGAACTGTGCAAGGAGCTCTAGTGGAAGTCTCACTGCCATCCTTGCATCCTTGGCTGTGGCTGATTGACTCGGTTTCTAGCATCTCACCTTTCCCCGGGGTTTGGAGAGTAGGGCTGAAGCTTAAGATTCTGATCATAATTAGATGTTTCTGGTGACCAACTTCATCTTGAGGTGGTCAGAGCCTCAGAGCTAGTCTTCTCACAGTACAAGAAGCACTCCAGAGATTCCAAGGGTCTTAGGGTTTGCATGTCACACAATAGACACAAAGACCAAGTGTTTATTTTGAACACATCACAATAAGGAATAAGTCAGCGTTTGTACCTGCTGTGCGATAAAAACCTAACCATTCTGCCTTAGCCCATTGAGCCCTTCCTGCTTTCTACCTATAGCCACTGCTATGTGCAGATCTAATGTCTGCACTTCACTCCATGGAATTTTAATCTCATATTGAAGAACAGCATGGGAGCAATCAGGCAGGGGAAGTGTGGCCCAGATCCTGACTTAGGTTTAGATCAAATGCCATGTTGTAATCCCATCATCTCTTTTGCCCTGAGAAGTCATGTCTTTCAGGTTTGGGTGTTGAAGGGACAAAGATGTCCAGCTGCAGATCTTCTCTGCTATGACCCATTGTCTGCTTTTACCTCAGCTCACAGCCTCAAGCCTCCATACACCTAAGGTTAGACCCCACACACGTGGGGATAGAACAGTGACATCCTAAGGTTAGACCCTATGCACACAGGGCTAGAACAGTGACATCCTAAGGTTAGACCCCCAACACATATACACACAGGGCTAGAACAGTGACATCCTAAGGTTAGACCCTATACACACAGGGATAGAACAGTGACATCCTAAGGTTAGACCCTATGCACACAGGGCTAGAACAGTGACATCCTAAGGTTAGACCCCCAACACATATACACACAGGGATAGAACAGTGACATCCTAAGGTTAGACCCCCAACACATATACACACAGGGATAGAGCAGTGACATCCTAAGGTTAGACCCTATACACACAGGGATTGAACAGTGACATCCTAAGGTTAGACCCTATGCACACAGGGATAGAACAGTGACATCCTAAGGTTAGACCCTATACACACAGGGATAGAACAGTGACATCCTAAGGTTAGACCCTACACACATACAAACACACACACACACACACACACACACACACGTGGGGATTGAACAGTGACATCCTAAGGTTAGACCCTATGCACACAGGGATAGAACAGTGACATCCTAAGGTTAGACCCTATGCACACAGGGATAGAACAGTGACACCCTTTCAGCCACGCCCACCTCCTCTACGACTTTCACCCTAAGCAAAGGATCAATGTACTTTTCAGGACTATGACACTCGCTTTTAGAGAAATCTCTTTAGCTCTCCAGGAATGCGAAGGTAGGTACCATCTCTCGATATTCTTCCCAGACAATTCCAATTTTACATTGCCCATGCTTCACACTTTGATCGTGGGGATTGTGGTTGACTCCTTATTGCATTTGTTAATCAAGTTTTATGCATAATGTTTTAATTTTTGGACAATACTTCCATGGCAAGAATTTAAGATGTTATTTGAGAGACTTTCTAGAACTCTAATCTCACTTGATCTCAGAAATGAGAGAGAAACAACAGCCATCCAAGGTGTGGTATGGAAGGAAACATGGTCCATGGAGGTCTGACTGATGCCCAAATAAGGAGCCATAGAAAATGGCAGTTGTACGAAGTGGACAATAACGCAGCTGTGAGAAGCAAGGTGTTTGGTGCACACAGAATAACAAGGGCAGAACTCAAAATGTCCCCCAAGTAAGAAACTAAGCGGTATTCACACCACAACGTTGTGCAAATGATCATGTGCAGTGTTTATAAGTATGCTGTGGTATTTAAGGACACACACCAGGCGTGCTGCAGAAGGTGACTACAATGTAGGGAATGGAAGTGGAACCCAGAATCGAAACAGGAAAAAAATGATAAATAATTCTGGGCCTTACGCAGTTGCGCAATGATGGTACACCCAAGTAGACAGGTGGGGTTAATGTGTCTCCTCACCTGACAGTTTGTGGTTTCTTTGGGGAGGATTTTCTTCACAGGGGGATGTTCTATGATTACGGCATCTCACGCCGCAAGTTAATTGTAACAATTGACCATTCAGATGTTGCTCTTTCAACACAGATGCACTTCACGCTTGAGAACAGTCCTGACTCCTTTAGTCTCTAAGGACACGTTCACCAGACACTTGAGTCTCATTCTCTTAGCTTCTTATTTTATGGATTCCACTGGAACTTGGCAAAGGAAAAGGGAGGTTAGAACAATCCTTCAAATCCTCGAAAATGCCTCCAGGTGCTCTGAATTTAGCGGTTACCGGTTGCTTAATAACCATTTGGAGATCTTTTTGGACAGCGGACAGCTATTCTAGGTTGTAAGGTAGACTCGGGAAAGTGTTACTATCGACAGAAGGCATTGGAATATCCCTATACTGTTTTAGCTGGGCCTGTGATTGCAATCACACAGATCATCACATTCCAGAGAGATCCCGTGAGCGGGAGGTTTTTCCATCTCAGATTTTCACGGTAAAACATTATTTTGTCATTTTTTATATATGCTAGAAACGATAGGATATGAGTGTAACTACAAAAGCATTTCTGAGTGTTCCTTGATTCCTTGATGGCCTGAAGTTCTCAAAGAAAACAAAAGGGAGAAAGAAAAGGCCTTTATTCTCAGAGTCATTAAACTACACATTGAGATTTTGTTTTCAAATGGATTGGCTTCCCTCTGCTCAACCTGTGCAGTTCTTACAATCTCACTGCATGAGTTCACACGGCAGAGGATAATGACCCTCTGCTGTATGCTGTGCTGCTGTAGGGTGGGGCGTGGTTGGCTGGCTGCAGCAAAGGGCTGGAGTGAAGCTGGAAGGTGAATGGACTGCAGACTGTAGCATGCTTTCCAGATGTTCATTCTGGCTTTCTGCTGCTTTCTTAGGGACTTTTATTTATGCACAAGGAAGCAGATAATATAAATAGCAACTACATTTTGGCCTGTTGGATTTTGGCTTTGTATTTTCAACTGTGCTGATGACTGCTGGAAACGTTTCTCTTCCATTTAGGTGGTCTGATTTAAATGCTGAATGTGAAGTGCAGGATGGCCAGCATGGAGTACCTCAAGTGAAAGCTTCCACATCCCGCAATGCATCTTCCATCGCTCAGGAAACTCTAGCCTGGGAAACTCAGATTGTGCAGGCTGACAGATCCTTGCTGGCAGACCTGCTGAGGCCTGACAAATGTGTGTGTGTGGCCTTCGTTTATCGGCAAGAGAGGACCACCCCTCAGGAGCAGATTGATTCAGTAGTTGAAAATAAAGCGTCATCTTTTATTTATTTATTTATTTTTTTGGTTTTACAAGACAGGGTTTCTCTGTATTGTTTTGGAGGCTGTCGGTCCAGCCTGGCCTCGAACTCACAGAGATCCGCCTGCCTCTGCCTCCCGAGTGCTGGGATTAAAGGCGTGCGCCACCACCGCCCGGCCAAAGCGTCATCTTTTAAAAAATTTAATTGCAAGATATCAGTCACCTGGCTATGAAAAGTGTCCCCCCAACAGGTCAGTTCCCTCAGTCCCCAAAGACAGGCCTGATACAGGTTTCAAGTTAGCTCAAAGCCAGGCCAGGTCACAAGCCTCGGGCCTTGCACCTGTCCCGGCAGCAGTGGTACAGACCACTAGGCCAGTATTTATAAATACAGTATTAGTCCTGCCAGCTTCCTGGATGGTTTGTATAGCTCCACACTCTGGCTTTCTTACTGAAACAGCCATATGCTAGAAAACACAGGTTAATTGTTCCAGCTCTGCTCCGGTAGACCTAAAGTCCAGACCTGTCACAGTAGACCCAGTGCTACAGTCTGCAACATCAGGACCACTTATGCAGAACTGGGCCTCAGGCCAGCCTCTGCAGACTCATACCAAAGGCTCACTTCATGCCACGCTAGCTCCCATGGTACCAGACTTCAGGCTCCCCAGTGTATTCAAATAGCAAGCCTTCCCCAAATATCTGGCTAGCTCCTGAGAACTCAGGGTAATGCCCACGCCTGTATAGGTTAGCCCTAACTGATTTGGGCTTAGACCCACACCCACTGGCCTAGCATCCAAATCCCTGTACAATCAGGTGAACAATAACTGCAAAACTCTTAATTCAATAGTGGAAAGGAAGTAGTTAATTGTCCCTGTTTGTAACTGACATAATGTAATGGAGGAAAAAAAAAACATAAAGAACTATCACATAGCTATTATAATTAGTGCATTCGGGAAAGGTGAAAATGCAAAAATAACATAAAATAGGCAGCATTTCTACTTAGCAGTAAGGAACTGTTGAAGAAGATCCTAGAAGCCACCCCTTTCATAGTAGCAGAGGCAACAAAGGCAAGAAAAGAAATTACTTGAGAATAAATTTAACCATTCAGGTGAAAGATCTGTACATTGAAAGCTATAAAACATTGCTAAAGTTAAATTAAAAATTATATATATATATATATATATATAAAACATTGCTAAGAGAAAAGGAAGAGGACACACTCAATTCAAAAAGAGCCCATGTTCATGTGTTAGAAAAATCAATACTGTTAAAATGCCCATATTGTCCAAATCAATCTGTATATTCTATGCAATTCTTATCAAAACTTTGGTGACAATTGTCTCTGAAACAGGAAAAAAATAATCAAAGTTATACAACATCTCAAAAGATTCCCTGTAGCCAAAGCAGCCTCAGTCACAGAGAACAAAGGCAGAGGCATCCTCTACCTGATTTCAAAGCAGCATGAGCTGGCATAAAAGCACAAGTAGACTCAAATGGAAGAGAAAATAAGCCCATGTGTTTGTGGTCAATTAATTTTCAACAAAAGCACCAAGACACACAACAGAGAAAGGACAATCTCTCTGAAAAATGGTGTTAAAAAAAAGCTAGATGCCCCGTGAAGCAGATCTATATATTATATCATGGAAAAAAATCAACTCAAAACCAAGTAAAGGTTTAAAAATAAGACCCCAAGCAGTGAAGCTACTAGAAGGAAACATAAGGGTAATAAACTATGTGACTGATATGAGCAATTGTCACAAGCCCATAAGCTGGCCTGGGGAGATGGCTTAGTAAAGAAAGTACTTGTGGCACCAGCCTGAAGACCTGAGTTTGGATTTCTACAATGTAAGCCTGGACACATAGTACACATCTATAATGCCAGAGACGGGAGATTCTCCATCAGCTCACACATCAGCTAGCCTGGTCCATGCAATGGTAAACAACAAGAGAAAAATCCTGTCTCCAATAAGGTCAAAGGTGAGAAATGACACCCAAGGTTGCCCAATTGTGCGCAATGGAATTCATGGGCCACCCCTTCCCCACTGACACACGCACCATACATTCACACCCCTCACACGGCACACACATACACATGGCCTGAGAGGTCAGGCAACAAAGGCAAAACTAGACAAATGAAGTTGCATCAAACTAAAAGGATTTTATGCGGCCAAGGAAACAAGCCACAGGATAAAAAGGCAATCTATGGAATGAGAGAAAGGATTTGCCACTCAAAAATCTGATAAGGGATGAATATTAAAAATATGTAAGGACTGCACACAGATCAATAGGAAGAAAATGATTTTTAAAGGGAAAAGGATCATAGTATACTTTTCTCAAAAGATCACACACACATGATCAGTAAATGTTTGAACGGATATATCACAAACCATCAAGAAAATGCAAACGAAAAGCCCAGAATGTCATTATGAAAAGGATAAAGAAGTTTGAGCAGCCTGGATTACTTAGCAAGTTCAGGAGCAACCTAACTACCTAGCAAAGACCTGTCTCAAAAAAAAAGGGGAAGGGGCCGGGGGGAGGGCGCCGTCTGTAGCTCTATGGGCACAGCTTGTCTAGCCTGTACTAGGTCAGGTGTGGGAGTGGGGGCACACTAACCACAGTCAGTTGAAATTCATAGTTGAACACTACTAGCCTAGAAATTTTGTTTGGGGACATTCCTTCGTTGAAAATCCCTTTTCTTTTCATTCCTTTTCCTGCTTTTTATCTCAACATGGCCACAGCAGGACTTTCACTGGCAGATCTGGACAGCATCTCCTAAAAACATGTTGACACTTAGATTCCACTATTAGTAACTAATCATGAGGCGCAAAATAAATGAGAGATGCCCGAGATAGGAGCAGCTGCAGAGCCTTGTGGAAGCGGCAGCTGACTCCGTCCATCACGGAAGGCCCATTGCAGAGAGATAAAAAAGCCAACATCAAAATTGCTTGGGTGATAATCTTCTGCCCTTTCTGTCCCAGACAGCAAATAACCTACACGCCTCAAATCCCTAAATATTTTTGTGTCCACATTTTCCAAATACTTAAGGCTTCTGTCTTTCCCAGATAGTGGGAGGCAGCTCAACCTGTCACCTTATCTTTCTTTAATAATGAAAGCCAGATTGCCACAATCAGCTGAAGCCAGGATGCAGGGCCAGCCACTGGAGATCTCTGTTAGTGGGAGCAGCACAGTGTTCATGGTTGAGGTCTCAAAGTCACAGCCAATGTGCATTAACCCTTCCCATCTGCAAAAATTATAAACATACAGGCAAGTACATGATCCAAAAAGGTGACGAGTCCTAAAACAGTAAAAAGGTACACGATAGTTAGCTGAAGGATATTATCTTTCTAAGGTAAAAAGAAAAAATTGCAAGGCATCCTCTCTAGATTCAGTGTGTTTTTCAAAGTTAGGCTGGTATTACTGGATTTGATTTTAAGCATCCGCCGTTTCACCTGCAGTACTGGGACAATGAATTGAAATGTGAGGAATTATACGAGTTTAGTACTAGAACTGGGGAGACAGCTCACTCGGTGAAGGCCTTGCTGCACATGCAACAAGACCTCAATCTCCAGAAACCAGGTAAAAATTGTGAGGCATGGTAGCACCTACTTGTAACCCCAGTGCTAGGCAGACAGGCAAAGCCAGATCCAATGGGCTTTCTGGTCTCTCCTCTGTAAGCTCCATGCCTTCAAGAGGCTCTGTCTAACAAATAAGGTCAGGAGGAACAAATAGCACTAAGAATGTTGGAAAAAGCCAAAGGGAAATGTATTACTTTATAAGTTTTCTTACACAAAAAGGGAACTGGTAAGGAACCATGCAGGATGAGGAATTTCAAGGGCAGGGGGATAGGATACAGGAGTCAAGAAAAGGAATAATGAATGATGGATCAAAAAAGGCTACATGGGGTAGGGTAGAGAAAAGAGAGCTAAAAAAGATCTTTGAAAAAGCCATGTGGAAACCTATTTTTGTAGAAGCCCCCTAAGTTGCATACACATATATAAGGAGTTTAAACAGTGTTGCCCTATAGGGTTGGGAGCGCTGTCATTCCAAGACACTAGGTTATCAGATTAAAGACTCCAGTATCTAGTGTGGCATGTCTCTTTTTAGGTGTTCATCAGTAGAATCCCATAGAATGCCCCACCCCATATATTATAAGCTGTTGCTTTTGACTACCCTTCACAACTTGATGATAAGATTCTGTTGTTGAAAACAGCACATATTTGAGTCATAGGACATGGAGAAACCAAGCTGATGCCAACTTGGAAGCTTCATCCCTGCTGGATAGCTTTCATCATGCAGGAAGATTCTATTATATACTCTCCAGGTAAGAAAAGCAAGCAATAGTCTTATCCAGCTCTGAACCCATGAACTATATTAAGGACTGGCCTGTCAAGATGTGATCACAGTGACACAAATATTAGAGAAGTAACCAACTACTCTCTGGTTGTAATTAAAGCTCACCCTACACAAACTTATGCCTGGTACTGTTAACTGCCCAAAACCCTGTAACTCTTTAGGCCATATAGACCCTACTGGAGAACCTAATACTGCTAAATGGACATAGTAATAAATTGCCCCCTAAGCTATTATCTTTATACCCTTAAAACAATGTATCTCTTTTTTTTCAGGTTTTTGTTTGTTTGTTTGTCTGTTTGCTTATTTTTAATTTGTATTGGTATTTTGACATTATTTGTTTTGGGGCCTCTGGAACTGGAGTTACAGACAGTTGTGAGCTGTCGTGTAGGTGCTGGGGGTTGGACACAGGTCCTCTGGAAGAGCAGTCCGTGATTTTAACTGCCGAGCCATCTCTCCAGCCCCCAGTGTATCTGTTAACATTCATCACAGAAGCTTCTTTTTGCAATACATGATGATTAACACTGAGACCCACAGTTGGTCAGCATGCAAAGAATAAGACACTGTGGTGTGTTCAGCTCCAGCTGGGACATTATTTCATACTCTGTGCTGAGAAATTGTTTTCTCAACTTAACACAAGGTAGGACCGTCTTGGTAGAAAGAATCTTAATCATGAAAATGTTTCCATAGGATTGTCCTGTAGCCAAGTCAATAGTGCATTTTCTTGATGGAGAATTGGTGTGGGAGGGCCCAGCCCATTGTGAGTGGTGCCACCCATGGGCAAATGGTCCTGGGTGCATGAGAAAATAAATAGCAAGCCAGTAGGGAAGACCCCCCTGTTAGGTTGTCCAAACCTAAGTGGTCAGCTGTAAACCTAAGCCCATGTACATATGAACAACAATACTAAATGGACTCGTGTGTGTGTGTGTGTGTGTGTGTGTGTGTGTGTGTGTTGACATGAATCCAGAGAGGGATATAGCAAGATGGCACAGATGGAGTTGGAGAAGGGAGAGGGATAAAAATTATGACAAAAAAATCCCAATGTGTTTGTGCATGAAATTCTCAAAAAAGTGTTCATGAAAAGCATATAAATAAAATGGCATTTATATTTTAAAACAACCAAGTGGACCAGTTCTGAGGAGCAACATCTGCATTTGACATCTGGTCTCCACATGCAAGTGTATCTGCATGGACACTCCCCTGCACACACACATCTTTACAAATATGCATGCCAAATCTAGTCTAGTGTCCCCTCAGCAATATTCTAGAGCAGTGGTTCTCAACCTTCCTAATGCTGAGACCCTTTAATACAGTTCCTCATGTTGTGGTGATCCCCCCCAAACGTAAAAATATTCCACTGCTGCTTCAAACTGTAATTTTGCTACTGTTAGAAGTCATAATGTAAATATCTGATATGCAGGATATCTGATACTCGACCCCACAGGTTGAGAACCACTGCTCGAATGCATTTTACCGAAACAAAATCACAATATATGAAAGTATTTGGGATGGTAAGGTAGCTCAGTGGTTAAAGGTACTTGCCACCAAGTCTGATGACCTGAGTTTAATCGCTGGAACCCACAGAGTGAAAACAGAGCCAATGTTCACAAATTGTCTTCTGACTTCCACCTGCACACAGCAGCATGTACACATGTGCAAGTGCAACTGTGGGCACACACATGAATAAACAAACAAGGGTAATAAAACGGTGTATCTCATTTCATACCATACCCAAAGGAAGCTCTCTATGAGGACAGTAAATACAGCACAGTATGACCATACCATCTTTTTCCTTAAAAGGATTGTACAAGTATATGGATGTACAAAATTTTTAAAAGCCATTTACTAAGGTGTTTATCTCTGTATAATGGTATTTTAGGCAGTTTTACTTTTTGAATGTATTGTTAACTTCCTTTTAGTGAGTATATGACTTACAAGTTTGCAAAAAAAAAGCACTTTTAAAGGGCCAAGCAAAACAAGAAAGAAAATTCACAATTTAAGATTCAGTCTTGGAATGATACCAAGGAAATGGCAAAGTAAGAAGTCCTGTGTCCCCTGCTGTAAGCATCACAGCTCGGATGTAGAGGTATCCTGGCAGCCTGGAGACAAAGAATACCACAAAGTTACACCACACAACAAACCTAACACAGAGATTTATTGGAAGGGAAAAATCCAGGCAGCAATTGGACAGGGTACAGGGTGTTAGTATTCAGGCATCTGTACTGTTCTGTCCTTGGGGTTCTGACAAGATACACCCTCAGCTACAGCCACTAAGAGTACACCTGTGCACATTCACTATGTTCCCTTTAAAAAGAGTTCCCTGTCTACCTCCCATCCTTCTTCCTCCCTTCTTCTTTCCCTCTCTCTGTCTCTCTGTTCCACCCTCTCCTTCTCTTCCCCCCCCTTTCCTCTTTCTGTCTCCTGCTGCTCCTGTCTCCTGAGGTGGTCTCCCCCCTTCCCTTTCCATTTTTTATGATCCCTTTCCATAATTTAAAAAAAAAACCCTCTTCTCGAACGCTGTCCCACGGCATCTTTCTCTCGCACACTTTTCTTAAATTACAACAGAGGGCTTATATAGAGTTTCTTGGGAAGGGGATGAAACTTTCCATGGTGGAGATTGGTGGGATTTCCTGTCTAGAGATGAGGCTTTTTACTCTGTGGGGTGGGGGCAGGGTCCAGCAGTTAGGGCAGTTAGAGATCCTAGGGGAGGGGCCTGGAAACTCATGTGGATTACACCTGCCACCAAGTGTTCTCTATAGACAACAACAGTTTTGACAGTTGTCCACAAAGAAAAGTCTTCCTTAGTGAGTTGTAGCAACTAGTCAGATGATAGCAAAAATCTAGGACATACAGCTCACATAGTTCCAGACATGGATCAGAGCAAGCCTGTTCCCCATGGTCTACCCTGTCAAGGGACACTGAAGGGATTCTGCCTCTTCTTTCTCCTTGAAACAGACTGGATAACCTTATGGACTTCATATCCCAAAGTTAAGTGGGATCTGCCTTTAGTCTTTCTCTCTGATGGCATCTAGGGGCAGACCTGCCTTTTGGGGGATTATGAGATTATCTAAGCCTGTCTATTTTCCAGTAATGGGCCTATCAATCTGAACTACTCCATAGACTCCAGCAGACTTCCACCTTTCCCTATTACTCAGCTTCTTTCCTGCGCCCAGTGGGCCTGGAGGAATCTCTGACTGCCTAGGATTCTGTTACCATCCACACCCCTGCCAATAGTACTACTGTGCATGACACACCGACAGGTCAACAACAATTTATAAGAATCATAAAATCACAACAAATCCTGTAACTGTATAAACTGGGTGGATAGAAAGAAATAAAGGGAGAAGTGGGCAGCAGTGAGTTAATTGCAGAACTCTTCAGTCCCCACACTGAACAGGACATCAAGACAGCAAACAAGTAAACAGAACAGAACCTTAAAAACCAAGTGGTCCCAAGAGACATAGACAAGACTTTCATCCCAATGAGAAAATACATGTCCTTGCACATGAGTCTTTCTCCAGGATAGCTTATATCCACAAAAAGCAATCTGAATTTACACCCTAAAGCTCTACAGAAAGAAAGAAGAAGCCAACTCTATTGGAGCGGGAGGAAGGAAATAATAAAGGCTACAGCAGAAGTGAAGTAAAGAATAGGAAAGAACAGTAGAAATAAGAGATGGTGTTTTGGAAAAGAGAGCAACAAATCCTTTGCCAGCCTAGCCAGGAAACAGGAAAAAGGGTTCAAACAAACAAACCTAGAAACTCAAGAGGAGACATTACAATGGATGCCTCAGGTGAAAAGCATCATCAGGTATGTGATGAGTAATTACAGGGCACCATACTGGATAGTTCAAAAGAAATTAACAAATTCATCAGGATTAACAATTTGACAAAAGCAGAATCAAGAAGATACAGAAACCTAGTAATGAAACTTGACAGTGGATGAGCAACCCACTCAGGTCAGGAGACCTCACAGGTGAATTATACCGAATACATAAAGAGCCTGTTTCCCAAATGTTTCTAAAATACAGAAATGAAATCATATAGAACTATAAAGGACCCTGAATAACAAATGCAATCTTGAACAAGAAGAACAATCCCAATTCATTGATTTCAAAATATACCACAGTCCTTTGCTGATGAAAACAGCAAGGCAGCAGGGTAAAGGAAAATGTGCAGATCAACAGTCCACAGTAGAAGGCTCAGAATTACTGACCTGGATAAAACTGGGAGAATTAAGTTGAACCTTTGCATACTATACATAAAAATCAGTTCAAAATAGCTTAACAACCTGATGTAAATGTGAGACCCGATGCTGTGAAACAAACAGAAGATAGCTTCTGGGGAAAACTTCTTGGCATTGGTCTTGACAATGGTTTCTTAGAAAAAGCAGATAAGAAGGGCTACGTTCAACTGAAGTTTTTATATAGCAAATAATGAATAGACTGAAAAGAAACTTGTGGAATAGGAAGGGCTATTTGTAAACCATGTATCTGAAAGGGATACATAAGGACACCAAAGAACAAAGCAAGAACCTGATTTTAAGCTAAGGTTCTAAAGAGGGCGTGGCTAACAGGGCCTCATCTCTCAGCATTGGGAAAATGCAAGCCAAAACCAGGGTGTTAACTTACGCTTGTTAAATTAGTCATAATAAAAAGGCTAAATGGTAAGTGTTGAAAAGGTGATGGGAAAGTAGGGCTCCTTATGCCAGTGCTGGGAGTATGAATCGGTTCTAAGGCTGCAAGTGCTGCGTGATGTAACTTACAAGTGGAATCTAAACAAGTTGATCTCAGAGGATTACAGAACAGAATGGTGATTGAAAGGTGCTGGGTGATGGTGGAGGAAGAGGGAGGTGGAGCTCAAAGGCATGGGGTTTCAGGAGGAATGATGTCTGGAGATCTTAGTGTCCAGTGCTGTGGCTGTGGCTATCAATACTGTACTGTATGCTGATGCTCCCTATCCTACACTGAGATTACACCCCAAGAAACTTAATGTAAGATGAAAATGCTTGCAACACACCTTACATACAGTTTATACACTTGCATATAATAAGTCTATTCAACTTGACTCTATCTTGAATGAACCACAATTAAGAAATGGAGGTCACACTTGTGACCCTGATCTTGAGACAAGAAGGCAACACACCTTTGATCTGTATCTGAAGCTGGATGATACACACCTTTAATCTGGATCTTGAGGCGGGAAGGCAGACCTCTACTCTAGACTATACTTTCTGCTGGAAGCCTATATAAGGACAATGGAAGAAGTGTGTTCATTCTCCACCTGCTTGCCCTCACCTCCGTCACCACATCCATCTTTCACTGGCATTGAAGACTATTCTTCAGGATTCCAACTGATACAGAAGACCAGCTGAGACACCCAACCTTGTGGACTGAGTGACTACTGGATTCTTGTACTTTCCATTCAAAGCTAGTCATTGCTGGATTGCAGCATGTAAGTTATTCCAATAAGTTCATATATATATACATGTATGTATGTATGTATGTATGTATGGAGAGAGAGATTCATAAGTATTATGACTCTAGAAAACCCTGACTAATACATACACTGACCGTGATAACTTAGCCTAGCCTGCAAAGGACATATCCATGGCAGTTTGATTGTCTTACAGTTGAACAAAATTATCTAATACAAATATGTTTTATATACAGTGTAGAAAACCTTGTGTAGTTAGCTGAAGGTCTATACCCTTAAAAAATACAGTGACACAGTACCCTGGTGACCGTTAGTTCTTCACTCTCATGGCTATGCAGCTGACTGAGGCTGTGGCTCACTGTTATTGTCAGGCATCACCAGAAAATATCAATACTTGTGTTACCAGCCCCCTAAAATATCTAAACTAAGAACACTGTTTCTACTGAATGTGTACCACTTTCACACCATTGTAAAGTTTTTAAAAAATCCTAAGTTGAGCTATCATAAAATAAGGGCCATCTGGATTTGAAATTTGCCGTGGGGGTAGACTCTAAGTGTTGTACGTGCACACACACACACACACACACACAAACTCACATGCACACATATAATTATTGATAAGCATATTTACTAGCTGACCATGGTAATTATTTTACAATGTATATGTTCATCAAAACCTTAAACGTGTCCAATTTCTAATTGCCTATTACATCCCAACAAACTTAAAAAAAAAAGACAGACTCAGCCCAAAAATTTTAATGCAAGAACATGTTCAATTGTTTCATATGCATACACGGCACCTGAAGCCAAGAAAAACAGATGAGTTAATTTATTCCTGCTGGGGAAGATCAAGACAACGTCCAGGAAAAGCATGGTCCCTCGTGCCCATGCATTCAGCAAAGGTCAGCAGTGTCCCCCTTGGAGCACGGCAATCACTGTGTCCTGTAAGCTTCGTGAAGAGAGGGCTTGTCTGTCATGTTCACTTGCGCATCTCTAAGGCCCGTTTGGTTATTGGCAAGAGAAGTTGATAGTTCTCACTGCTCAGTGGCAATGAGGACTGAGAATAGCATCTGGTGATTCCCATTCTCTTTTGTTACATAACCAGCACCCCGAGGGTAAGTGGCCTCAGCTAACAATGGTATTTGCCTTGCTAAGGAAGCCTCACTTTAGCCAGGGCTTGGTCACATTTACCTTTAGCTGTGGGGCTTGCAATCCAGAACCACCTGAAAGCTTACTCATTCGCCTGGTCCTGATGCTAGGCTGACTGTCAGCCCATGATACTTCTACCGCGGCTTCACCTGCCTGAACAGTGG
Source organism: Mesocricetus auratus (assembly GCF_017639785.1). NCBI lineage: Eukaryota > Metazoa > Chordata > Mammalia > Rodentia > Cricetidae > Mesocricetus > Mesocricetus auratus. Next base: position 44,922,128 of record NW_024429186.1, on the reverse strand, counting down.
TGCCCTTACCCCCTCTGGCAAATGTCCCCAGAGCAAGAATCACTTGAAACTCTAAGGACTTTGGCTTGAAGTCCATCACAGTCCATTCATTTAGGCAGATGGCTGTAGTGATTAATTCGATTTCAAGGAGAGGGGAGCAGATTTGAAAGCTTGTTGAGGAGGCACATATGAGAGCAGGGTTTCTGCTACAGCCTTAAAAAAATAGTAACCTGTCACAGTGACACAGCTGGGCACTGGGTGTTTGAAATCACTTTTTATTTTCAGATGAGATTGTGGCGAGGTGTTATGGATCATTATGTTTACAATTCCATATTCAAATAATCCCTATCCAATTATAGTGTAGTATTTAGTAACAATAAATACACTGCTTTAAAAAAAGATTTAACTTTTTATAGCAACTATATTATGTGTATGTGTATGAGTGTGTATGCCACCTATGTGTGTCCCAGGAGGTCAGACAGGGCATTGGATCCCCTCGTGCTGAAGTTGTAAGCAGTTGTGAGGTTCCCCTCCCCAAGGTGGGTGCTGGGATCCAAATTCAGGTCCTCTGGAAGATCAGCAAATCTTCTTTAACACTGAGTTTTCTTTCCAGCCCAATGACAGAATAAGATCTTTGAGGTGTGAGAAAGGTCTGATTTCCTAGGACATAATCTGAATTTTTAACAAAAATGTGACACATTATAAGCACAGATTCGCCCCCTGGAAAATTTACATGGAATGAAAATTATGGGTATATTTTCTAGGCAAAGGCAAAAACAACATGGCTACATTTTGATCTGGTATGATTTCAGGGATATTTCTTCTGGGGCAGGACCTGGAGCAAGCAACACTGTGACCACGAATGTCTTCCCCAAAATCACATTTTAAATCCTATCTTTTGCTCACATTGGACTTGTAAAGGGAAAATTCCCTCCCATTCTGGAGATAAAGCAGAGGTCTGTGTTTCTGCTCTGTGAATACCAGGCTCTTTATCTTCTGGGCAGTCTCAAAGATCCTGGAAGAGGCATTTTCCAACTCTGGACTTGGGAAAGTGTGAGGAAAGCCAGCCCCTGCCCTCACCACCCTCCAGCCCCAGTCAGATTCAAAGAAGTGTTGGGATCCGGGGACCGTATAAGCGAAATAAACTGGGACTTAAAAAAAAAGTCATTTGTGTTCTGGCTATACGCAGGTAAAACTGCCTTCAGTGCCCCGGTTCATAAATCAGGACAGATTACAGCCTCTCCTTCATTTGTTGAAAGCATTCCTTGAAAGCCAACTGTCTGTAGGGTAACAGGCTAGATACTCAAAGAGAACCAAGAAATGAGTCTCTTGTCCTTACATCCCCACAGGCATCAGAGATTATATATATATATATATATATATATATATATATATATGGGATTCTGTTATTTCCAGGGCTCTGAGCAGCCACAGGGAAGTGCAGACTTAAGATCGACTGGATAGCTCTATTGTGGAGTGAGTGACTGATAGATGAGGACTTGGGGTCTCTAAGGATGCCACAATCTAAGTTGAAGCCTCACGTGATCAACATTCAGAGAGTGACAACGGTCCAAGTTTGGGTCTGCAATAGACTCAAGACTGGGAATTTAAGGTATGGCTGGCTACATTCTAGACTATCACTAGTGTTACTAGTGGTTGGTGACTGAGGTTACAACAGAGAGATCATCACACTGTTACCACAGAGAGACAGGAAGATATGGAAAGTGCACCCCAGAGTTGGGTCATCTCTGTTCAGTCTAGTCGACCAGTCCTCTGGGGGATTGTGGATTGAGGAAAGAAACAGGCTAGAGACAGAAGATAGAGTCAGGAGAGCATCCAATGAATACTGCATCCACCCTAAGTTTATTGCTCAAAGTTTCTGCAACCCCCAGCCAAAAAGGGGGGAAGGTAAAAGGACTTCCTTACCAATGATAAAAGGAACAAGCAAGCGTAATTACTTAATTCTCAGAGCATCCACTAACTATGCCCTTTGCTAAACTTCCTGCCATTTTGCCTTGAGGAGCAAAACATCTAGTAACCACACCTTAGATCAAACCTCCTATTATCTGACCTTGAGGATTAAGACATGTAATAATCACACCTTAGATCAAGTATTCTGTTAGGCCAAACATCCTTCAATAGCCACACCTTAGACCTATAGGTCTTAGACCTTTGACCTTGAAAGAACAAGGACAGGATTGAATTCTCTGACCTTAAATTAATACGGAGTGGAGCTACTTCTATGGGCCCTGACAAATGTCTGTCCTTCACGGTCCCTTTTTGTTTAAAGTATGGTAGGTATCTCATAGTCCCAAAGTGTGTCACACAATACTAAAACCCCTTGATTGTCCCTAACGTCTACATTCTCTATGGCAAACAGCAGTCCTCAGAGTGGTTTCAGATGGAACAAATGTGACACTTTCATCAAGTCCCAGTTGAATGAAGTGACTCCTCAAATGTCCTTGTCAGTGGTTTTACCACCGTTGAACAAACAACTATGAAACTGGCATAGGCGCAAAAATACATTGATTTCATTAAGGTAATTACAAGGTGTCATGATTCTCTTTGTGTATAAACTTGAGAATTGGTTAATTAAGTAGCAAAAATGAATCCTGATGAGTGGGCCAGTGCTAATCTGGACCAGCATTTCTCAAATTGGAATAATAGGTAAGGACTCTTCTAAAGGATCTACTGTTTGTTTCAATTGTATTATGCTGTATTACTGTAAATAAATCTGAAACCGGAAGTAAACCGTATTTTCAAGTTTTATTCAACACTTATTTTAATCGAGCTAACACATAAATTTAACAAAATAGCTTACTATTATTAATAAGACAAATTTTATTTTCTGATGTTAAATTATTGGTTCTGAACATATTTAAATAATGAGATTTATACTAGGTTTTACAACTTTCAGCATCTTGGCTTCTGTTGCTAAGGCAGAAACTAGCTCAAACAGTGCAATTTAGTCTGTTGCAATGTAACACATTGATTTGCCAGTGTGTGTATATGGGGGGGGGGTATGCGCGCGCTTGCACTGAAAGACCTCGGCATCAAAGCGCCGGGCACTGAACCGAACCCTCTGCCCAAGAACCGGGGCCAGACCACTGGCTGCAAATGCAATAGGTGATTTATTGAGTACACAGGCACCTGCGGATGCTACTGCAACTCTGGGTGCAGAGCATACTGGGCTTTCAGGGAGTACAATATTTATAGAGTTTCAATGGTTACATAAGTAACAGGCATTTCATTGGCTCATCTTGGGGGCAGGGGTAGTTCCCACGGACTAAGATTCCTGGTATTACTTTATGAAAGACCCAGGCATACTTCAGCAATTATTATCCTGGTCCCATGACTACTATGGTGATCATAGACACAACTGGGGGCAAGGGTAGTTGCCAAGGACTAGGTGTCCTGGTATTGTCATATGAAAGTTCCCAGCACGCTTCAGCAATTATTATCCGGGTCCCATGATTGCTATAGTGATCAGACACAATTGGGAGCCAGCGTAGTTGCCAAGGACTAGGTTTTCTAGTATTGTCATATGAAAGTTCCCAGCACGCTTCAGCAATTATTATCCGGGTCCCATGACTGCTATAGTGATCACAGACATCCTGTTTTGAGGGTGAGACACCTGGTCTGGGTTTCTTTCATTAGGCAACGGCCTGGCCTTGCTTTTCTTTTCCTAGGGGGTCCTGGGTAGGGGTCTTTCAGCACGAGTGTACGTGTGTGTGTTCTAATGGGCATGTGTGCATGTGCTTGAGGGAGTACATGCACATGAGTGTGCATAAAGACCAGAAGTCACTCTTGGGTGTTCCCTTTAACTGCTGCCACCTTAGTTTTTGTAGAAACTCCAGTCTACTTTCTAGGATCCTGAAGAAAAGCCAAATTGATAAAAAATAGGTCTGTGTCACTCTTACGTTGTTCTAAATGTAAGCAAGGACAATAATAACAAAAAACAAAACAAACAAACAAACAAAAACCGTTAGCTAACCATGAGAGAAACCAGAATAGTCTATGAAGGGCAGAAGGCATGAAAATGGTAACACAGGAATTTTCTAGAAGGGTTCTAGATCTTGCATACTTTGGATCTTACATCTCACTATATATGTCCCAAGACAGGAACTGAGGGTTAGAGCCAGTTAGACTTGGGCTAATTGTTTCATCCAACAAGAAGATGCCCCATGTACCCATTCTGTTTCATCTACCAAGACAAGTGCATGTTTACAGAGTACTTCCTATTTGGACTTGGAATTCTAATTTAAGTGACACAATCCAGTGGCACTATGGGCAGTGGCTATTTGTTTAACTTCCTGTCCCAATTTACCTTTACCAGAGGCCAAAGGATGCAGCTGCCCTTGTGGAATCCACTAATACTTTTCACCAGAATTGCTGAGACAGCACTATGAAACTGTAAAGATCATTCCCAGAAACACAATTCCATGAAAGTAGCTGAGTTTGGACTGGAGATGTAGCCATTTGCTAGAGTGTTTGTCAAGTATATCTGAATCCCCGGGCTTGAACCCCAGCACCACATAGCCATGGGGATAGATGCCTAGCATCTGGGAGGCAAAGACAGGAAGAGCAGTACACTAACTCTCAAGTATGAATTTGAAACAAGAATTTAAAGGTTTCGTTTTATTATTTTTTAATTATGCTTGGAGGGAGGTGACTGCACATGAGTGCAGGTGCCCTCGAGGACCAGAGTCATTGGATGCCCCTGGAGCTGGAGTTACAGAAATTGCCTGATATGGGCAACAATGTCATCACTTGGTGATTGTCTTAAATGGAAACTGCTACTTCAGTCTGAGAGTCTAAGTGCAAACTTATGTGGCTGCTATGCTCACACTGCTTGAACAATAAGTTACTTCCTAATGTCCCACGAAAATAAGTTTCTGGCAGTTGTAATACAAGACTATAATGAGAAGTCCATAGAGTCTGCAGCGGAGGAGCCCTGCTTGGAAAACACTGGTGCTAATCCAATACTTGGGTTTGAAAATAAAACTTTTTTTTTGGTTTTATGAGACAGGGTTTCTCTGTATTGTTTTGGAGGCTGTCGGTCCAGCCCGGCCTTGAACTCACAGAGATCCACCTGCCTCTGCCTCCTGAGTGCGGGGATTAAAGGCATGCGCCACCATTTTTTAGAATGCTTATTTGGTAGGAAATATCATTAAGTGTAAGAACCTCTGCTTCTACTCCTAGAAATAAATGTATTGTTTCCACTTAATACAAATTTCAAATTCCTGAAATGATTAATATTGGCACTTTCAACAATTAATTAAGACTGGCAGGTGAAATCTCTTGCTGGAAGAATTTTGTTAAATGTAAAGGCATGAGTAACCTGAAAAATACACACACATACATACATACATACATACATACATACATACATACATACATACGCATGAACGCACACACACTCATATATGCACACACATGCACACACACACACACACACACACACAATTTCTGGGCCTATAGGAAAATGGCTCAGTCAGTAAAATGCTTTTTGTGCAAGCATGAAGACCTGAGTTTGAATCTCCAGCATCCATGTAAAAAGTCCGGAATGGCAGCATGCACCTGTAGCCCCAGCGCTGGCTCTAGGCTCAGAGACACCCATCTCAAGGACTGGAGGACTGGGAGGTCGTCTTTAAAATGGCCTCACATTTTCTCAGATGTGCGGAAAGAGACCCTGTGTTCACATTAGAGATATGCTGGAGGGAGACAGTCAGCCAAGGCTAGCACAGCAGCCCTGGTCTAACTGAAGTCCTGCCTCTGAATGGGTCACCAACGGTCTGAATTGACTAGATGGCAGAGGAAGCGGGTGACAAAAGGTGAGCCGTGCAGCTGGACAAAAGATTGCCTGGCTTGTTAGGATGCAGGGAAGCTACAGGGGGGCAGCAAAAGCAGGCTCCAGTCTTTGGTACCGTACCTTTAGAAAGTGGTTTTGTAGAAATCTGTGGCAGGATCCAGACTTCAATAGCTGGGAGTTGGTAGAATATTCCTTAACTACTTGTGTACTCTAACTCAAAATAATGTTTATATTTGGCTTAAAGCTTCAAAGAATTACACAGGAAGGGTAGTCTGGCAAGAGGATTATCTGAGTAGGGCATTCTTTTTTACATTCCCCTAACCTTCTGTCTGCAGGATGGGTGGCAAACATTAGGATAGAGGTGTGACCTTACATTGAAGGGCTGAAGACATTCTAATATTGACAGTAAGAACAGGGGATGAAGTAAACTACTGAGGAATTTTATTGTTGATGAAACTATGTAGTTCCTCACTACAATTATACTTTGGGGAGACCCTGCAGTCCACAGACCATCCCATAGTGGGAATACATCCCAGTAAGGGTGTGAATAACAAAATACCCAGTAGTCAGCTTTTTATTTTCATTGGGAGAATCGGTTAGATTTGACATGGAACATCTTAGATGAACATAGCAACAAGTATGGTGAGGGCTGGGGACCAACTTTATGCATGAGACAAAGATAAAATAGCATTGAAACTTTTGAGTAACCCTGGACAGTTAGAGGAAATGTCATCGTGTTTTACACCAATAAACTGAGAGGCTAAGATCACATCTTTATAAAATGAAATTATGTAAGAGAACCCATTTAACAGACGATACTGTACAAAATAATAATCTGTTAAACATCAGATAATAAAGAATGAATGTTACTAAATAGGTAAATAAGGCAATGAAAGTTAAGATAAAATAGTTAAGTCAATACTAGCAAATGTATGTACAAAGAATAACTGATACTTATGCACCAGATAAAAATGAATAAAAATAACTAACTTAAAATATCAAAATAAAAATGAGCAAATTTTTGTAGTGATATAACAAAATCAATTAAAGACACATACTTTAAAATAGTATAAAATATTAGTAAAAGCTTCTCTAGAAACCTTGGGTTTATAGGACATCAGTAATAGCCCCTGGGGTTGCTAAGGTTATAGAAGGAAAACAGATGTAAATTTGAAATGTAAGAGCAGTTGTCTCTATGGCCTGCTAAAGGTGGGTAACTGTATCACAGTGATTCTCAACCTTCCCGATGCCTCCACCCTTTACTACAGTTCCTCATGCTGTGGTGACCCCCAACCATAAAATTATTTTCGTTCTTACTTTATAATTGTAATCTTGCTACTGTTGCAAATCATAATGTAAATATCTGTGTTTTCTGATGGTCTTAGGCAACCTCTGCAAAAGAGTCAATTGCCCCTCAGAGGGATCTTGATCCACATGTTGCGAAACACTACTCTGGACCTTAAATTTTTTGAAAAGCCATTTAAAAGGGGGAAAATACTAATTACCTTTGGCTTTGTCCAGCTGTTCTTCAATCCTGGCCTCAGCGGAAATGCAGGCTCTACCTTATTCCTGCTCAGACAGATCGGCGAGTCCATGTTTGGCCTGGCCCTTTAATAAAGGCATCATTTTCAATAGAGATTGCATAATGACTAAATCATGAACAAATCACACCCATACTGAGGAATCAGGACCACCATCTAGTTTGCAAACATAGCAGCTAAATATCAAGATTGACAACACATGCCAAATTGCTGAATGATGGTAGGTCATCATCTTCCAGCATTCCTCTAGGGTCCAACAGCACCCTGGAACCCTCTTGAGATTTAAAGCTTCGAATTGTTACCAACTTTATTTGCTCAGTCTCAGACTTATCAGCCACTGTGGAAGCTACCATTCTATTCCACAAAGACTGACGGGCAATGTACCCTCCTCTCTCAGGGTCAAGTGCACCCTTCTCCCTGAGTCCTCAGCACCAAGTGCACCCCTCTCCCTCAGTCCTCAGCAACAAGTGTATCTCCTTCTTTAAGTCCTCAGGGCCAAGTGTACCCGTCTCTCTGAGTCTTCAGTGTGACCGAGTGTATCCTATGCTCTGTCATATCCTTGGTGAGTAATGGTGAACTGCGGTTGTTCCAGATGGTGGAGATCTTCTAAACGTCCATCCTTGAAACTTACACCCTTTAAATAAATACTAAATGAAAGTAACATTTTGTTACATGAGGTTTTTATCTTAAAAGCTGGCAGATACAAGTAAATAGGAAGAAATACAACTTGTTAACTTACCCAGATAGGCACCTCTAATTGTGGTTGTGTGTGTGTGTGCATGTGTGTGTGTGCGTGTGCGTGTGTGTGTAGTTGTATGGTTTTATTCATTTTTAATCCCCAGTAGATATCTATTACATCACAACCAGATATATGGAATATTACTAGCAGTCAAGATAATACAATAAAAAACTTCCTTCATAGAATTTACTATTTAGATTTATAAAAATGGAATCACCCCATACCTATGCTGTAAACCTTCTTTTAATCAATTTTAAATATATTATATTATATATGGTACACTATACGGTTGGCAAGATGACTGTATAAGTGCTTGCTACCAAGTCTGTGGCCGGAGTTCAAGCCCCAGATCCTACATGTTCAAAGAAGAGGACCGACTCCTACAGGTTGTCCTCTGACCTCCACATATATATCATAGCATGCACGCCACCAGCCAATAAAACAGAATTAAAATTTAAAAGTGTATATTGCATGCATTTTCATGGTAAATATAGATGATTCTAGTGATTTTTAACTACTGCTTAGTCATTTAGTATTTGAATGAAAGAAGAGGACCGACTCCTACAGGTTGTCCTCTGACCTCCACATATATATCATAGCATGCACGCCACCAGCCAATAAAACAGAATTAAAATTTAAAAGTGTATATTGCATGCATTTTCATGGTAAATATAGATGATTCTAGTGATTTTTAACTACTGCTTAGTCATTTAGTATTTGAATGCTCCAAAGTGCTTTTTAAAAGATCCATAATTATAAAAGCTAGTTCCTGTTGTTGTTTGGCATTATGGAATGAACTCACTTGAGACCCTCTATCCATGGACTCATAATAATTTAGCATATTTGATCAATTATATGCAAACGTCACACCCCAGGTCTAAGACCCTTGGATTGTGGGACCATTTCCAAAACAGCATGTATATTCCTTATCGTCCCCTTTACATTTCTTTACATGGATATTCCATCTTTAAAAACAGCTCATTATTATCGAGTGAAGCACTAAATATTCCTGTGCGTGAACCTAGCCACAGTCGTATGAATATTCATTCCTTTATTTAATCAGACCGTAATTGAAATGCATGCTTGGTGTAAGCTGTAAGAAGAGTATATTAAATGCAGGGTGCAAGCTGCAGCCTCCACACTCTTCCTCCTCACAATTCAGCTGTTTGGAGACAAACTACAGCTATCCTCTACATGTTTCCTTCTCCTACTTATTTCTGCAGAGATCCCAAATGTGTTATACAGTGTCTTCAGTCACACGGGGTCTGCACTCTCCCCTTTGCAATGGCATCTTGATGTTTAAGCATATCCATGCTTCCCTACTAGCTTTGCCTGCTGCTACAACCTCCTGGTTTCACATCGACTAAATAAATTGAAAAACTCCAGCACTGAGGCCTTTGTACCTGCTACACCCACTGCTTAGAAAGTTTATCCACAGTTTCCCATACTGCCTTGCATACAGCAGGCCCCAAACCCACACAGGATGCTCCTGGTTTTTTTGTTTTTTATGGTTCTCAAGGATAGTTCTCTCTCCCTCTCCCTCTCCCTCTCCCTCCCTCCCTCCCTCCCTCCCTACCCCCTCCCTCCCTCCCTCTCTCTCTGTCTCTCTCTGCCTCCCTCCCTCTCTGTCTCTCTCTTCTTCCTTCCTCTCTTTCTTTCTTGATTCCTTCCTTCCTTTTTTCCTTCATTTCTCCCTCTTTCTTACACGAACACATCTTTTTTAAAGATACGTTTTACTTTTGTTTACGTGTGTGTCCATGTGTATGAGTGTGCATGCATGTGTGTCTCCATATGTATGAGTGTGCATGCATGTGTGTCTCCATGTGTCTGAGTGTGCATGTGTGTGTCTCCATGTGTATGAGTGTGCATGTGTGTGTGTGTGTCCTCTGGAATTGGGGTTTCAGGTGAGTGTGAGCTGCCACACACACAGCAGGTGGAAAGCAAACTTGTGTCCTTTGCAAGAGAAGCAAGCTCTCAACCTCTGGGCCATCTCTCCAGTCCCTCGAAGGCTCTCTCTGACATGTGGTACTCTAGCTACCTACCTACTCATTTGTTTATTATCCGATCCTGCCACTAGATTGCAAAGTCTAGGGGGGTTTTGCTGGCCCTGTCCACTATTTATACCCTCAACCATGGAATGGTTATTAAAAAGTCACAAGCAGATTTTCAGTGGATCCTCACTTAATAGACGCATGAAGAGCAATGAAGGGTACACATCGGTCAGGTTGATGATGTGTTGATTCTTGAGTTGCAGTTTTATGAAGGTCAAACTAACGCCACGGTCTGAGACAAATTTCTCAGTGACTTCAGGCGGTAGCAAGCTCTCAACAAGTCTTCCTTTCTTTTCCTTTTTGCTATTGTGAAGTAAAAAAAAAAGCACAATCTTAGGACTTTTCTTCTCTGGAGTCCCAGCATCTTGCTTAGTACACATAGCATCTACATGCTTCATTCTGAAACAAGCTGAATTGGGCTGTCCTGGAGTGTGGCCCAGCAGTACCCTGTGGGTAACTGCAGTTCTAAACTTGCCTCACTCTGCTGGCATGACTTGCCACTGGGGCAGTTCTGTGCATGTGAGGACATTGCACCTTCCTTTTGCATAGGCTGGCATAGCCACAAGGATTGGTCTAGGTTAGACCATTCATGTTCATGAGAACCTGGAACCTGGGATAGCTCTATATCCTTGAGCATGTGAGGGTGGCATCCTCTTCAAAACAGCTGCATAACCCGGGCAGTGGTGGCGCACGCCTTTAATCCCAGCACTCGGGAGGCAGAGGCAAGCGGATCGCTGTGAGTTCGAGGCAGGGCTGGACCGACAGCCTCCAAAACAATACAGAGAAACCCTGTCTTGTAACCCCCCCCCCAAAAAAACCCAGCTGCCTAACTCTTGTTTCTTAGCAGCAAAATATTCATTAGTCAACAAAAAGCCCGTTTACTTCCTTCACAGTTCAGAGAAAATGATCCAGTCATGTGTCTCACAAACCAATTTCCAGAAGTGTCTCAACCAACACTCAGGCATTAAACTTGTTCCTTATCACATTTTTTAATTCACTCAACAAACTGTTTTCTTTTCTAGTAAACACTGTGGGGGAAACAATTACAAAACTTGCCAGTAAGAGTCTTCCTACATGAAGAGGGTGGCTATTAGTTTTTTTTTATGAGACAGGGTTTCTCTGTATTGTTTCGGAGGCTATCGGTCCAGCCCGGCCTCGAACTCACAGAGATCCACCTGCCTCTGCCTCCCGAGTGCTGGGATTAAAGGCGTGCGCCACCACCGCCCGGCAGAGGGTGGCTATTAGTTATAAAAACTGTTGAGAAGTTATCTTTTCTGGGCAGGAACTTAAGTAAAAATATGATAACGATGAAGGTGATGAATAGATAAGAAAACAAAACAAAACTTTGGTTCAGAAACCAAGCCATGCACTGGGGAAACAGCTTTATAATATTTTTACTTTACCCATGGGGATTTTAAATCTACAAAGGAACAATACAGAACTTGTCAACAATTCAAATTTTATGAAAATTTTTCATTTGCATGCAAGCAGCTTTTTATGGTGGTGTTGTCTGAGCACTGAGAGACAGCAGGTCACATGAGATGTGAAGAAGATGTTGTCCCGTACCTTCTCTAGGCAATAGTACTCTTAGAACAAATGAATGGCTAATTGAATCAGCAGCAGAAAGCCTTGATGAGGTTACAGAGGATCTGAGAAGCTGCTACAGGTGTGCCAGGTACCTGGGAGGTGAGGTAGCAGTCCAGGGAGTGGAGAGATGTAGGTGAAATACAGTGAGTCGGTGTAACAATGAGGCTAGCTGACCACAGGAGGGGAGAAACATCACTCCCTGGAAAGTGAACTGGAAACTGGTAGAGGCCGTTTGACTTGAAGGAGCTTGCAGCAAGAATAAGGCAGTTTGGGAAGGTTTGGTTGCCAAAAGACTTTGAGTCATAGTAACAGTCAATTTAAGTGGTGGTAATGGGGAAGTGTACATGCGTATGACAAGTCAGCCCTGGTTTCCACACGGACCTAGGGTAGATACAAGCCCTCTTAAATAGAATGAAAAGAGCCCAAACCCCAGGCAGCTGCCCTCTGGCATAATCAGCAGTCTGGCATCACTAGAATGGGTCCTGCATGTTAGTGACAGGAATAGTGGAGAATACCTTGACTTGGGCAACTACCAAAGACTAAATCTCCAGATGTGAACATATTGATAAGAAGTTTAAAACCTTCACACATATCTTGGTAGTAACCAACATCTCTCCAATTGAACTTAAGACCCACTCTACAAGAGTGGAAATCTAGCTGATACACAGTGCTAATAAATCATGGATATTGGAGGAGAATCTACAATCACTACTTCTGTTGTGAGTTATTCACTTGAGAGGACCACTCAGACATGTGTTCAAGCCAATAGATCTTTATTAGGAGGCCAGTGACTACACTGGGTGTTCAGGACCCAAGTGCAGTCACAAGCCTTTTACAGGGTAAGCTTTTAGGCACAAAACTATACCCTGGATTGACATACTTCAGTTAGCAAGAACTCTTAGCCAGAAGGAGAATTACAGAAGCCAAAAGACCAGTTTAGTATATTTAGGACTTTCTCAAAACTATGGACTTGGGTGGATTAGATATCCACTCTCATTTAGCCAGGTGTTGCTGCCTACGTGTTGGGTTCCAAGACATAAATAGTACTTCCTACATGGCATCAGTGTTAAGGTCTGGGGGCCTGTTACACTTTAATAAATTAACATAAGTCCTAGCAACAATCTAAACATTGGTCCTTATACTAACAGATAAGTGTAGTCTTCACCTCATCAAGGAAACTCCTCTTTCCACAGCTAATCAAAATGAGGAACTGAGCCCATTCCCAATGGATACATCTACAAAACACTCCTGTACCTGGTACAGGGAACATTGCAGAAGAGCCAGGGCATCAAGGAGTTTGCTGTGAGATTTTATCACCTGGTAATGCTAGGAGCCACACCCATAAAATCCACACCCATGTGGCCACCCAAGCATGAGCTGAAAGAAGGAGGACACATGCCAAAGTGGATGGGGGAAAGCTCATAAGGCCTCAACTGTACACAAAGAACTACAAGCAACTAAGAAACATCAGGAGCAGGAGAGATTGTCTTCCCTAGGGAAAACTCACCAGTTAGTTACTGAATACCAAATGGTCAGCCCCAAACACGCGCGCGCACACACACACACACACACACACACACACACGCACACACACACACATACACGCATGTGCATGAGCACGCTCACATGCATGCACACACATACCCACACCCATACCACACATACACAAATGCATATCATGCACGCGTACACACGTGCACACACACATGTGCAAGCATGTGCACGAGCACACTCACACGCATGTGCACACATACCCACACCCATACCACACATACACAAATACATACCATACACACACACCACACACACGCACGCATGTGCACACATACCCACACCCATACCACACATACACAAAGGCATACCATACATGCACACACACCATACATACACAAATGCATACCCACACATACACATATATGCACACACACAAACTGGGAAGAGTCTGGAGTATCTTTGAGGACATCAACCTTTTTCCTCTATGTGTTGAAAATAAAGTACATGCTGTTGAACACCCCTTAACAAACAAAAACAAAAGAATATGCTGGTTCTTGTTATTTTGAACGTGACATATGAAGCACATGACCACCAGCTTCATTCTGAAAAGCCCCTTGAGGAGGGGAGTTCACCAAAGTGCTTCTGAGATACTCCCTCTTCTGGAGAGAGGAGGAGGCTGTGGGCAGGCTCCAATAGCTCTGTTACTTTAAAGTTAGACTCTTTGTCCCCGAGCTTTGTTCAAGAATCACATGAAGCAGGTGGCTTACCTGTTCTTAGGGTTAGAGTCTGCCTGTTAGTAACTTCTGCCCCTTGCTCTGTAGGACACAGGGAAGCTTCCGGAGGGTGTAAATACCCCTCCTTCTCTGCTCCTACTGTCACTATTACACTGTGCTCCTCTGGCTGCTGGCTGAGACCTACTGGGTGTTTTCTCCTTGCTAGATCTCATTTCAGTATATTAAACTCATTTAATTCTCACAATTCCATTAAGTAGTTATTAATGTCTACACTTTGCAGACAAAGGATCTGAAGGCCAGCCTGGATGTGTAACAGGTGAAAGTTTGCACAACTATCACCAGGAAGTTTGGCTGATGGAAAAGGATCTTGACAGAAAAACAAAACAGTGAGTACCGGTGTTTGTGGGACTTCAGTCCATGTAGACCTCTGTGACAGGTTTGCTCTAAGGAGGCTGAGTAAAGGTCTTCTCTGACAGCTTTGACCCTCCCTTACTTCCCTATCTCCGCAAAAGCGCAATCTGTCATTTCCCTTAGCAAGGAAGGGGATGCTCGTAAGTAATTGGTTTTGTGCTTCTGTGACTGCTAGGGACTCATTTTTCTGTTGTATAGCTACCTAGAGGTTAACAGTCTGCACGGCATTTGGGGATCTTATTTTGTCTTGTTGCATCTGGCATCTCTGGAGAAAGTGGTAATGATCTGAATTCTTCTGACCGTGATGCTAGTCTTATTTAAAAGCAGAAAACCTCCAAAGTTCAGAAGGACATCATGCCGTTTGCTTTCATATTTTACCTCCCACTGGGGGCAATGATATTTCAAGCCTTGGGAGAAACTTTGAAGTGTAGCAGAGACCGTGGGCAGTTGGTATGAAATGGATTTTCTGAAAAACAAACAAACAAAAAAGCAAAAGACATTCTAGATGGTCCAAGAAAATGTTGAGCTCTCTCTGTAGGTAAGAGTCATGGTGTGGGGATTTTCTGTGTCATCAGGCATGCTGTCTACACAATGAAGCTAGTTAGTGATGTTCCATGAGATGACAAAACAGTTCATTTTAACAGTGGGCCAGACCCAGAGGACTGGAGCATGAGGGAGATATGTGAATGGGAAAGGCCAGGGAAAGGGGCAAATGACAAGAAGGGAGAGCAAAGTCAGAGAAGGGACAAATGCAGAGTATAACTAAAGTCACTCTTGATTTCTTTTGTGCTGTTCTGTAAGAAATTAAAAAGGGCTCCTGAAATGATATGAATTACCAGGTACTATATTTTATCTCTCTTTGTTCAGATACCAACACACTCTAAGTTCTGGGACTTTAGCTTAAACTCTATCACATGATAGCTACTTAAACCTTCGAAAAGTTTTACAGTTTGGATGTTTGCATACTTACATCATCAATCTATGTGGAATGTGTGTGTGTACACTCATACACACATGCTCTTGTGTATGTGTGTGTGTGTGTGTGTTGTTTGGGGTACCATGTGAAGCAGTTTCTAATTTCACAGTCCCCTATGAAGGTAACTATTGCAGAACAATATATAGACTATTTCTCCATTCACTTTTAGCAATATCTGTGTGTATTCCAGGTACTCACATATATATGAGTCTGGGTCTGGGCTACCTTACATGAAGCCTTTACAAATATTTTTAGCGTTTCTGACTGTAAACATGCTTTGGTTTCTTCTTGACAAAGGTGTGGACATGGAATTGATGCATGTGAAAACATACACAGACATTGAACCTGGACAGTGATATTGCCCAGGAGGTTGTAAAAACTGATACTCCTGTCCACAGTGTGCCAGAGTTCCCACTGTTCCACATTTCTATGGAACTCACTGTTGCCCTCTGTAACCAGTCTCACTCTCTCAAATGTGATTTCCCTGTGTACTTTCCCAGGGCCGATTATGTCGAGAACTCATGAACATACAGACAACGGCTTCCTCTGATCCCCACAGTACACTACAAGTTAATTTTGCTAAATTGTGTGAGTGAAGTATCAAAGTTGTTTGCAACATGGGAACCTTACTTATTGAAACAATTATATATTTATGTTGTTGAAATATTCCAAATGGACAGCATTATGCAACATTGTCTTTGCTGTGGTAATGAACTAAAAGACTTAAAAGGAGAAAAGGCACATCATTTCAAAGGCTCTATCTAGAGCTGTTCAACCTTGTAGCTCTGACAAGACAGAGAGTCACAGTAGGGACGTGTGGTGAAGTCAAGGTGCTTACTCTGTGACTTCTGGGAAGCAAAGAGCGAGAGGAGGGCCAGGAGTGCCAGCATCTCCGAGCATTCTGCCCTCCCTCCCTCCCTCCCTCGGTCTCTCCTTCCTTCCTCCTCTCCCTCCCTTCCTCTGTGAGTGGGGATCAAGTCCAGGGCCATGTGCATACTTGGGCAAGTATTCCTCTACTGAGCCACACAGTTCCAGTCCTTGACCTCACATCTTAAAGCAGCCATCACTGCTCACAGTAGAACCACAGACTGGTGGCCAAACAGTCACCCCATGACCTTTGGCAGACATTAAAGACATAAACAATAACAAGGAGTGAATCCAAAAATACACAGCAAATGAAGAACTCCGAAGCCACAAAATCCTCCAGTGGTAATGAACTCTCTTGGTTTGTGTTTCTGGAAGGATGTTTCCGTTATGTAATTCTAGTCTGGAATATTAAAATGCTGTTCCTTTGTCTTCTGGGGTATACTGTGGCTAAGAAGTCTGCTGTGTAGGCTGCTTTTCTCATGATTCATCTTTGCCCTCTGGCTACAGCATAGATCATGAACCTTTACCAACATGATCATGATGATGTGTTTGTTGTGTTTATGACACTGCGTGTCTATGTGTATTTAACTCGCTTGTGGTTGGCTGAGTTTATTGCAACTGTGGTTTATAGTTGTAACAAAATTGGGAAATTGTCAATCATTATTTTTCCTCCTTTGTATCAGAATTGGGTTTTTTGAGTCATTGCTCTACTGCCTGTAGTCCTAATAAGCATACTGTACATTGAGTCCCTGAAACTGTTTTATCTGTATTTATCAGTTTTACTACATTCTGCTATATATTTGTTTACCACTCTAGCCACTCTATTTAATCTATTTTTTAATATATTTTCTTTTTTATTTCTGTTTTCCATTAGGATTTTAAGCATTCCATTTCTTTTATTAGTTGATACTTCCTTATGCCTTTGAGAGCAGTTATAATATTCCCTTAAGGTACCTTGTCACTTAATCACACCGTTTGTTGCTTATGTGTTTGTTTATAATGATGAATTTTCTCATGGTCATGAGTTACATCTTTCTGCTTCTTTGTATATCTAGTAAAGTTTAATAAGAAAGGAAGAAGTGGATAAGGAGGGGCTAGAGAGATGGCTCAGCAGTTATGCACACCTGCTGCTCTTGTGGAGGACCTGGATTCAGTTCCCAGCACCTATACGGTGGCTCACAACAATTTGTAACTCTAGTTCCAGGGAATCTGAAGCTTTCTTCTGGCTTCCATGGGCATGTACACACAGACAAAATATTCATGCAGACCAAATAAAAATAAATCAAATTTTAAAATTAGATAGCTAGCATTGCATAGTTTATATCTTGTTGTGCTTGGTTCTGCTATGTTCATTTAATTACTTGAGTTTTCCTCTGGCAGATAATTAATTTTCATGAACATGATGTTTGTTTTTAATCTCCCTTCAGCCTAGAATTAAGCATTTTACTAGGACTAAATCTGCTGCCCTTCTCAGTGACAGACTGTTTGGTTTCTTTCCTGAGTGTCCTGGACTACATTGTGCAGTTTTTTCATTCTAGATGATGAAGCTCAATCCCTGTGAGAAATTTATATTTGGTAATAATTATTTAGAGTGAGGTCTCAGAAATTATTGTCTCCCAATAAAGGAAAGCTTAATGTCCAAAAGGTCTCTTATTTCCCTTCATAATCGGCCTCCTGTAACCATCTAACATTTTATAGGATGAATGATGATAATTTGTTCATGATTTTGAAGTATTTCTAGAAGTCATTTAGTGACTCCTTTGTTTAACAAAATGTTAAAGACTGGGTAGCTTGGCCAAGGTTCCCCCAAACAATAGGTGGAAATACTAGGATTAACCAAGGACCACGCCCTTGTCAATATCAAGTTGAACCATGTGTAGTCTACTGAAAATTTAATAAGACTTTATTTTTATATACACTAGGAATGTTATACTTTATTATAGTCACTACTGATAAATCTCTAACTTGAGCTATATTCTTCAACAAGCTCTTTGATGTCGTATAATTGAATCTAAAGAAGAGGCTTTCTTCCCAGTGCTCGTGGGGAACAGCAGAGCATGGTGAGAACCCAAGAGTTGATAGAATCAATTTATGTTGGGCCTGAGTCTTTCAGAATACTAGGACATCATTTTTGTTTTTGTTGTTGTTGTTATTTTTTCAATGTTCTTTTGGAAGTCTGAAGTTTCTCTAGGTCTTCTCTGCTTTTCTAGAGTCTAGACCTGTGCTTCTCAACCTTGGTCACACATTAGTATCACCCAAGGTTTGAGGGTGAAGTCCTGATGTCTAGGTCCCACTCTAGGACAGTTGTATCCAACTGAACATTTAAAGATGGGAGTCTCTGTTATTTTTTAAAGTTCCCCAGCTGATTCCAGGGTGTACGAAAATTAAGAAACATGGATATGAGTCTGTGGTTCTTAAGGGAGTATTATCAAAGCTTTGCCTATGTGGAAACATTTGGCAGTGTCTACAGATGGTTTTTAGTTATCACAACTCAGAGGGAGGGGGCTGCTGGTCTCTAGTAGGTAGGACTACGATGCTGCTGGATGTCTTACAAGCCCAACCACATCTCCTTGCAACAAGGAATTATCAGACTCCACATGTTGGAAGCATCAAGGTTGACAAACACAGATCTAGACCAACAGTTCTGGAAAATGGTCTAACAGAAAACAGCCATCACATTTCCACAGACTTTTCAGGAATGCAAGTTGTGAGTTCCCATTCCAAACACTAAATCAGAAACCCCAGAGGTGACTGAGATGCATGCTAATGTTTGAGAAATGCTGGCCATTAAGATGAATTTTTTCCCGATACTTCTGCTATTTAAAGATATAGCTAATATAAATGAGTAGACTAACTAACACACTGAGAGAAAAATATTTGCAAATTATATTACTGATAAAAATATTTTCATTCAGAATAGCTAATAACATTTAAAAATTCAATGATAAATAACTCAACCAATAAAGGTATAGACATAATAAACCATCTCACTAAAAGGAACTAGGAATTAGTTACTAGGGGAGTGCAAAGTTCAACAGCAATAGGATACTGACATACTTAACATGGCTGAAAATAAAGAGCATCAAGAGTTGTTGTTGTGGAAGGACTGCAGTTCTTGAGAGAAAGATGCCATACACCATATGACAGAGCTTGGATGGAGGGGTTTTTATTGAAAGAAAAGTGAATGGAAAAAGGGGGACGGGAGAAGGGAGACCAGCCTCTAGGAAGAGGAACAGCAGAAGAGAAGAGGGGAGAGGGAGGGAGAAAGATAGAGGGGGCAGCAGAGAGAAAAGTGAAAAATGGGAGTTAGGCAGGGTCCTTTTAAAAGGGAATGTGCTCATATGGTGCTCTTAGTGGCTGCAGCTGAGGGCGTATCCTGTCAGAACCCCAAGGGCAGGCAAGTACAGATGCCTGAATACTAACAACTACAGAGCTCATTCCTGAGAACTTCCAGGGCTTTTGCTAGGTGACACTCTTGAGAAAAGCCACATTTCAGTAAGCAACTGAAGTTCTTTAAGTATCCCTAAAAGGACTGGTGTCAGCAAAAGACACCCCAAGACCAAGTTCTCAGCACAAAGGAGGTGTAATTGCCCCATAAGGACAAAGGGCAGGGAATAATAGACAAAGACAGGAGATAGAGGATGAGGGAGAGGGGGAAGGGAACATGGGAAAGGGGAAAGAGATATTTGTAAAGGACTGACTGCCTCTGAATAGAGGGGAGATAGGTGGCCCATAAGCAAATGGTTTATAAAGGTAAAAGGGGAAACTCTATGTTAGAGTGAGGTGTTTAATTCTGTTTATTTATTTTGGTTTTTTGAGACAGGGTTTCTCTGTGTAGCTTAGGCAACTCTCCTGGCACTTGCTCTGTAGGCCAGGGTGGCCTCGAACTCACAGAGATCCGCCTGCCTCTGCCTCCCACGTGCTGGGATTAAAGGCCTGTGCCACCACCATCCAGCTGAGGTGTTTAAATTTAATTAGGCATGTTAATTAGGTGAGCCTTAGAGACCATAACCAGGGCCATTTTAGAAAAGTGAGCCAGAAACAGAATATGGGAACTTCATCCATAACTCATGAAGCTGGCTCACATTGCCCACCAAGTTAACAGATAACCACACATGGCCCTGGCCCTGGAAAGAAGAACAGATACCCTGGGTTAATCAACAGAGTTGCAAAACAACTTTTATGGGCAAATGTTGTGCCAAAGATTAACCTGTGGAAATTCCCCCAAGTTCCACATTTTCTTTATCCATTTTTTTGGTTGAGGGACATCTAAGTTGTTTCCAATTTCTGGCTATTATAAATACAGCCACTTTGAACATAGTTGAGCAAATGGTATGATGGAGCATCCTTTGGGTATATGCCCAGGTGTGCTATATCTGGGTCTTGAGGTAGATCAATTTCCAATTTTCTGAGGGACCACCACATTAATTTCCATAGTGGCTGTACAAGTTTTCGCTCCCACCAGCAATGGAGGAGTGTTCCCCTTGCTCCACATCCATGTCACCATGAGCTGTCACTTGTGTTTTTTATCTTAGCAATTCTGACATGTATAAGATGGAATCTCAAAATAGTTTTGTTTTGCATTTCCCTGAGACAACTTCCCAAACAGAACATTGATACTGCAGGCACTAAAATCGATAATTAGCAAATGGAACCTCGTGAAACTAAAACACTTGTGTAAGGCAAAGTACACAGTCAGTAGGACAAAATAGCAGTATGAAGAATGGGAAGATTTTCAGCAACTCCACATCCATAGGAGGCTGATATTCAAAATATATATAGAATTCAAGAAACTAGATATCAAAAAATCAAGTAATCTGATTAAAAGTGGGATACAAATCTAAATAGAATTCTCAATAGATACATCTCAAATGACTGAGAAACAAAGAAATGTTCAATGACTTTTTGTGATAATTCTTTATTGCATGGTTCTCAGGCATGCACTTTGTAGATGACAATGTCAACCACAGTATCCTGATAGACTATAAGAAATAGGAAAGAACAAGGAGAGAAATAAATGACAGCATGGGATGGCAAAGTGATAAAGCCTGAACATATGCCAAGGGACAATCCCTTTGAGCAGTGAAGGAACAGAAAAAAATCTCTACTATTTGGATATAGAATAATTTGTTTGAATGTTCCTGGTTTATGCTTTAACCACTAACATTGTGTTTCTTTTCCAAATGTGTTTTAGAAAAAAAGACTCTCTTTGGAAGACTACTTTTTATTGTGATAGGGACAGTTTCATGCCATTACCACCATTGTTTACATGTCCTCAGAAAACTGGACTTGTATGGAAGGAATATATTACTTATTCACCAGCGTAAGTAGTATTGCTTTTGGAGACTATATGCTATGTGAGTTATAGTGATCTTGAAATAGATCGAAGCAAGATGTAAAGGATTCAAAGAAATGTTAACAGAGTTCTTTGAAAGAGAAGATAAAGGTGAAAGCCCCTTTAAGTCTGTTTTCTTTGTGTTCATATTTCCATACTATACACGTCTATATTGCCTCCTACCATTGTGATCACTGATCAAAGCTAGTGTAAAAATATAGTTCTTCTTAAGCCACAGCTGTATGATACTTAAGAGCCGGGATAACACTAAGAGACATGTTCTTAGTTGATTTCTCTGATATGTGAGCATCATGGAAAACAGTTGCACACAGCTAGATGACAACCCGTGTGGTTGTCGTGCTGCCATTAAGAAGTGAAGAGAACATGGCTCACAAGATGACTTAGATCAGCTGTTCTCAACCTGTAGGTCATGACCATCAGAAAACACATATTTACTACGGTCTTAGGAACCAAGACACTACTCAGTAGCAAAATTACAGTTATGCCGCAACAAGGAAAATTAACTCATGATTGGAGGTTCCTAAGACTATCAGAAATATGTGTTTTTATGATGGTCACAACCCACAGGTTGAGAACCAGTGACTTAGAGGAAAAAGAATTTGCTACCAAGTCTGAGGGCCTGAGTTGGAAAGAGAAGCCAACTCCCACAAGTTGTCCTCTGACTTCCACATGTGTGGAAGAAGAAATGCTGAAAACATGGGACTATGACACGACACGGGTACAGGCATACTGCTCTACAGTGAACATTTTACAAGTAGAAGTACATTATGAAATAATGTTAAGCTTTTCCCGGTGCTTAAGGCAAGTGGGGTCCCCGCTCTGAGCCCCAACTCCCTACATCCCCAGCTCCATCTCCCTGGGCGTTTTCTGCGCCTAGAGAAGACCTGCGCCTCCCGGAAGGATCACCCTGAGTCTGCCCACACCTGTGTCTTCTGGGCCTTTCCCGGTGCTTAAGGAGAGTAAGAGACCCCATGAGCTCCTACTGAAAGAAAGGATGGGAAGAAGGAAATATAAAAACACAGCCATCAACAGAGGAACCAGTATGACACCACCAGGGTCTAGAAACTCTACACCAGCAAGACCTGAACATATCAACACAGATGAAACAGAAAAGAATGACCTTCAAAACAACCTCCTGAAAATGATAGAGGCCCTCAAAGAGGATATGAGAAAATCCCTTAAAGAAACAGAAGAAAACACAAACCAAAAAAATGCAAGAAATCAGCAAATCTCTTAAAGAAAGCAAGGAAACCCAAGGAAAAAAAATAATGTTAAAATTGGATTAAATACATATCCCATAGCATATTTGGCTGCTTATTGTCATTATGAAATTATATGTGGTGTATAATCATATGAGGTATATTTTGATATGATTATCAAGGCAATAACTTTGTTTGCACAGGCATTGCCACAAGCACAAGTAGTGCTTTGTGTAACATTGATGTCCTGCTGCAGAGGGAAGTCTCAATCTCTAATCGTTATATATGGTCAATCAACCCAAGACATTATTCAATGAATTGTTCTTAAGACCTAGGAATATTTATGTAGCTCAGTGGTAGTGACTGCCTAACAATTATGAGGTCCAGGTTCAACACCCTGCATTACCTGAACAGAGAAAGCCCATAAACCATTTATGGCATAGGCTTCTTATACAAAGTTAGCTATTACCTACTCCAATGCAGTTTGCATTAGAGTCATTCTGCTTGAAGATCACAGAGATTCTTGGGTTGAACTCTTTCAACCACACTGAGACATTCCTAGCTACTCTGTTTAGTGTAGCTTCTTCCTTGTTCTCTCTGCTATACCTCCAGAATTCCAGTGACAAGTGAGAAGGACACTAGACTTCCTGGTTTGATTCTAAATGTTTCTTTTTTACCTATTTTTTATTAAAAATATTTTTCATTTTACATTCTAACCACAGTTTCCCCTCCCTCTGCTTCTCCCACCCTACTGCCTCCTCCCTTTTCAACCCCCCCATCCACTCCTCAGAGGGGTTAAGGTCTTCCTTGGGGAGTCAACAAAGTCTGGGATACCAAGTTGAGGCAGGACCAAGCCCCTGCCCCCTGTATCAAAGCTGAACAAGGTATCCCACCATGGGGAATGGGCTCCAAAAAACCAGTTCATGCACCTAGGTTAGGTCCTGGTGCCATTACTAGCTCACCCCACCCTCAACAGATCAAGTCACATAACTGTCACCCACATTCAGAGGGTCTAGTTTATTCCCACGCAGGTTCCCCAGCTGTCAGTCATAGTATGTGAGCTCCACTAGCTTGGGCTAGCTGTCTCTGTGGTTTTCCCCATCCTGCTCTTGACTCCCATCCTTGGTCATATGATCTTTATTCCCCGTCCTTAACTGAACTTCAAGAGCTCAGCCCAGTGCTTGGCTGTGGTTCACTGCATCTGCTTCCATCAGTTACTGGATGTAGGTTCTATGGTGACAATTAGGGTAGTCACTAATCTGATTAAAGTGTCTGTCCTGCCAGACACTATCTCCACTATTGCTAGGAGTCTTAGTTAGGGACAACTTTCCTGAGAATTTTTCTAGCACCAGGTTTCTCCCTAACCCCATAATGGTTCCAAAGATATCTCTTTCATTGCTCTCCCCATTCACCCCTCCCCCAACTCGATCTTCTTGATCCCTTATGTTCCCAGATTCCAAATGTTACTAATGAGCTTTTCTGTGCTATTTGTTTCTATCTTTAGATTCCACTTGGGATTTTTCAAAATGGAGTTGTCACCTGGCTTAGGACTTCTGTTTACTTAATTTTAACATTGTACATCCAGTTGTACTTCTTAACTCTAAGAGGTCTATACCATCTTCCTTTTGGTGGATTTTAATTCCCTGGTGAAATGTTTTCCATTTCTTCATCAATTTCATATCATCTTACACTTTAAAATACAATAGTCACAATTGTTTGAACTCTTGCTTCTTCGTGCTAAAATCTGCAATACTGGGGATTATTGTATGCATTTTTTATGATTTTTGATTGGATGACTTTGTCTCTCAGCATGCATGATTTTTGTTGATTGTTGCTGGAAATCATGCTTAAACCCTGGATCTATCCCAGGTAGTACTGTCTGCTTCTGGAAGACTTTTCTGTGTACTATACATGAGGGTAGAGATAGGGTTGTGTGGGAACAGTAACACAGCACACACAAATAAAACACAAGAACATTTTTAAAAGAAACTTTAATTGAAGTTATCTGTCTACTAAATCTCCCAATTTATTTTTTGTTTTTACTCTGCTACCTCAGAAGGAGCCTGTGGTCTATTACACTAAGCTCCCAGGAGTGAGGGTGGGAATCCCAGGGCTCATCAGGGTAGGAGATTCTCATTCTATGGTGACAGAAGCTTCGTTTGGGGTTTGACTGGTTGGCTTTAGGGTAGCTTCTGCCAGCAAGAAAACCCCCAGGTGCTGGGAGTTGTTGCGGAGGTTCTTTCCCACCAGCCTGGTCCCACTGCACCAGCCCCAAATGAACACACAGACACTATATTAATTATAAAACTGTTGACCAATGACTAGGGTTTCTTATTGGCTAGCTCTGTCTTAATTACTAACCCATTTCCAATCTATGTATTTCCACATGGCCTTATCTTGCTGGAGAAGGGTCTGGACCTGTTACTCCTTTGGCGACCCACATGCCAACTGTTCTGGTGGGCCCTCTCTGCCTCTTTCCCAGAATTCTCCTTGTCTCCTAGTCCCACCTATCTTCCTACCTCATTAACCAATAAGAGAAACATATATAGAGAAGGACAAGCCCCTTCAGGGAGAGACTACTCAGGAAACAAGGAATGGAGATTTCTGCCAAGGAAGGATATTCTAAGTTTAGATGATGCTGCCCAGCAGTGTAGTGGCAAGTCTCTGGGTTAATGGATTTCAAAAAGCAGCAACAGCTTAAGATCTTTTATGGCTACACAATTATATTGCTTGCAACTAGCAGGTGTTGGGCATACTTTCAAGATATGTACAAAGCATGCAGAGTCTCAGTGCCTAGGACTCTGTGAACATGGAATGTATCTAAAACAGTTGTATACAGCTTTAAATTTAGCACCAGTGATATATAAAACCTTCAGGAGCCGGCCAGTGGTGGCACATAACTTTAATCCCAGCAGAGGTAGAAGAAGGTGGATCTCTGTGAGTTTGAGGCCAACCTGGTCTACAGAGTGAGTTCCAGGTCAGTCAGGGATACAAAGGGAAACCATGTCTCAAAAAACAAAAACAAAAACAAAAAAAACCCTTATTTTCAGGACTGCAGTCTCTCTCCTCAGGTGGACCTGTAGATAAGTATTAAATGATTTAATATCTGATAACTTACATGTTCCTTCTATTTCATACTCTAATGAGCACAGCACAGATAAAGTGTAGTCATTGACACACCCCAATGTGTTCACTATGATTCTATTTATGGATACTCCTTTTCTACTCCAAGGTCCCAGCTACTTCAGCTACCAATCTTCACACACACACAGCTGCAATCAGAAAAAAATAAATAGCAAGACACAAAGGGAATTGCGGAAGTTATGGTAGTCAGCTAGGATGATTGGATTTTAAGGGTTTTCTTCCTTCTCCCAAGAGTTTTAATTACAAAAACAGTGAAACTTCACAGTTTCAAGTATTCAGAGATGGCACAATGAGGCAGCTTGTGTTTATGTTAAAATGGTAGTGTACGTGTTTCCTTTCTTTGTTTTAAAGGCTTCTTAGAAATTGTGATGACAAATAAATGACCTCATTAATGAAAGTCCATGGGTACAACTCCCAATACAAAAGAAAAAAATAGTATAGTTTCGTGGTTTTCAAAACAATTATTTTTGGAGAGCAAAGAGAATTGTTCAACCTCTAGATGATTGTAAAGACATGAAGATAATCTTAACATTTGCATTTAAATGATATTTTTCCAGAAGGATATATCGTTCTAAATATGGTTCAATTTTGGGTTGTAGAATCTGATTATAAAAGATAAAAATGTGTTTCTGGGTATTAGAAAATGGAAAGAAAATAGTGTATGGAAAAGTTACCATCTAATTATTTCATGTTCTCTGCTTCCTGTCTCTTGTTTCAAATCCTGTGAAAGACAATGAGCACTTAATTCATTCGTTCAATTGTAGTATCAGTTTGGATCTGCATGGCCTTGCCTGGACTCTCCTAATACCTAATGTGGGAGTCGAAAGAAAAGCTGGAGAAGAGAGAGGCAAGACCTTAAGAAGCAGCACGTGTAGTAAGACCTTGTCAATCAGAACCTGTAGAGGGTTTTCACAGGTCCTCTGATGTCTCCAGCTAGGACAGGGGAAGAAGAGGTTGATCAGTTGCTTCTCCATAAGCCTCTTGTGTGGGTTCCATTTGATTGGAAAGCCTTGGTTTCCATTTTGCATTAGCATTTGGAAGTGTGTTTAATGCAAATCTCAGCTTTGCTCTTTCAGCCTTCCCCACCACGGGCTAGCCCTTGTCTGGGTACATACTAGCATGCACACATCATATTTTGAAAACTGTGTTCCATATTTCCCCATCATGCACTTCACTAAAGCTAGACATATACATTTACATAAATCTCTAGGGTTGTTTTCATTGCTATCTATTTCTTGTGCATACTGTGGTTAATCTTCTAATGTTTCCTAAATTTTTATGTATATTTAGATCTAATAAACAATATATATGTACATATATATGTTTGTTGATTTTATTTTTTATTTTATTGGTGTATTTTTATTATACGTAGTGATGTGTTACATAAAGGTATTTTCTTTTAAGAATATCATGTACTTTGACCATATTTTTGCTCTGATGCCTTCCCTTTTGTCCTCTTTCCCTCCATGTACTAATCTGTTTCCTTTCCCTTAACAGTCTTATTTCTGCCTTCATATTTTATGCATATATTCATCTGCATAGATGGAGGTGATTTTATGTTTTTATATTTTTATTTAATATATATAAAATCTAGAGTCCAAGAATGACAGAAAACATAATTGTCTTTCTGAACCTGGGTGGTCTTCCTTAGTGTGATGATCTCCAGCTATATCAACTTCCCAGACAGCAATATAATTTCATCATTTTTTATAGTTGCATTAAACTCCACTATGTGTATATATGTATACATATATATATGTATGTATATATATCACTTTCTTTATCCATGTGTCTGTCAACTGATACCTTGGATAAATAATATAATCTGTCTATTGTGACTAAGCAAGGATGTGCAGGTGTCTCTGTGGTATGATGACTTGGAGTCCTTCCGGTATATGCCTGTGAGTAGTACAACTCGATTATATGGTAGTTCTTGTTTTAGGTTGTGCAGAATCTCCATACTAATTACCATAGTGGTTGAGCTAACTTACCGTACTGCTACAAGTGTATAAGGATTCTCATCAGTGTTGCTTAATGATGTCTTAATAATAACCATCCTTACCGGGCTGTGGTGGCGCATGCCTTTAATCCCAGCACTCGGGAGGCAGAGGCAGGCGGATCTCTGTGAGTTTGAGGCCAGGCTGGACCGACAGCCTCCAAAACAATACAGAGAAACCATGTTTTGTAAATACCAAAATAATAATAATAATAATAATAATAATAATAATAATAATAACCATCCTTACTGGGATAAGATGGAAATTCAATGTGGTTTTAATCTGAAATTCATCTGATATGTGAAACTATTTAACAGTTTTTTATGATCAATGGCAATATACACTTTGTCTTTTGAGAATTGTCTCATATTAGCCCATTTATTTTTATCTTCAAAAAGGGTTATTTTTGGTTTATGTATGAGTGTTTTGCCCGCATGTGTACCACTTGTACATCTTCTGCCGGCGGAGGCCAGAAGAGGGTATCATGTCTCTTGGAATGTGAGTTATGGATGATTGTGACTCACTGTATGGATGCTGAGAACTCTGTAAGAACAGTAAGTGCTCTTAACCTCTGAGCCATCTATCTCTTCAGTCCCCTTATTAGCCCATTTGTTGATTGACATGTGTTTTTTTCTTTTTCTTTTCCATTTTTGGTATTTAGGGTTTTTTTTTTAGTTCTTCTTATCTTCTAGATATTAATCTTCTGTTGCATGTGTAGCTAATGAAGATATTCTACCATCCAGTAGGGTGTCTTTCTACTCACTTAATGGTTTTCTTTGCTGTATGGAAGCTTTTATTTCAATCTATCCCATTTGTCAGCTCTTGGCTTTGTTTCCCAAGTTACTGGAATCCTATTCAGAAAGTCCTTGCCTCTGCCCATACCTTGGAGAATTTTCCCTCATTTTTCTAACACAGATTCAGGATTTCAGGTCATATATTAGGTCTTTTGTCTGCTTTGAATTGGTTTTTGTATAATATAAGCAAGCAATAGGGTTCTACATTCATTTTTCTTCAACTAGAAATCCAGCTGGTTACAGAAGAGGCTGGTTTTCTCTCTTGTGTATATTTTTGATGTCTTCATCAAAAACCACGTAGCTATGGCAATATAGGTGTTTGTCTTTCCTTCTTTTGGTTTACTTGTCTGTTTTGTGCCAGTGCCATTCTGTTTTGTTGCTATGGATATGTAATATAGCTTGAAGTCGGGTATGTTGATTATTGCACCATTGTTCTTTTTTCTCAGGGTTACCTTGACTATCCAAAGTCCTTTCTGCTTCCCTATGCATTTTACCAATCCTTTTTCTATTTTTGTGAAGAATGTCATTGAAATTTTGATGGGGATTATTTTGAATTGGTAGATCACTTTTGAAAATCTTCACATTATTCATGCTGCTGATCCATCAGCATGAGAGTGTTTCATGTTTTCTAATGTCTTCTTTATGTTTTCAGTGTTTTAATATTCATTGTTGGTATCCTTCACTTCCCTGGTTGGATTTATTCCTAGCTTTTCCTGAAGCCATTTTGTATAAGACTATTTTCTTAATTTTGTTTTCAGTATTTTTGTTACTGGTATCAAATGGTACATTAACTAAAAAATGACCAAAGGATTTGTTGGCACCAGCAGCCTGCTGAAAAATTGGGAAAGATAACCTTTTGCCTTGTTCAACATGATGTTTTAAAGGATTCTAAGTACGAATTGTCGGAATATCTACTTAAATATAGCTATGGTTGTAGATGTCAAAATCCCATATAGGTACATAGACAAAGAGATATTTGTGTGTCACAACTAATGAGTAATTATGAGAGCTGAAGGATCTCTGTGTAGCTTATGAGAACCCCTGCTAGGAATATTTGAGCAAGGGGCAAAAACTTAGCACTCAGTAGAAAGCTATAGGGACCTAGAGTGCTCTGTCAGGCAGGTAGATCATGCAAAAGCTAATGCTTGAGAAAGCACTCCAGAACAAGGGATAGGGTATCTAGATGCACACTCCTAAGGATTTTGACCGTCTCTCCACCACTGTATTTCTTGGTCTGGTGAAGCATTCAACTTTTCCTAGAAAGAACATGTACATATGCTATGCTAAAATGCCACAGAAATGCCTTCCTCTCTACAAGGAATAGGCACTCTAGTCAGAAGCTTTCCTAGCTTCCAGGTCAAGGACCAGAGTTAAGTCTCTGAAAAAAAAACTGTCAGGGAACATCTTGGGTCTAACTAGGAAGAAAACACACCTTATAACAAAGCTGTTTGTGTCTTTTACTTCCCTGGTTGGGTTTATTCTTACCTTTTCCTGAAGTCATTCGGAGTAGGAATTACACAATTACATAAACTCTTTGGTCTACATCTGGAAGTAGAGTTTGAGGATATTTGATCAAGTTGTAGACAGTATAAAACTGGACATGCAGGAACTTGTTGGCTTCCTGACACTTAAATGGCATGGATTTAAACAAAATATGAAAGAAATTCAGGAGAAAGAACAAATATGCAAACATGAGCAACACGGAATGAAATAGGAATGTCTGAGTTGGTCCGCCAGATGTGAGGATGGATTGAAGAGGCTGAGAGAAGTGGGCATGTTGGACTCAACAGATAAGTCCGGCACCAACTAGAAAATTGTGTTCCATGATTACTATTGGCCATTGCAGGGACTCTGCAAACCTAGTATGCCCCCATTATGAAGCACTAACCACACTTCTTTTTTTAATTTTTATTTTAATTTTAACTAGCTTGTTTTACATGCCAATCCCAGTTCCCTCTCCCTCCCCTCCTCCCGCACTCCCCACCATCCCCCCATCCTCCCACCCTATTGCCAATTCCTCCCGTATAGGGGATATCTAGAGTCTATCATTTCATTCAGGGTAGGGTCTAGGCACTTCCCTAAGAGTCCAGGCAGAGAGAGCAACCCTCTTTGTGCTGTGGACACACAATGTCTGTTAGTATTCGAGGGATAAACTCTGATCCACTGCTCAGGACCCCATAGGTAGCCCGGGCCTCCTCACTGTCTCTCACACTCAGGGGGTCTGGATCAGTCCCATGCTGGCTTCCCAGCTGTTGGTCTGGGGTCCAAGAGCTCTCCCCTGTTCGGATCAGCTGTCTGTGCTGGTTTTGCCAGCCCATTCTTTGGTCATGAACTGTTGCATAGAACTACAGCAAGGTTTCTATTTCTTGTCTTTACCATGATGAAATGTGGATCCCATAACTACCAGCTCAATGTCTCCACTATCTGTTGACTGGAACCATTCTTAAGTCCTCTCGAGGACACTGTCCTCCTTTGGATTATAAAATATTTCATGGGTAGATTCTTCCCCTTAATAATGAAAAATTCCATGATCATTACTTAAGTGTAGTCTTTTGAAAGCAAGCGCACATGCTACATTAGTAGGATAACATCCTGAATTTGCAGAGTGTGTGTTGCTGGTGCCATCATTTGGTCTTTCACTGGTGATTATTAACCAGCTGCTTCTGAGTAAAGGATGCTGAGAGCAGTCATCTCCCACAACAATCTGCCCGTTGTCACATTTCATTACCAGAGAAGTGGGTTCCTGGTCAGAAGTAGTGATGTGTTCCATGCTAGCATTTGATCTAGAATGTCTCCAAAGGCCTGCATGTTAAAGGCTTTGTCCTCAGAAAACAGGGAGGTAGCAGAATCTTTGAGAGGTGGCACTAGCAGGTAGTGGCTAGGTCATTAGGGCGGGCTCCTGAAGGGGTTATTGGAACCTGTTCTGCTCTTCCCTGCCCAATTTTGGCAAAAGTGCATTGGATTTAGTGCTTCAAGAAAATTTGTCTAACGGTGTCCTTTTAAATTAATTTCAGGTTTCCTGGATACCAAACCAGCAGGAACTGTGTGATGATCTGTTCTTCTGTGAGAGCCTCTTCTATCCCTCATCTCAGTCCCAGGAGGGGCTGTAGCTTTCCAACAGACCCAGACATCTCCAGGTACCGGGCAGCTATCTTTCCCAAACAACTCCCTAAATGTCTGTATCTAAAACCTGAATACCAGATGATACATTCTTGCTTGTTTCCAATAATAAAATAAACCTCTTGCCCAACCAATAAGAACTGTGGAAATAAATGAAGACAGCTCTAAGGGGAACATATGGAGACTGTTTTGTTACGGCTTGCTGCATAGCCAAGAAGTCACTAACCACTGAGCAGAGATGCTGAGGTTGGCAAGGGAAGCAGAAAAGCTTGGCAGTGAAGAAACATGGAGGCTTCACGTATGCGGGTGGAGAGGGCTTTGGCATCAAAGAGCTGATGGCAAGCTAAGAGGAAGCTATGTGATTACTTTCCGAGAGCTGACTTGACTTGCTCGGGTTGGTCCTGAGTTAGGAGAAGCTGGAGCAAATAGTAGAGAAGTGGGAAGTTACTGATAGAGTCCTAGCCATCCTTGTGTCTGTTGAGAACCTTGTGGTTTGGCTTTCCAAGCTGGCTGCTGTAGAAGACCATTGTCTTTCAGTGTATATTATCCAGCCACTATCTGTTTATATATTCAGAAGGAGAGAATAAGGAGTAATGGTGGGTTTGAGGCCCCAGATATATGCCTGGTTTTAAAATATTTTTTGTCTTTTACTGTATTGGGTTTCATTACATCATTTTCAAATGTAATTTGCTTTCATTGACCCACTTCCATGTTCTTCTCTGCATCCACTCCCCAGTCTTTTGCCCTAACGTGTCCAGCAGCTCTTGTCTGTTTTTATACTACATCTTCAAGACCTCTCCCCTCTTCCTTAGCACTTTCTTTTCTTCTCTCATCATCCCCTTTCTAGTTTCACAAGTTATATTTACACTCTAATACACACACACACACACACACACACACACACACACGCACAAAGCTAGGATCTGGAGTTGGGAGTTTAACTTAGTGGTAGAGTGATTGCCCACCAAGCATGAGGCCCTTTGTTCAGTTCCCAGCTCCAAAGGTGGAGAAAAAGAGACAAAATCACAAAGTCTAGGAGCTGTATCTCAGAGACAACATGTGGGATTTGTTTCCCTGAGTTACCTCCCTTAATGTAATTCCAGATTCATCCATTTTCCTGCAAATTTCGTAATTCACTTTTCTTTACAGCTGAATAGTATTCTGTTGTGCATATCCATGCACATTCATTCATCTGTTGATGGTGTCTAAGCTGATTCCATTTCCTAGTATTCTGAATAGACAAGGTGTCTTAGCTACGGTTTCTGCTGCTTCAGTGAAACTCCATGATCAAAAGGAAAGTTGTGGAGGAAAGGGTTTATTTGGTTTACACTTGAGCATTGCTGTTCATCACTGAAGGAAATCAGGACAGGAACTCAAACAAGGCAGTATCCTGGAGGCAGGAGTTGATGCAGAAGACATGGAGGGGAGCTGCTTACTGGCTTGCTTCCCATGGCTTGCTCAGTCTACCTTTTTATAGAACCCAGGACCAGCAGCCAATGGATGGCACCACCCACCATGGGCTGGATCCTCCCGCATCGATCACTAAATGAGAAAATGCCTGGATCGCACTGAGGCATTTCCTCAGCTGAGGCTCCTTCCTCCGATGACTCTAACTTGTGTCAGGTTGATACACAAAACCACCCAGTACATTAGGGCAGCAATAAATAAGGCAGTGGACATACTGGGTAGATGTCAAGACTACTGCTAAGTATCTCAGAGCTCACAAGACAA
This sequence comes from Mesocricetus auratus, assembly GCF_017639785.1. Taxonomy (NCBI): domain Eukaryota; kingdom Metazoa; phylum Chordata; class Mammalia; order Rodentia; family Cricetidae; genus Mesocricetus; species Mesocricetus auratus. The sequence continues at coordinate 44,888,596 of NW_024429186.1, read as the reverse complement.
CACAACACAGCAAAATAACTAAGGGACAGAATTTTAATCATTACTTTCAAATTTGTGCTAATTCTTTGAATAAATGTCTGATAAAAGTTCAACAAGAAAAGGCAATATTTCCTTAGGTCAACGAATCTCAATGATAAACACAGCCATAAAAATCCGTGTGCCAGTTTGTGTTATAGTTTTATTCACAAACTAGGAAACTAACAATCCTGTAAATAATCAACAATAAAGAATGACTTTTGGCTTATGCACCCTTTTTTAAATAAGTTATTTATCTTTATTTTATTTTCATGTACGTCAGTGTGATCATGTCAGATCTTGGAGTTTATAGATAGTTGTTAGCTTTCCTGTGGATGCTGGGAATTGAACCCAGGTCCTCTACAAGAGAAGTCAGTTCTCTTAACCACTAATCCATCTCTCCAGTCCCACCCAATGCACCCTTAAAAATGATTTCAATGATATGGTGGAGTGGGTAAGGAAGAGATGCCCATCCCCCACCCCTTGCTGCCTGTGGAGGGTGGGAGAGCTGGCCCTGCCTCTCACCAGCAACAGCACTCAGGAGCCAGCCCTAAGGACATAAGAGCAGGAGAACTCACTCTGGAGGTGTCAATGAGGGAAAGAGGTAGGCTGACCTACCCAGCCATCACCCAGGCCCGGAACCAGAGTTATGAGTTGGTCCACCCAACATCCACCACATCTATGAACTGCTGGAGCATGTGAAGGGGCGAGACCTGCAGATCCAAAGCTGCAGGGTCTCCATGACACAGGGCAACATCAGGATATCCAAGAAGAGTCCTAGTGAGGGGCCAGTGTCAATAATGTAGCAGAAAGCAGAGGTCTTGAATTGGACCAATGGCTCATTACAATGAACACTTACAAGTAAAGATGTATGAACTAAAGGTGTACTGTGTGACTTACTGTATCACAGCACAGCTTCAATAACATGACTTTTTTGTATGTTAGTTTGGTTATTTTACTTATCAATTCTGTTTTATTTTGACTGTGGAGGTAGCAAGGGTAGAGAGCAGATATGAAGGGACACAGAGATGGATGGGATTTGGATACATGATGTGAAGCCCACAAAGAATCAATTAAAAAATCAATATGATGACCTAAAAACATGATTTCACTGAAGAATATTTGGTGCATGAAAATGACAAGTAACTAAATGTCACCTTGTTCTGAATAATAGCATACTGCCTGAAACTAACATGCTGACAGCCAGTCATCAAGGTGACCATGTTAAAAGATAGAGCTTTTGGGACATAATTAGCTCATGAGGGCCCTGCCCTTGCTATCAGGATTAATGCCCTATGGAAGAGACTGCCGTAGAGCAAGCAATGTGAAGGTGTAGTTAGCTCATCCATCTATGAATGAGAGAGCAAACCCTCACAAAGTGCCAAATCTACTAGTGTCTTGATCTTGCACTAAATACGTCCTACACAGTGTGTGGTGGGGTCACCTTGACTCTTACATGCTTCCTACAAACTAAGGAATAGGGTTTTTTGTTTGATTTTTTTTAACCAGATTGTGTTATGCTTAAATAATCCTAAAATAAACCACTCAGTATCAGACTCCCAAACTTTGAACCAACACTGGCTGATGAGTCCCATTGTGCCAAATTGCTTTCTTTCCTCCCGAGGCTTCTCATTCTGCTGCCTGTGAAGGTCGCAGACAGCCCCACTGTGGTGATAGCTTGTCTGTACAAATAAAGCGTGATTGAAGATCACAGGTGGAGCTTGCCACTAGCTAACAGACAGACAGGAAGTGAGGTGGCTGGGCAGAGGCAGGAAGTGAGGTGACTGGTCTCTTTTCAGCTGGGAAATTAGAGAGGTAAGGTGTGGCTGTGGCTTGCTCCGTCATCTCTCTGATCTTTCAGCTTTTTACCCCTATATCGGACTCCGGGCTTCTATTACTAAGACCAATTTGAACTCGTGTTACACCCCACCATGCTCCAGAGTCTTTTTCAAATTCACACCTCCCAAAAGACTTCCCATAGAATGAATGGGATAGACTTTGGTATTAAAGAAAAGAATGCTAGCCCAGTTTATCACAACTAGCAAAGATGTTAGCGGTCAATGCTCATACAAAGCAACCTTAATTAAACTCAGTGAGTTACAAATTACCATCACTACCAACAACATAAACAACAATAGCATAAGCAACAACAGGACATGAAAGGATGAGGGGAACATGGTAGAGAGAGAGAAATCATTGGGAATGGGAAGGAGATAATGGGGGTTTGGAAAATGAAAATTACGTAAATGCATTAAGTATATGCATGCAATCATCAGAGAATGAGAACTTAAATGTAATAGTTGAACCCTAAAACAAAGATAGACATACTAGTGTCCCCAAAGTCATTAAGCTCCAGGCTGCGTTTCTAGGTGTCCTCTTATCTACCTCATGATTCTTCTAACATAAGGTACAGGGGTCCAGAGTTGTTTGTTTATTGACCCCAGAGGATCAGGAGGACTAAGAAGAATCCTGGGAAGCTTTTTCACTCTGATCCCAGTGACTTTTCACTAAACAATTGGCCCTCTCAGCAGGTATGGTTTACTTTCATATAGTAAAGATTTTCTACTCGTCATTGTGATAATAATTACTTGGCTCTCACCTGGGAGTTAGGGTAAGGATTAGACAGAGCAAATGCTATTATTCCCATCGCTGTGTATGCATAATTATTTGATCCCCTCCTTTGTTGACTATAATCCCATATGGCCCAGCCTTCACCCATTGACACTGGTTCTTAGATACTTGCTCTTTGTTCATGGCTCCTCTTACTACAAAAGGAAAAACCTGGTCTTGGCTTTTCCATGTAGCTAAATGATGTCGTGTTTCCAAAAGAGGAAAAGAACATTCAGAAAATAACAGTAGACCTATACTCATGAGTAGTACTTGACTTTTTGAAAGCAGTAGGACCAGGAAACCTTATTGGGAAAATGAAGTAAAAGATAGTCACATTGGAAAAATTGTGGGGTAGACATTTCTATTTATTGATCCCCACCAAGCCTTGCATTCAGGGTCCTCCATCACAAAGCTCTTGAAACATAGCTTCCGTTCCTTTCCATTCAGCTTCATGGGGATTTATACTTTCCTTTTGCCCCTTTAATGAATCTTGATTCTTTCTACACTGCTTTGGTCAGTGTATGGTGTCCAAATGGATCTCTGTGGTTTCTTTATTGTTGCTATTTTCAGCAGAATCATTTTACTTGGTGTGTTATATGATTTTGTGTTTTAAAATGTGTCAGGATATTTCTGCCCTAACCAATGTTCAATTGTTTGCATTGGCCATGGTCTTTTTTTCCTCAATGAACCATCTGCTTTTTCTCTAATTTTTAAGTTCAAGGCTCTTTGTTGCTTGTTTATAAGAATCTTCATTGTGTGTCTATGACTACCATGCAAAATGTTCCCTCCTTTGTTCTTTCACACAGTGGGCAGTAGACAGAGATCTTGTCCCAATGCCATCATATAGAGAAATTATGTTAATGAATGCATATGATGAGCTGTAGAGTTAGAATTAACACAGATGGCCTCAGTGTCCTGGGTGTTGCTCTCTGGGGTTTGAAGCCATCATTTTAATGAAGGTAAGCTAACAACCAGAACTCAAACAGTTTAGAAATATCACACTGTTTGGCACTGTATCTTGGTCATTGCCTTTTAACACATTCAACAGCAAAGTTGTTTCTATTTTACATAACAACAATTGGTCAGCTCAGTAGTGGTGTCACAATTACATTCAGGGTAGATCTTCCTACCTCAATCAACCCAATTAAAAAAAAACCCTTAAAGGCCAACAGATTGATATTGGCATACAAACAGACACATAGACCAATGGAATTGAATTAAAGACTCAGACATTAATCCAAACTTCTTGAACACCTGATTTTTGACAAAGAAGCCAAAATTGAACAATGGAAAAAAAGAAAACATACTACACGAATGGTGCTGGCATAATTGGATGTCAACATGTAGAAGAATGCAAGTAGAATCATATCTATCGTCATGCACAAAACTCAAGTCCAAGTGGATAAAAAACCTCAGCATAAATCCAGTTACACCGAATCTAATAGAAGAGAAAGTGGGAAGTAGCCTTGAACACATTGGAAGAAGATATCACTTCTTAAATATAACACCAATATTACAGGCACTGAGACTGACAATGAATAAACTGGACCTTCTGAAACTGAGAAGCTTTTGTAAGGCAAAGGACATGGTCAATAAGACAAAATAGCAGCCTCCGGAATGGGAAAAGATCTTCACCAACCCCACATCTGACAGAGGGATGATCTCCAAAATATGTAAAGAACTCAAGAAACTAGACATTAAAAAATGACTGAATCTCAAATGACTGAATGACATTTTAGTCATCATGGAAATGCAAATCAAAATGACTCTGAGATACCATCTTACACCTGCCAGAATAGCCAAGATCAAAAACACTGATGACAGCTTATGTTGGAAATGATGCAGAGTCAGGGGAACATTCCTCCATTGTACAGCCACTTTGGAAATCAGTATGGTGGTTTCTCACAAATTGGGGATCAATCTACCTCAAGACCTAGCAATACCACTCTTGCACATATACCCAAAGGATGCTCAATCATACCACAAGGACACTTGCTTAACTATGTTCATAGAAGCATTATTTGTAACAGCCAGGATCTGGAAGCAACCTAGATGTCTATCAACCAAAGAATGATTAAGGAAAATGTGGTACATTTACACAATGGAGTACTACTCATCAGTAAGAAACAATGACATCTTTAAATTTGCAGGCAAATGGACAAAATAAGGAAAAAAACATCCTGAGTGAGGTAACCTAGATCCAGAAAGACAAATATAGTATGTACTCACTCATAAGTGAATACCAGATGTAAAGCAAAGGATAACCAGCCTACAACCCACAATCCCAGAGAGCTAGATTCCTCTTCCAGAAACAGAAGCAGATTTGGAGATCTATGGGGGGGACCTCCTAGAATACAATCAAAGTGAAAGAAGAACAATAATATGAACAAAGGAGTCAAGAAAGAAAATCTTGATGGTAAAATATCTTTCACTTGAAGCAAAACAAAAGCTGCATTTCAATATAGCATTGATTGTATTATAGTAGGAAACACAGGCACAAGTAACTGAAGTCTGAGCTGTAACCTAACACAAGAAGTACAAAATCTGTATAAGGAAAACAGACTCTGGGGCAAGACATCAAGGAAGACCTATAACAGAGGTAGCCCATTTCCAAATGCTCGGTAGGAAGTGGTCATTCTTATTTTAGAAATGGTAGCTGACATGTATAAATACACCATGCAGAAGGATCATAGGTTCAGGGCTAGCCTCAGGTACATAGTGAGACTGTCTAAAGAAAACCAAGGGCTGGGAAGTATGTAGCTCAGAGATTGACAAGCTTGTTTGCCTAAGCTGTGCAAGAGCCTGGGTGTGATCCTCATCATCAGGTGGGGAGGGGAGAGGAATTCTTTTCAGCTACAGATGTTCCTTGATTTCCAATGAGATTATATCCCAATAAACGCATCATAAAGTAAAGCTATCATGACATGAGATGCATTTAATAATTTAATATACTTAAACTACCAAACACTATAACTTAGCAATGCAGTGTACACACTGTGGAGTGTGGGCTGTTTGCCCTCATAATTACATGACTGGCTGGGAGCTGTGGCTACCACTCTCCAGGTTCATTTCCTAGCCTAGGAAAGAACAAGAATCAAAGTATACTGGTGTGAAATATTAGTTAAAGGTGTGTTACATTCTTTTATGCTGTGGAATATTTGTCTAATGATAAATATGTATTGCATTTGCTTATATTGTATTTGTTTAACTCTGTAAATCTGTGTTACCTTGCCTGTTTAAAATACCTGATTGGTCTAATATAGAGTCAAACAGCCAATAGCAAGGCAGGTGAAAGGATAGGTAGGGCTGCCAGGTAGAGAGAATAAATAAGAAGAGAAGGAAGAAGATGAGGAAGGAGAAAAAGAAGGAGAGGAGGACACCAGGGGCCAGTCACCCAGTCATACAGCCAGCCACAGAGTAAGAAGGAAAGAAAGACATATAGAATAAAGAAAGGTAAAATCCCAGAGGCAAAAGAGATGGGATAATTTAAGAGAAGCTGGCTAGAAACAAGCCAAGCTAAGGCCAGATATTCATAAGTAAGAATAAGTCTTAGTGTGTTTATTTGGGAGCTGGGTGGTAGGTCCCCAAAGAGTAAAGAGTAAAAAAACCAACTACAGTATATTGTTTTGCTGAATGTGTATCATGTTCATACCATTGTAAAGCTAAAAATAATCACAATTCTGGAGCCAAAAGAATTACAGATTTAATGCAATTCTAGTCGAAAGTCCCACTAAGCTAGTTTGCAGACATTGACAGCTTTATTCTATAGTCCTCGTGGGAAAACAAAAGTTCCAGGAAAAGTAGTAGTAGTAGTAGTAGTAGTAGTAGTAGTAGTAGTAGTAATAGTAGTAGTAGTAGTAGTAGTAATAAAACCTGACACTCAAAGATGTGCTGTAAAGCTGCCATGACCAAGACAGCCAACAAAAGAATAGATAAATAGATCACATCACTATAGGCTGCTGATCAGGAAGCAAAGGCAATTCAATGAAAGGGCAACACAGAATATTTTTAACATGTGGGATATTGCACAACTGAATAATCACAAACCAAACAACAGCAAAGACCCTACAAAGAGATCAAGAAAGAAATTCAGAATGGACACTAGACCAGAATGTAAAATGCAAAGCAAAACCCTTCCAGAGGGTGATAGAAGTGCTCATTTTGGCAGCACAGACACTAGACTGACAACGGAATGATTGGGACATTAGCATGGCCCCTGGGCAAGGATGACATGTAAACACATGCAATGTTCCATGTTTTCCGAACTCACACACAGGATCCCACACACTCACCACCTCCCGAAGAGTAACCCACGAAAAAATGATGCTTTGTACTCATTAAACATTAAAGTTGTTCTATGAATCTTAAAAGATACTACTAAAAGAAGAAAAGAGCACTATCAGCCGGGAGAGAACGAGAAAAGGCTTGTTCAATAACTAGCTTTATTGATGTCCCTACATCTTTGCCTATGTGGGGCCTTCTGCCTGGAGTGCTCTAGGCTGATACACACCATCGTTCCCCCGGCACAGGCTTCATTTCACATCTTTGCTCAGTATCTCTTCTGAAAACAGCACATATTAAATTTGTTCTTTAATGTTTCCCCTTCCTCCTCCTTCTCCGCCTCTCCATCATCCCTTTGATCTGTAGCTCTTATTATCTTCTAACACACTATTTTGCTTATTGAACACTAGGTGCTGACTAAATATTTGTTGAATGAATACCAGTGTCTCCAGCAGCAAAATCCCTCATGCTGTTTCTATAGAAACACCTATACCACCTTTTAGAATAATTCATTCTTTCATAGTTTTGACAGATACGGAAGCATTCTCATGGAGATGAGACGAAATACATGCTGCACAGGTACGGTGTGGAAGGAAGGGCTGACACGGTCTCTCATGCTCTTGAACGATTTCTGAGGGTCAACATAGTAGGAACTACAATAACATAAGCAATATTTTTATTTCTTAGTAAATTTGGCGTATTTTGTTTTCATCTATGGGAGAGGTATCCAACATGATCAGACTGGGAAATCCAGAGGCATGTGTCTTCATATTTTCCATACTGTTTATAATGTAACATCTTATAGTGAAATGTGCTTATTGCCTTTGAAAAACCAAAGAATGGTCATTGTGTTCTACAGTATGATTTAACGTGAAAGCAAGAAGCTTTGCCCTTCCTGTTGTTTGGAGTAACTGCCTCAATCAGCCGAGTTCACACTGACATCTGGAGGCCACATGTGAGCACTGCACAGGGCGGTGGTGCGTTTCAGAGCCTGACGGAGAGATTGAAACAAAATAACGAAACAACTTACACACATCAAAAAAGTAGACTGAAAGGCTCGTTAAAAATGTGTTTATAACTTCTGCATAGACCTCTGTTGCTGGAGATTTGAGAACACGAGAAAAGAGCAAATGTTAAATTGTCCCTTAGATGCCAGGCAGCACACTAATGCTCATGCCCACTCACGGAGTAGTCAGTCTAAGAGGGACTATTACTATTCGCACTACCGCTGACATGAAATAGCCGTGTGTCTCCATGTTGCTTAACTAGTCTTGGGGTAGTGGAACTTGAACCCAAGTCTGTATGACCCTAAGTTTCCAGGTCCAGGACTCTCAGAGATGGGTCCATTTCTCACTGTTAAACAAGTTCCCAGAAAGGATTATGTGTTGGGGTTCACTGGAGAGTCTTGTGACATTTGATCACTACTGCTAACCCCCACTGGAAACAAAGACCCATAACACTTTCTTTATAAACACTGAAGTAAGTGTGTGTGTGTACTAACATTCCTGTAAAGAGAATGTCTTGGCGATACCATTTTTCATTAAGTCTGTGGCCTGTTTTCTAAATGTCTTAATGGGTCAAGTGTGTCAGACTTACCCCTGTCCTCTATCTTAATGGAGATCCCATAGACTACGTTTGCGAAAGGTCTCCATGTGGAGCTCCAGATGGAACATACCAATAATATTAAAGGACAAAGACCAGCATCATATAGTTTCTAGCTTTTTAGCTGACTTCTCAGATCCATTTGTCTTATGACTAAATGACTTCTGTGAGTATTGAAACTATCTCTCCAACAGCAGAACTATACAGCGCTTTGCTTCATTTAAAAACTATTAGTTTGCTAAATATACATCTCCTACTTCAAGCACCACACCTATATTTTGGCATTAAAATAGCCTTAATGTGAGGGCTTGTGCCTGATCTTATTATATCTTGTGCTGTGTCCAGTTGGTGTCCCTGGAAAGCCTGCTCTTTTCTGGGGAAGCTGGGAGGAGTGGATTTAGGGGAGAGGGGAAGTGGAGGGTAACTGGGAGGGAGAAGAGGGAGGGGAAGCTGCAGTCCGGATGTATTAGATTAGAGAAGAAAAAAATAGAAATTTAAATATAGATACACTTTTAATTTGTGTGTATGGTGTGTGTATATGTGCACATGACCACGCACATGTATGTACATGCAGAAGCCACAGATTAATGTCAGATGTCTTCCTCTGTCACTTTCCACTTGGTTTTTGAGACAGGATCTTGTATTGAATTTGAGGCTAGCTGTTTCAGCAAGACTGGGTGGCTAGTGAGCTCAGGGAACCCATTTCTCTGTGCACCCATCTCTGGGGTCACAGGTTGAACCACTACATCTTGCTTATACATGAATGCTGGGGGTCCAAACAGAACCTCACATGTGCATGGCAAGTGCCCTACCCACTAAGCCATCTCCCTAACCTTCAAATAAACTAAGGGCATCCAGAGATGGAAGGGCCCTTTAAAAGCCCCAAATGGAAAGGACTGTAATGCCACAACTACTCTTAGGACATTTGCCCAACAAAGTGTGAGTCTTCGCTTTAAGTATCTTTCTTTCCTCAGCTCTAGTTTGGTCTCCTAAGGATCAGCATGGCTTCTTTGGATCAAACAACCTCAAAAGGTAAAGGCTTGGCCAAAGAGAATGGCCAACGGGAAGACAGCTGGTTTTTGAAAAGTACCTGATTAAGTAGTGAACCCCACCCAGAGCATTTTGACCCAGTACGTTCCCATATGTGGCTGAAGAGGCAGCACTGACGCCGCTGTTTCTCAATGATGAAATGCCCTCAATTAGTGCCTCCTGTGACTGAATACTCTCAATAATAAAGGCGTTATTTCTATACCAAGAATGAAAAAATTGTTTTTTGTTAAATTAAATTTATCACAATTAAGGTTTCAAAAGAGGAAAAATTTGTGAAATTTTCAATCAAAAATTTTAATTTGGACCAGCAAATATCATCAAGCACAATGTTCTCTCATTTCTTGTTTCTAGTCCCATGTTTAAAAAGAACCACAAATATTGCAGTTTCTTCTTGTATTTCACTCACTTCTCCTTAGTTTCTTCTGTTAGGGACTCACCAACAGTGCTGGTTGGTTTTTATCCACTTGAGTTGAGTCATCTTGGGAGAAGGAACCTCAATTGAAGCATGGTCTCCATCAAATTTGCCTGTGGACATGTCTGTGGGGGCATTTTCTTGATTACAAATTGATGTGGGAGGCCCAGGTCACTATGGGCAGTACCACACCTGAGCAAACAACCCTGGTTTGTATAGAAAAGCAACTTGAGCAAGCCATGGGGAGCAAGCCAGTGAGCAGCATTCCACTGTGGTCTCTGCTTTAGTTCCTGGCTCCAGGCTCTGGAGTTGAGTTTTGCCTCAGCTTCCTTTGATGACCTACAACCTGAAATGAACACTTTCCTCCTAACTTTGCTTTGGTCATGGTTTTTATCACAGCAGCAGAGACTGGAACTAGGACATCAACTCAACGTGGTGATGATAGCTGTCTAAAGAGAGCCACTATCTGCCTACCAACTGGGGAGAGAATGGAAGAACTGTTAAGACCGGAGCTGCCTGCTTTTCATTTATTGTGCAAGAGTCCCTGCGTTCATTTTCTCACTAGTGTGCCTAACTCCTACAAAAGCAACTTTGAAAGAAGATTGATTTTGAATGAGCTCATGGTGGCAAGAATGTGACCGGGACTCCTCACATCTCAGTAGACCAGGTTTCAGAGGGAAGGAGTCCTGGGGCTCAGCTGGCTTCCTCCTCTGTTCCTTTGTATTCACTATCTTGTTCACAAGATGCTGCCACCTATGTTTGAATCACCCTTCCTTCCTTCATTAAGCCTCCCTGGAACACCATTACAGACTCATCAGAGCTGTGGTTCCCAGGTCATTCTTAAGCCAGCCCAGGTGACAAAGGAGATCCACCATGACAGGTGTTTTCTGTGAGCCAGGCAAGGACACTTACTTAACAGCCTTTTTTATGTCTTCCCATGGGCAATATAATCTGTTGTCACAGTTATTGCCTACATGAGAAGCAGGTGTAATGTGGTAGATGTAATAGATGCTTAGTGTCTCTTACCTACTGTAATTGTAATTGCTCACAGCCTTACACACACACACACACACACACACACACACACACACACACACACACACTTATTCTTCAGAAAATGCTGAGGCCATTCCAAAATCTGGATGCTTTCACTAATGTAGTTTTTTGGGGGTTTTTTTGTTGTTGTTGTTGGGTTTTTTTGGTTTTTGTTTTTTTGTTTTTGTTTTTGTTTTTTTTTGGGGGTTTTTTTGGGTTTTTTTTGCTTAGACAATCCCAATTTTCTTCTTGGCTCCAAAAACATAACCACTCAAATATGCCTTCCACAACACAGTTACAGCCTGGTTAAGCAACATATTTTTTATGTTAAGTAGACCAACCTGCTAACTACAGCCCTGTCTTAACCAAATAAACTTAAACAAGTTATTTGCCTTCAGTTTCCACATCAGTGATATTAGGTGAATAATTATGCAGAAGACATACAATGAGGTGATGATGGATAGACAGCATCACAATGGGAGGCTGCATTCAGCCGAGATAATGCAGGGCCATTTAGTAAGAGGAACTATTTACAGACTTGTAGAAGGGAACTATTTAAAGAGTTGGAAGCATCCCAATGTTGAAAAAATAAGGGAGTAATTACCACTTCAGGGGCAAAGGGAGGGAGCGATGAGAGTTGATTCTTAATCCCAGAGAAAGCAGTTATAGTTAAGAGCTGGGTTGAAGTTGTAGTAGTCATGTTTGTGGCCTGCTGTGCTTCTGGTTACAAGTGTTGTAGTTGTGGTTGTAAAAGTTGTAGTTCTGGCTGTAGCTGCAGTTGTAGAAGAGGACCACTGGTAGATACTACTACTATAGAACAATACAGCGAATGCTTGGTGGCTCAGCACAGGTGAAGCTGTAAAACCAAACACTGTGACAGTCCTCTCCCCTCAACCCAATCTGCTACCATTGATTCCCAGTCGACAAGCCAAATGGAGCAGCGTGCAGGAGATCCCACCAAGAGTGGAATACTGGGGCGCAGATCAGGGAAAATGGTACAGACAGGGGCCAGAGGGTCATCAGAGCTCACCCAGAACAAATGTGTGTATGTGGTGCTTACCCCTTCTTCAGGGTACGTAAAGCCTTTGCTCCTGCTGCAATCCCAGGGACAAAGGGGACAACATAGAAATTATCCTCCTCTATGGCACTGTTGAGCTCTGGACGGAACAAAGAAGGCACGGTGGACGGGAGCCCAAGAAGAATGAGCCCTTCATAGGTCTGCAAAGCTCTACAGCGTCTCACCCTCAGGCCAACACAGATCTGACCATCTGAGGACAAGGCCTGACGCAGATGAAGACACACAGGGGGAGGAGAAAACAATGGAGCCCCTAAGATTAGAGGAGTAGAAGGCTGAGCTGAGGAGCCCAGCTCCAGGCCAAAATGCTGTGTGTGATCTTTCAGCCCTGACTGCAAGCAATCATGAGTCTTTGACTGGCAGCCTCATAAGGCGAAGCCATCCGCCCCCACAAGTCCTGGGACCCAGGCAGTGAATTGTCAGCAAGGGGTGGCAGCAAAGAGCTCAACACCCTCCCCACCCCCAGCCAGTCATGCTTGGTGCAATCCTCAGTACTAACTGGAGTGCCTGCCTTTAAAGGTCCCCTTCCTAGGGGTTCCAGGATGAAGGGGACAAAAGATGTTGCAGGTTAATGTTGACCAAAAGAGATCAGGAGGATATATTTGTGTCTAAAAAAGTTGTCTTGGAGTAAAACAAAACAAACAAACAAAAAACAAGGACTGGTCATAAAGACAAAGAAGGATAGAAGGATGTTACTCAATGATAACGGGGTCAATTCGTCAAGAGGAAGTAAATACAGTCAATATCGGAGTGCATAGGATATAATGGTAAGGATCACTAAGGGAGAAGAGGTCGGCAAGGCAGTCAGGAACTTTGTGCTCCCTTTTAATGGTGTGCAGTTCCACCAGTCAAATAAATCAACAAACATGTATTAGACTCGAGTCACATGTTGACCAAACAGACGAGAACATTCCATCAACAGGCTAGGACATATGTTAGGACTCAAATGTCAACAAGTAGAAAAAGTTCAAAATCATATCTAGTATGAAAACCCAAATCTGTTTTTAAAAGCAAGAGATTCCTATCAATTAACAGATTCTGAATTTAACCCATGCTCCTAAACAAACAATGAGTCAAGAAATCATAATGGTTTTAAAATTTAAAAAGGGCATAAAGAAAGAGATTGCCATCTACTGAAGAACTTGAAAGTCAAAACAAAAGAATGTAAAAACGCAAGGTCAAAGGTCTGGTGCAAAGTATGCCACTTTTTAAATGATTCTGTTTGCAACTTCCCTTCTCCCAAGCCTGCAGGAAGACATCTCAAGCTTATAGCATTGTCATACCATTCAAGGAAGTCATTTTAAATTCAACAAGCAAATCCCAATAGCATCACAGAAAAGTTTCTTAATATCATAAGGAAACATAAGTGAGCCTGAGTAGTCAAACAGTCTGAGAAAGAACGAATGTTAGGTCCTTGTCATTCATCACAAAGTTGGGGATATCTCACTTCTTGTTTTGTAATTATCTCACAAAACTGTAGTAACTTAGAAACAGACGTACAGAGTAGTGGGATTGAATAGAGGACCCAGGAATGAATCCAAATGTGCAGTCAAGACTCTTGACAAGGGAACAGTGAGGGCAGAGGAGGGAGAGTGGTCTTCAGGGTGTGGTGTGGGGGGAAATGGGATCTCATAAGCTAAAGAATGAAACTGTGCAGGTGCCCTACTCCGCAAACACTAATCAGGAATGGATGAAGGTCCAAAGGGAAGACCAGAAACTCTCATGCCATCCTAGTGGAAAGTCCCAGGGAAACGGTGTGCATTCTAGACAGGGCTCAGGGCAAGGGTTCAGGAGAAAGGACATCCAGGCGATGCCATGGTGCAGCAGATCGTAGACCACAGGATGGACTCCAGGATTAGTTGATAGGTGTCAGTGTTAAGAGGCAGAGAGAACAGGGCCTGCCCGGGACCCCCAGTGGAACTGTGAAAGGGGTGAGAGATCAGTTAGACCCCAGCAGCCCCCTCCAGTTCTAAAAGCTGGAATGATGAATGAACCGTGCCAGGTGTTATGGAAAAGCCACAGCCTTCCCATTTTGGTGTGACCTTGAGTTCAGGGTCTGGACAGTGTCTGCCATGCTTTGGGCCTTTCTTCTCTTGGGAAGAAGACAGCTTTAATGCACAGGCTCCAACACTTAAAAAGCCCCGGGGAAAGAAGGCTTTGTACAGTAAAAGGAAGAGATGTTGGAAGAAAGTTTTATTGTATATTTTTAAGGTAAGCCACATGGTGATGTATGAGGGCTCTCCAGAGATAAGAAGCAGGTTGCTATGGTGAGGCAAATTAGCATGTTCATAGATCACACGGTTGCTCTTCTTGTTTTTTGACATGAGCAGTGAAAATATATTTGTTTCATAAGAATCTCAAACATGGGTTTTCATTTTGTATATTTCCCAGGATGTACATCAGAGGTCCAGGCTTGTTCATTTATGTGTCTGTTGCTGCCGATCCTGGTTTGTGTCTACCATTTCCTTTGTTCCGTCAGCCTCCAGTCACCACTGTTTTAGTCTCTATCTGTATATGTGGTTTTTTTAAACACACACACATACACACACACGAGATCATGGAATATTTTACTTTCTGTAGCTGGATTATTTATTTATTTTAGCCTAATGTCCCCCAGGCTCGTCTAGGTTGTGGCAAACATTGAGATGGAATTCTTTTTAAGGGCTGAGTAACACTCCATTGTAAATATGTTCCAAATTTTCTCCATGTGTCCATCAACAGACACGTTCTTTCCACATCATAGACATCATAGGTACTGCAGCAAGGGTTCCCTCCCCTCTACCCTCCCCATATTGGGTTTTGTGGGGCTTTAGGGGGTGTTGTTTTTGTTTTGTTTTTCTTTGTTGTTCTGTGAAATAACTATCCAGCTAGGTATAAAGTGGTGTTCTCACAACCATTTGGTTTGCATTTCCCAGATTGTGCCAAAAAAAGTTTATAGACCTTGTTTGTGTGACATTGATACCCTCTAGAAAAATACCTAATCGGGTCTTTTGTCCATTAGAATTTCAGAATATTTGCTTTTCTATTTGTGGAGTTCTTTGCAATTTCTGGCCAATGGTCCTTTGTTAGAAATAATGGGCAAATGTCTCTGAATCTGTGTGGTGCTGTGTCATTTGTTGGCCGCTGCTTTTGTTATGCAGAAATGTTCTCATTTCATATTGTTCCGTTTATTTTTGCCTCTGTGGTCTGAGCTTTGGTGGAGCATCCTAAAGAAGCGTCACCAAGGCCAATGTCAGAACTTAGCCCATTTTCACTGTGGTCACTAAACCGTCCGAGCCTCGCGTCTTACCTGCTGGGGTCCCACACTTGTGTCTCACCCTTCCCAGACTGCTCCAACCATGGCATCTTCTTCAGCCACCAGGACTAAGTCACGGCTGTCTTCTGTCCATGCGGTCTCTGGTTCTCTCCAGCCAGCACCCAGCTCCCTTCTCCGACTCCACAGCACTCTGCTCTTCCATGGGGTGCTTTCTTACTGGGATGCAACAGCCACATTGAGACCAGGGCTCCAGACAACACAAGTCAGTGTCCTGTGCCCAGCAGGGCTTCAAAATGAGGATGCTATTGTGTGGTGCTTTCGTACAGTGTTTACAGTATTCGTGACTTAGAGACATTACTGTGTGAACAATGAATACCCAATATGCCAAGTGATTTGAGCAAATTATTACAATTTTATTGCAGGTCTATACAACGGTAATATTCTAGGTATTGTGCCAACTTGATTAAATGCTGCATGCACAATACTTTGCATGTGATGGGTGAATTCAGAATGGCAGTGACAAAGATTCTTTGCTTGGCTAAACTTTAGTCGGCCTTCTGATCTTTCTCCTCTCAACTCTGCGTTTCTTTATAAAATCCCGTTTTCACCAAAAAAAAAAAAAAAAAGAAAAGAAAAGAAAGAAAAAAAAGATCCTGTGATGTGTTGAGCAAGACACCCTTTCCTGAGTGTCTAATCAGGCTCTAATCCTCCACACAGCCAGGTGATTCTGATCAATTTGGTATCTCCTCAGGAAGAAACCTGTTAGGTGGGATTTAGCCGGACTTCCCCTTATTAATTTTCCACTCACTGACACCCACACATGTGCCTTAGGTCTACACTGTCGTTGACAATGCAGTTTGGGTAGTTGATCCCAGTCTCTCCCCCACGTTAAGTCCCATTACAGGGGCCTTTGTACCTGCAGTTGTCCTAAGTGATGTCTTTCTTACTAGGTTCTAACAATTACCACTGGATTTATTTTTACTGCAGCACTTTTATTTTCCTTTACACAATGTTGCTGAACAGTAGAAAACCAAAATTTGTCATTTCTTAAAGAATTGAGTACAAAAAAAAAACCTTACATAAATTAGAAGGTGACAGTAGGTCACTGGGGCAGGCTTGGGAAGGGCTGTACCTGCCCCTGGTTCTTTATCTAACTCTTTCTGCTTCCTGGTCTGCTGTGATGTGAGCAAGCCTGCCTCACAGGCCTGCTGCCACCGAGTCTCCTCCTCTCCTTCCTGCAGCAATGGACTGAAATCTTCCTGAAGCCATGGCCAACGTTTTGTCTGTTGGATATTTTGCAAACATAACCAGTACAAAGGAGAGTCACATAATCATTTCTTTCCATTGTAGCACTAATGTCATGTGATTGTTATAATTATTATGCTGGATTACAGGATTCTTGGTAGTTTCTAAATTTCACGTGTTATGTAACTGATGTTTAAGTAACCTTAGTACAAAAAAAGCTTTAGCCTTGAAACTCTGAATTTTTGTAACATTGTTTACTTAAAAATTGCTTCAAATATAGGAGCTTTATATGCTTTGTTATTGCCCAGATTTTTGAAAATAGAGACTTGTAAGACCATGTTTGGTGATGTTCAAACCAACTACTGACAATGCGTTTGTGGAAAAATCAAGAAGAATTGCAAAAAACTAGAAGAAATGGAGAGCTAACATTATTGTATATCTGGGAACTTCTAAGAAACACTGAGAATAAGGGGAAAACTGATATTGATGCTTCTCATTTTCTATGATAGCAGCTTTCTGTTTGACTTTGTGGGGGTGGTGGCAAATCCAGAACAGTCTATGCTGCTGATACGGTTTTCTTAGCTTTTTTATGTTATCTAGCTCACTGACAGGACCTGGTGTGGGGAATTTGTTTAGACACGACAGTGCATATCTCTAATGTCTGTGGTACATATCCAACTGTGACAGCGTGCAGGCTTTGAAAGATGATATCCACGAAACTGCTGAACCTTTGTCCTAGACATAATTACAAATGCTGATGTCTACAGACGGCAAACTGGCCTTGTAGCATCACTTTCAACCTGAGTCCAAAGAAGTGTCCTATCTCAGTCACCAGCGTCCACTGGAAGAGTCATTGCCAAGTACAACCTGGTTCACACTAAAGATCCACTTCCTGGTGGCAAGAAGAACTGGCCCGTGGCTGGTCTTGTCTTTATATAATCCCTTTCTAGGATGATTGGATTGTCAGGAATGGGCTGCCCAGCCCTGTCATCTCTGCCTCACTTGGCCCCACTATGTGCTAATAGTCTTCCAAACAGCTTCTCCTAAGCTTATATACTGGAAGGACATCCTGTAATCTGTGGTTTTAAATAAGTTCTTGTCCATAGCAGTGTCAAGAGCACTGTGAGACAGAAGAGCCCAGGAGCTGGGATTAGAAGACTTGAATCCAACAGAAAGTTTCCCCCGAGAAACCCTAGGTGCTCGATTTTCTTAAACTCCCCTTGTAGGGTGAGTCAGAGAAGCAAATAAAATGCACATAAAACTGCAATTAAGCTATAATATTCTGTAAATATTCTTTTGTTAAGCAGTACTTCTGTTTTCTGAAGAATGAAATGACAGCATTAGAGTTACTTTGGCCTGAATATTCTATTCTTGACCTAAGAGTTTTAAAACTAGGACAACTACTTCAGCATGGCATTCTAACACATACTGTTTTCATATAGAATTTATATGTGTTTAATAAGGTTAAATAAGTCATTATACTCAAGACCATGTCTTAAATACTGGAAGCAAGAGAATATTTAAGAGAATATTCAGAGAAGTAAATAGCATGCTAAATATACAGTAATACAGAAAGAACCAGACATGCAATGCCTGTGTACATACACTTACATGCATGTTTGTAGATATACATATAAATGTATGTAACACACTTATATACATGTTCAATGAGAGCTTATTAAGAATATGTGAGAGGTAAACCAGTACATATATAAGGATCACCTCTTCCGGTTCTGTATCCTAAAGGTGATTCCAAAAGTCCTGAAAATGGGCATGATGATGAATTATTTGCAAAGTTCAAGAATGCTATCATTTGCACAATCCCTAGTAAAGCAACAAAACAAACACAACCAATCTGGCCTTTAGGCATTTGAGAAGAGATTGTTCTGTAACCTGATGGACAACAGACAGGAATTTATTATCTTCACCACATGACTATTCCTTGCATGTGCCATTGATGTTTTCTTTTTTTCTTTTCTTTTCTTTTTTTTTTTTTTTTTACTTTTGGTCATCGATGTTTTGTTACGAAAACCCCAGCAACACACAAGGTATTTAAGAGAACAGTAAGATTCAACCAGTTTATACCTAGCAATTTCCTCCAAGAAAATAACAACCAGCCCAGAAAAACGAGAAGTGTTTGAGAACATCACAGGGATGTTTGCTCACATTGCAGGAGAATTGCTGGGCAGAATAACATAAAAAAATTCTCTGCTGTTTTCAAGACACTGGGGAAGCATGCACCATGGTGTGGAAAGTTAAGCATCACATATTAGAGTTTCAGGAATGGCTTTTGTCACAATGTTTATGAGGAAAAGGAAAATAAATGGAGAAATCTACCACTTAGCATAGACTTAAACTTGAGTGATGTTTTCTATGTTGTCGAATGAGCCAATCCCCATTATTGAATTTTCTACATGTCAGTGCTTACTATCCTGTAGCACATTTATCGTGATATACAATGCATTTACTAAATACATTGGTGGAACATCGCAGAGGTGAGGATAAGCAAAGAAAGGGAAATCTCTGCTATAGATTTCAGATAACATCTGATGACATGCTTATCTTTTGGCTTGGTAGAAGCTAGTGGTCTGCTAAGTTAATATATTACCAGATAGTCAAAAGAATGATAGGTCATACATGGAGGTGGGTGATAATGGTTACTAAGGAAAGTAAAGAGAGCCTAAGATGATTTTGGTTCTTGATTGGCAACATTTTGACTCTCATAATTGAGGCCTTCTGATTAGTCAAGCAGTCTTAAGATTCTTCAGCATGCATGTATCTTTTCTAGGGAACTTCAGTTCACAATTCCACTGCATTTGTGCATGTTGGGGTTCAATGTTTTTGGGTTTTTTGTACCATGACACTAAGAAGCCTTATCGTCAAAGCTGGAGTCTCTTTGATATAGACAGGATCATCTGGATTTAGCTCTTGTTCAATTCTTCCTCTTGTAGAAGCCATAACACCCACCTGAGGAGACAAAAAGGACCTTTTCTAGTGTCCAGCACTGATTTGGGTGACTCTCTTGAAGAAAATAGGTCACCCTTGGGGTCCCACACTGGGTCACTAACGCAGATACATTGGTGAGGGTGCCAGGTGAGTCAGTGCCCTCTGATGACTTTCTTAGCTTTGGAACTGGAACAAGCTAGCGGTTTTCCAAGTGTATCTGGAGGGAACATGATGTGAGGGTGACCTGAATGTGACACCTGTCACCCCATTCATCGCCACAGTTGACTCAGCTAATCCAGATGACTAGGTGGCTGTCTCCTTCCTCTCTCATGGCTCCATGTGTTTGCCTCTCAAAGCTGCATGCCAGGTTGAAGAGAATGACCTTCCCTCAACAGAGAAGAACAGCTCTCGGTGGAGGAGGTAAGAGTAGTTGTACTCCACTGATGGAACCTCCAAATATGCTCTCAACAAAAGGCAGCTTATGTGTCAATCAATTAAGTACTGATTGGAAATTTGGCCAGTCTACATATACATTGGAAAGTTGTGTGGCTATGTAAAAGAGAAGTGATTGTGTTCCCATCGGGATTATCTGCACTAGCACCTGTGCTTTGGTTTTGACCTTCAGTGATGGCATCTGACAGAAGGAAAGCAAGGTGGAACTCTCACTGCTCTCTGCCCCTTGTTGCTCATCTCCAAGACAAGGGACTTAAAGACACCTTCAGGTCAGAAGAGTGGCTGTGGACCTGTCCAAGCGAGGTCTGAGGCCATTCCACTCTCTCTTGCAACCAGATCTGCTAGACATAATTTCAAATCAAGAAAAGATCAATGCTAAGATGAAATATAAACGTGAAGGTTTGAATCTATCTTACCATAGGAAGTAACATGCAAGCACTTCTGTTTGTGACCCTGGCTAGGAATTAGGGCCACAGTTGCATAAAAAATAATGCAAATTTCTGAGTTCCTTTCACCTGGATGCCTGTCTGCCAGTGCTGACTCAGTTTCTCAAGCAGACCCAAAAGCTAGAAATGCTGTCCTACATGGGAAGGGGATCTCTACAGAGAGAAATCCTAGTCTCATAACCTCATTTTGGTGACCTTCTTCCTGTGGGACTGGTTACCTTCCACTCTCCGCATGACAGCCAGGCGAGCCAAGCTCTAGTCTGAATCACCATCTGACCATTTTTCTATCCCTTTGAGAATGCAGAGGCGAAGGATTCTAGAAAACACCATTTCCTTCCCCAGTGGGCCTACATAAGTTATAGAGCCCTAAGAATAAAATTCAGTAAGTCAAAGATACTTTTGGCTGTTCGTTTTTGTGGGTGAACTTGAGATTGGAGGTAACAGTTTAAGCAGAACTCAATGGGTTTCTGACTCTTCCCGTGCGACAAAAGCAACAAAGCCCTTTGTTTAAAAATCTCAGCTGAGGAGCTGTGGGGACTTCCAGTGGAACCTGAGAGATCAGCCAAAGTTCTTAAGCAAAAAAGTGAAACTGACCCAGCCTAATGCCAAACAGCTGCTTCATGTGCGCACTTGGCACTGAGTCTGTTTGTACAAAATAAGACAGAAAGGGGTTGGTTTTTAAATTTTGGAGTTAAATAGAGAGAGCTTCATGCTTTTTTATGTGCTATTGTTACTGAGAATTTATATTTAGCATTTGTCCATTCGTGTTGTTTGGTTTTCAAACTCATTTCTCGAACATTCTAAAAGAATTCTCAACTTAGGACTCCAAATGTGTAGATGTAATATAAACCATTTGGTCTTTAAAATGGCATTTGAAGGTCCCTGCATTTAAAAAAAAGTTTCTGTTTGGAAAAGACACAGTCCAAGCCATCAATTAATGTGCTTGAGATGTCAAACCTTGCGTTTATAATAATGGAGTGGAAATAAACTTTTTTTTCAAACTCCTATTTGAAAGAATATGTATAAGGGGGTTTCTTGAAATCCATATAAATATATATAACATTTCTCAGTTTGGGAATAAGTTCTTAATTAGTTCATTGAATACACAATAATAAACCAATACATTTGCTTCTTACCACACATTTATGAGAAAAATAATTTAATTCCTGTGCATTTATAGACTCATAGAGCACCAATCTACATTAAGATATATACAATCTGACACGTGTAAATTGGAACTCTTTCTCAGCTATCCCTAATAACAGTGTCTTGAATGAGTTAGGGAAAAGTTTACCTTGCTCTTGCATATCAGTCTGGTACATGATGGTTTAGGAGACTTGATTCTTAAAGTGCCTATCTTATTTTTGCACCATCTCTCAAATGCTTGGGTTATTACCATGGTCCATAGCAGATCTACATTCCACTCAGTTGAAGCCAGGTAGGAAAAAACATGAAGTCAGGCACACATCTTGAACTTGAAAGACACAAGTCTAGTGACTGAAGAGAAGGCTCAGTGAGTGAGAACACTTGCTCCTTTTCTAGAGTTCAGTTTCCTAGCACCCACATCAGGAAGCTCACAGTCACAAGTAACTCCAGCTCCAGGGGATCCAACACCTGCTTTTTAACCTCCAATGGCATAGGCTTACACATGGCACACAAACATAAATGCAGGCAAAACACTTACAAATATCTAAAAAGAGGCCAGGAATCTCATGAAGCCTCAACTACTGGCAACTAAGGGATTCTGAGTAGGGGCATAACAGCCTAAGGAAGCAGCCTCTAATTTGTCATCCAGTACCCAAGAGTTTGACTTGAAATCATGTACATACAAGTAATGTTATATGAACTGATCAGGTTATATTTACATACTTAGGACTATACACACACACAGAGAGAGAGAGAGAGAGAGAGAGAGAGAGAGAGAGAGAGAGAGAGAAAGGTCACAAATTTGAGAAAGAGCAAGGGATACATGGAAAAGATTGGAGGGAGGAAAGAGGAGAGGAAAGGATTTAATCATATTTTAATTTCAAAATTAAAAAGTAGAAGGTAAAAAGAAAAAGGAAGTAAAAGTGGCATGAGTCTAAAGTTGTGCACAGCAATGCCACTCTGGGCCAGGACTTAGTCTCTCAATCACATCTAAGTATTCAAAACGCTCCCTTTCATCAAAATATGGTGAAAGGTCTAATCACTCTAAGAATAGACTTGCTATTGCAGAGAGTTAATGGTATCTTTCACAGACCACCCTAATAATCACCCAAAAGCCAAGTGACTTAGCAAGCACTTTTTCCTATAGAAAACTCTACCAGACTCCCATCCAGTTATGTTACTAAGTGCAAAGTCCAGGACCTCTAGGTGGGTCTGACAGTTCTTTCCATTGTGTGGCTTCCTCTGTTCGGATTACCCAACATTTAAGAGGAGGTTCCTTTCCAACATGTGAACAGAAAAGGGAAATGGAGAAAGTATGCTAAGGTCATAATGGTTGTTACTATTCCATACGCTTTTTGTAGAACTATAAATTATAGGGTTTTTTATTAATGAAGTTTTATTAGAACTATTTTGCTTTTACATGTTAGCAGTTTGGGTATCATCTTAAGGCGTGATGTATATGTAAGTTTTTTTTCTATTGCTTGAGAATTTCATGCATGTATATGATGTATTTTGATCAAATCCACCACCCACACCATCCCCTCCAATTTATTCCCTATCCTCCCATCACCACCACCCCCAACTTCATGTGCTCTTTTAAAAAAACAACTCACACTGTGCTCACTTAGTGCTAACTATATGTGCACAGGTGAGGACCATCTACCCAAGTCTCTCAGGAGCCACAGCTAAGAAGAGAACTAGCTCCTCCTCCCTAGAACCCATCAAAGGCCAATAGCTCCTCAACTAGGATGGAACTTCATAAGCCCCTCCCCACCAATGCTAGAATTTTGGGTTGCTTGATCTTTGCAAGTCTGTGCATATACACACACAGCTGTGAGTTCATAGATGTCACGACACTGCTGTGTAGCAAATGCTGTCTCAGTGCAGATACCCTCTACCTCTGGCTCTCACAGTATTTCTACCCCCTCTTCCACAACGATTACTGGGCCTTGAGGGAATATAATACAGATGTCCAGTTAGAGCTAAGCACTACACAGTCTCTTACTCTCTACACAATCTATGGCAAAAAACAAGCTCCTCTGATGCAATTGAGAGATTTGTCAACCTCTGATAATAACTTAGCAAGCTTATTGATATGTCCTTTAGCAGAACAGCAATATTTAAGTTCTCCCCTAGCGCCTATGACCTACCCAGCCACAAATTTTTGGTTCATTTAAAGGTATCAGGTGTGAGTTCCATCTTGTGGAACGGGCTTTAAATACAATCAGAAACATATTTTGGCACTATTGCACGAGCATCCCTATCTCACCAGGCCAGTTGTTATTACAGATCACAGGGATAACACCTAAATAAGCTGTTGACTACTTTTCTCCTTTGCTATCATGGATAGAACCTTCCAGCACTATGTGAGCTAACCAGTAGATGAAGTTTCTGGGTTGATACATGCTTGATTTCTCTATGTCCTATGACTCAAAAATGTGGTGTCATCTTCAACAATAGTGTCTACCATCAAGTTCTAGAGACTAAACAAGAAAAATGTCAATAGCCTATAACATTTGGGGGGTCCTATGGGAACCTACTAACCAACATCTTAAAAGAGATAACTCATGTCTTGCATCAGAGGTTTTGTTTAATAACATATGGTGTTTGGGAAAGGCATTGCTCACTACCATTACTGGGTAACTCCATTTAAATTATTTTTATATATGTGTATGGCTTAGAAAACTTATACAATATGTTTCCATACAGTTTTTCCAAAGGTCTTTTGTGTTAATGATCCCTCCTCATACTCTCTCCATTACCTTGCTCTCCCATCCACACCTCCATTTACCCTATTTTGTTCCTTTATTCTTCTTCCTCTCACCCCCAGCATACCACCCCACCACTCTCATGGCCCCTTACTAGCATCTAACTTCTGTGGGTCCTCCAAGTTAAACACATCTAGAACTCAAAGCTAACATCCACCTGTGTTTTACTGGGCAGCATTTGTCTAACTGACTCTGAGTTACCTCAGTCAGAATGATTATTTCTAGCTTCATCCATTTACCAGGGAATTTTAGTTATTTTATTTTTCTTTATAGCTGAATGTTTTTCCATTTTGTATATGTACCTGTCTTAGCTAAGGTTATTATTGCTGTGATAAAACATCATGATAGAAAAGCAACTTGGAGAGGAAAGGGTTTATTTTGTGGACAGTTCTGTAAAAGCATTGAGGGCAGGAACTCACATAGGGCAGGAACCTGGAGAGGACTGATGCAGAGGTCATAGAGAGGTGATTCAGGAGCTGATGCAGAGGCCAAAGAGGGATGCTGCTTAATGGCTTGCTCCCCATGGATTGGTCGGCCTGCCTTCTTATAGAACCCAGGACCACATGCCCCGAGATGGCCCCAACCACAATGGTCTGGGGATGTAGTTGGAATTTTCTTTGGCCCACAAACCAGTTCCCAAAAAAGACCCAGAGACCTGTTATAGGTTGTAAATATTTGGCCTTAGCTTAGATGTGTCCCACTAGCTATTTTAACTTAATTTAACCTGTTTCCATTCATCTACATTTTGACTCAGGGCTCTTTACCTTTCTTTCACTCTGTATGACCTACTTTCATGCTTCCTCTGTGTCTGTCTGTCTGTCTGGCCCTGGGGTCTCCCTGGTATTTCTTTTTCTTTCTTCCCTGAGCCTAATTTCTCCTCCTACTTACTCTCCTTGCCTGGAAGTCCTGCCTGTACTGCCTCCCTTGCTATTGACTGTTCAGCTTTTTATCAGACCAATCCGGTGCCTTGGGCAGGCAAGATAAAACAGCAATACATTTTTACTTAATTTAAACAAATGCAACATATCTTTACATAATTAAACAATATTCTGAAACAAATAATTGCAACATACCTTTCATAGTTGGACAAATATTCTGCAACATAAACAAATGCAACACAGCTTTAAATAGTTAAACAAATACAACAACACATCTTTGCATAATTAAACGAATATTCTGAAACACTGGGCCCTCCCATACCAATCACTAATTAAGAAAATATTCTACAACCCAAACTTAATGGAGGCATTTTCTCAGTTATTCCCTCCTCTCAGATGATTCTAGCCTGTGTCAAGTTAACATAAAATTAGCCTATTCATTAGTTGGTGTACAGCTAAGCTGCTCCTATTTCCTGGCTATTGTGAATAAAGCAGCAAAGAACATGGATGAGAAAGTATCTTTGTCATACAATACTGAATCATTTGGGAATACATCTACTTCGAATTTTTGGGGGAACTCCACATTTATTTCTACGGCTGCTGGACCAGTTTATACTCCCACCAACAGTGAATAAATGTTTAATTTCCCTACACACAAAACTTCATTAGTCATTTCTGACCTTAGCCATTCTGACTAATGTAAGATGAAATCTGAAAGTATTTTTAATTTGCATTTCCCTGAAGGCTAGGGATGTTGAACATTTAAAAAATATTTCATTCATATATACATACATGTAATATGAATTCTTTATATAAAAAGAATTGCTTCTATATATAAAGAATTTCTTCTTTATTATATAAAAGAAAATAATACATATACATACATATATGTGCATATATAAATGAAAACAGTATTTTTCAATCATTTGTATTTCTTCTTTTGGAAATTCTCTGTTAAGTTCCATGTCTCAAATTTCAGTTGAGTTATCTTTCTTCTTGGTGTTTAATGTTTAAGTTCTTTGTACATCTAGACACTAACTCTCTACAAGTTGTATCATTAGTAAAAGTTTTTTCCATATTCTGTAGTCTGTCTCTTCATTCTTATGATGGTGTATAGATTCTGTAGTCTATCTCTTCATTCTTATGATGCTGTATTTTGCTTGCAAAGTCTTTGGGTTTTGTGAGGTCCCGTTTGTGAATTGTTGGTTTTAATGCCTGCCCTATCGGGGTCAGGATATCTTTTCCTGTGCCTGTAAGTTAAGTGTTTTCACTGCTTTCTGTAGTGAGAGATCTAACCAGGCACACCTGTGGCACTGACCACGTTGGGTGCGTACATGAGCGCATGGGATTTGGTATGGGGTCCAGGACAGGCTTACGATCCTGTTTCTGGTCTGGTCATGGAGAGCAGCTGGGTGTGGATCCTTGGGGCTGGAACTTGTGGGTACTCGATTTCTCATGTAAGTGACTTCTCCCTGAATAAAATTAACCTATATTTATCCTAGTCCTGTGTATCTTAATCTGTACATCTACAGTTTTCTCCTCTAGCAGCTTCAGGGCATTAGATCTTAAATTGAGGTCTTTGATTCATTTGGAGCTGAGTTTTGTGCTGGGTGAGAGGTAAGAATCTAGTTTCATTCTTCTACACAGTATGTATCCACTTTGATCAGCATCATTTATTGAAAATGCTATCCTTTTTCCAATGTGTATCATTGTACCGTTTGTCAAAAATCAGGTGGCTGTAAGAGTATGATCTCATAATCTGGATTTTCAGTTCTAATCCATTGATCAATTTGTTTTTTTTAATTCCAGTACCATGCTATTCTTATTACTATAGCTCTGTTTATCTTTAGGAGTGTTGTAACTAGAGTGGATCTTTGCGTTTTCATATGTATTGTGAGATTATTTTTCCAGATCTCTAAAAATGTCATTGGGAATTGGGTGGTGATTGCATTAAATATGTAGATTATTTTGGTAGGGTGGCCATTTTCACAATATTAATCATACCAATCAATGAGTGCTTCAATTTATTACTTCAGTATTATAACTTTTATTATACAAGCCTTTCACTTCCTTTGTTAGCTATTCCAAGATTTTTTGAGGTTATTGCAAATGGCACTGTATAATGGATAAAGGAAGACTACTGATTTTTTGAGGTTATTGCAAATGGCACTGTATAATGGATAAAGGAAGACTACTGATTTTTTGAGGTTATTGCAAATGGCACTGTATAATGGATAAAGGAAGACTACTGATTTTTGTGGTAATTTTGTGTCTTGATGCTTTGCAAAATGTCTTTTTCAGCTATGGAAGATTTCTGGAAGAGTCTTTTATGTATGGAATCATATAACCTAAAAATAAAAAAAACTTTGACATCTTTCTTTCCTATTTGCACTTACTTTATCCCTTTCTGTAATCTTATTGTTATAGCTAAGACTTTAGGCACCATATTAAGCAGGAGAGAGCAAACATTCCTGTCTTGGGATTTTTCTCCACTTGCCATGACATTGGTTGTGGCATTGATGTATATTGCCTTTGCTATGTTGAGATATGCCCCCTGTATCTTAGATTCTACATTATTTTTTATCATGAGGGGATGTTAAGTTTTTCAAAGGCCTCTTCTGGATCTAGCAAGATTATCATATGGTTTCTGTCCTCAAATCTACTTATAAGATGGATCAGATAGATAGATAGAAAGATAGATAGATAGATAGATAGATAGATAGATAGATAGATAGATAGATAGCTATGCCGCATCTCTGGGATGAAACTAACTTAATTATGGTAAATAGTCTTTCACTGTGTTCTTTTTTTTAAAAAAAGATGATTTGAATTTTATATGTGTGTATGTGGACTTGAGTGTATGTATGTGCTCCATATCAGGTGCCAGATCAGGCCAAGAAAGAAAAAAGGCATAGAGTTACCTGGGATTGTAGTTTATGAACCACCCAATATGATTCTTGGAATCAAGTCGTGGATCTCTGTAAAAACAGCAGGTGTGCTTAATCACTGAGCTATCTTTCTAGACAGTTCCTTGAAGAATTTGGGAAGTACTTGCAAGTACTTTTTTGAGAACTTTCACATCCATGTTAACCCCAGGAGAATGTTCCTTTGGATACACCATGGTCTGTTTAAATTTTTATTTCATCTTGATTCAGTTTTGGTTGTCACATATATCCAGAAATTTTACGTTTCTTGACATTTTCCAGTTTAGTGGAATGTAGTTTTTTTTAAGTTTATAATTATCTGCATTTCCTTGGTGTCTGTTGTGATGGTTCTCTTTCCTCTTTAATTTTATTAATTTGGGTCTTTTTGTTTCTTTTTGTTAATCTGACTGAAGGTTTGTCAGTTTGTTAATCTTTTCAAAGAGTCAACTCTTCGTTTTATTGATTCCCTATTTTATGTTTCATTTTTATTTCATTAATTTCAACTGTGATTCTGATTGCCTTGGCCCATCTACTGTTTTGGGTGTTGTTTATTCTTGTTTTTCCAAAGTGTTTGGGTACATTATTAAGTTATTAATTTGTTCTTTTTTAAATGAACACACAACACTATAAACTTTCACCTTGGGACTGTCTTCATTGTGTCTTGTAGATTGGTATAGTCTGTTTTCATTTTCATTCAGCTATAGAAATTTTCAAAATCCTTCTTGATTTCTTTCTCAACAAAACTTTCCTTCAGTAGTGTGCTGTTTAGCTTCATGAGTTGTACTTTATGTACTTTTAATTTTTTAATTTGTTCTTTGATCATACAGTGTATTTATCATATTCGTTGGTGTCTCCCAGTTCCTCAGGGGAGATGTACATATAAACTCACTGGCTGTGACAGGGTACGGTAGACCTTCACAAGCTGAAGCCACACTAAAATGCCAGCACTGGGAGGAGAAGTAAGCCCAAAGTCCCATCCCTAGCCAAGAAGCTAGTCTCAAATGATAGTTGCTGGAAGAAGGAAGATAAGTTTTCTTCAATGGAGTGATGATGGGGATATCAGTCACATTCCAGAGTAGACTTCATGCTCAGGAACAGATAACAGATGACCAATACCAACCAGACTCCAGTTTTTCAGCTCTCTCTCTCTCTCTCTCTCTCTCTCTCTCTCTCTCTCTCTCTCTCTCTCTCTCTGTTTGAATGTAATTGGCTCCCATAATGTCATAGGAAGTGATATTATTAGGAGTTGTGGCTTTGTTAGAGTGAGTATGGCCTTGTTGGAAGAAGTGCATCAATGTGGGGTGGACTTTGAGATTTCCTATGCTCAGGATAATACCCAGTGTCTCAGTTGACTTTCTGTTGCCTGCAAGATGTGGGACTCTCAGCTCCAGCACCACATCTGCCTGCACACTGCCATGTTCCCATCATGATGATAATGGATTGAACCTCTGAATCTGTAAGCAAGCCACCCCAATTAAACGGTGTCTTTATAAGAGTTGTTGTGGTCATGGTGTCTCTTCACAGCAATTAAAACTCTAAGACACTATTTATTTGTTTGTTTAAATTTTCCTATATTTATTGAGACTTTCGTTGTGTATGAGTATGTGGATGATTTTGGAAAAGCTTCAATGGGAGGCTTAGAATAATGTGTATTTTTTTATGTTTGGGTGGAATAACCTGTAGATATGTATTGTGTATATTTAACTTATGATGCCATTTAACTTCAATGTTTCCTTGCTTAGTTTAGTCCAGATGATGTTTATTGATAATAGTAGGGTATTGAAATCGCCACTGTCAATAAGTTGGTATTAATCTATGATATTAGATCTAGTAGTATTTCTTTCATGAAATTAGGTGCATCTCTGTTTGTTGCGCATATGTTTAAAACACTATTCTCTTGATTTCTTTGTCAGTCCATTTATCATTTGTATATAAGAGGGCTACTGATTTTTTTAGTTAATATCATATCTTGCCATGAAGGTGTTTATCAGCTGTAGGAGTTCCTGGGTAGAATTTTTTGGGTCTCTTATGTATACTAACCTATCATCTACAAATAGCAACAACTTGACTTCTTCTATTCCAATTTTTATCACTTTGATCTCCTTTTGTTGTCTTACTACTATAGCTAGAACTTCTAGTACTATAATGAATAGATATGGAGAGAGTGAACAGCCTTGTATTGTTCCTGATTGTAGTGGAATTGCTTTGAGTTTCTCTCCTGCCTAACTATTGGCCAGTCAACTCTTTATTAAACCAATCAGAAGGTGCCTTGGCAGAGATACACCATCACAGTGTACAAAGAAAAATTATTACACAATGCTGGATTAAAGAATAGGATCCATTCTTCTGCTGCATCCAAGAAATACACATCACCATCAAGGATAGACAGCACTTCAGGGTTAAAGGATGGAAAAAAGATATTCCAAGCAAATGGACTCAAGAAGCAAACAAATGTAACCATTTTACGTTCTGACAAAACAGACTTCAAACCAAAACTAGTCAGGAGAGATAGGGAAGGACACTATACACTCATCAAAGGAAAAATCCACCAAGAGGACATTACAATTCTAAACATTTATGCACCAAACACATGGCACCCAAGTTTGTAAAAGAAACAATGCTACAGCTAAAATCACATATTAGCCCTCACACATTGCTAGTGGGAGAGTTCAACACCTCACTTTCATCACTAGACAGGTCATCCAGACAGAAACAAAACAGAGAAATGTTGGTATTAAATAACATCATAAATCAAATGGACCTAGCAAATATGGAACATTTCACCCAAACACAAAACTAACTTTGTTTCCAAGTATATAGTCAGTTTTGATGCAGGAGCAGGGGTTTAAAAAAGAAACTGTGTAAATTTTTTAAGTTACAGCCTGGCCAGCTATTTTGGGTGTGATCATCTTCATCCATTCATTTATCTGAGGCATGCTTTTCAGCCCTTCCTGTACCCTACAAGGAATGAACCAGACTAACAGCCTTCTCTAGGCTTGTTTTAGAATCTCTAAAAGCAACAATTTCTTAAAAGTGGGGGAGGAGACAATCTAATTGATGAGAGGAAGGATCTCAACCCAATATTGACTGGAAGGACTGATAAAATAAAAAGTACTTTTTAAATTGAGCATTGACTGTATCAAGACTTGGTAAACAGATAAAAATCCATCTTGACACAGGAAGGCACTCTTTGGATCAGGAAGGTCTATGCAAGAGGAATGTCAAGAAGACACACACTTCAGATGACCAAAGTCAACACAGTTCCCTAGAATCTCTGCTATACTATCTGTGTTCTTTGCTGCTACGGACATGCATGGGGCAGACATTTCTATTGACAAAAATGGTTCAGAATGTGTTTCAGAAACATAAGTTCTGCTTCTATCCAGACTTTCCTGGAATACACTTTACTTGTGGGATGCTGGCAACCTAAAATGACTGAAATCTAAAGTTACATTGTAACAAAGACTTACATAGAATTTTCTTTTTCCCCAAGAAGATTAAATGTGCTGTGTGTTTTATGTCTGGGAGTGCTGCTCCCAGCATTAACTTCTCTGTGTGCTGTGTGACTCTTAGTACTTTTGGTTACTGTCATCGGTTCTTCTCTAAGTTTTACTGTTGTCTAGTTCTAATTTTGGAAATTGGTCCTCAGTCATTAGCATAGTGAATGCAAGTGATGGTTTTGGCTAAAACAGGAGCAGCATCTTGGGAGAATCCACAAGGATAATGAAATCACCCTTCCACTCAGCAAAAATCAAAGAGCAATAAGATCTCCCAAGAAATCAGATCATTATGGAAAGGCAGGGAGGTCACACATTCCAGAGTATACACTATGTCCTGGGTTCTGTTGCATCTACTTCTTCAGTCCCCTTACTGATCCCATTTAAAGAGCAACTCACAATGGCTCCCTCCAAAAAGATAAAACCTTCAAGTCTATACATAACTTGTAAAAGTAAACCCTGAGAAATCTACCCCTTTGGGTCACATAATCAGGCACCTCACAGGGAAAACAGAAGGCGCTCAATAAAACCAAAGAACGGGGACAGTGGAATGGCTCGAGGGTAAAGGTTCTTACTGCCAAGCCTCATGGCCTGAGAATTTGAGCTCCAGAGTAGCCATGATTCGAGAACAGACTCTGGCAAGTTCTCATGATGTCTACATGCACACACACACACACACACACTCTTGGACAGACAGACAGACAAACAGACAGTTGAGGGTATGACTCTGTTTGGAGCACTTGTCCAGCATGCTTGGGTGTGAGGTCCTAACTCCTAGGACGGACAGAAAAGAAAGACTGAGGAGTCCCATCTAATGTGGTTTAACCTTTGTATCACCAAAGAAAGCTGGAGGAACCTGAATGTGGCTACGAGGCATCATTTACTAAAGGAAGTTGGATTCCATCACCATAAGCAATTATCCTTGTCACTGTGCTGATCTGCAAGGTTCTTCCATTTGGTTTATGACATTGGTCCTCAGTCATCCCAAGTTAGGAGAAAATCCTATTGTTCATATTGCCTCAGGTATGATCCATTTTAATTATAGGAAACCAGCCCTACATATAAACTCTTTGAAATATCTTTCTGGAGTATAAAATATAGGTACAAAAGATGAGCATCTTTTTATACTACAGTTCTCTTTCCCTTATTTTTAGATAAAAATGCTACTTGCCAACTTACAAGCAAAGCTTTGAAATCCTTACTTTGCTGCTATCAAGCCCTTCTTGCCAAGAGTAATATTGGCAGGCTAGACTCTGCCTCACACACATGCCCAGCCAGGCTTCCTTGCAACTGCTACTAACATCCGGTCCTTTCTGTAGTAGAGATTCACAATTATTTCTTTACCATGTTAATGATCATAAAGACTGCTTTCTTACTACCTTGCCTGATAAGAAAAGCAAATAAGACAATCCCTAGTTCCATGGGTGGGATCTCTGGCTCACAGACTGCTCAGCAGCAGCAGGAAGAGTGGCTCATAAGTAATGGTCTAAACCTAGTGATTCCCAGGCCAAATGCTGGAGAATTGCTCTTCTCTGAAACCATCAATTTCATTGTTCTGTCTTTACTGCTCCCTCTAGATCCAAGACTCTCCTCTCTGGGGATGTATTTGGCTTTCAATATTATGGGAAAAAATGAAAATGCCAGTAATTTGGGAGAAGACCACACACTCCTATTTTGTCTTTCTCTGTCTCCCTCTCCCTCTCTCATTGGTGAGACAGTTGAATTTTCATTAACATCTTATTTCAGTGTGGGAAGATACTTAACTACTCTGAGTCATCTGTTCCTGGTTCTGGATGTTTATTTCTCCTATCAACTTTCTCAAGTTGGAGCAGGAAAGACAGCTAATAGCACGATGGTCATCTGCTTTCTGAGAACCTCTGCAATCACCCACAGCCTTTCACTAAGCTATAGAGGGTTAGCCTAATTTTAATTCTTCTAGGATCAAAGAAATATACCAATAGTGTGTGTGTGTGTGTATTCATTTATCTTTGTCAATAATAACAATATAAAACATAAATGGAGGAAATATGAGACCTAACTGGTCCTGGGGTTAAGGCTTTCTTGGATCCAATCTAACATCTATGACCAGGCTTTCCTATTCAGACTGCCCATACACACTAATGTGCTATAAGGAAGGAGTTTGTGTAGTACAACTTCTACAAGAATGTTTTGACTTAACTATTCTGTGACTCTTCTTGAAGTAAATCAATTCCTTCTCCCTACAGTTAAATGGATACAATAGTCTCCTACCCACTAAATAACATGGACTAGATATAACTACCCATTAGAGAACAAGGACTAGATGTAGTTATCCATTGAAGAAGAGACGAGATGTTACTACCCACTAGAGAATAAGGACTAGATGTAGTTACCCGTTGAAGAAGAGATGAGATGTAACTACCCATTGGGGAACATGGACTAGAATCAGCTACCTGTTGAAGAACATGGACTACATGTAACTACCCACTGGAGAACATGGACTAGATGTAACCACCCATTGAAGAACAATGACTAGATGACACTACCCATTGAAGAACATGAACTAGATGTAACCACCCATTGAAGAACAATGACTAGATGTAACTACCCATTGAAGAACATGGACTAGATGCTGTTCCCTGCATTCTCCCCTCACACTCCTTCTTCATTCTTTTCTTTGAAACAAGGTCTCACATAGACCAGCTGACCTCAAACTCTCTATGTAGTCAAATATGACCTTAAATTTCTGATCCCCCTGTCTCCACTTCCCAAGTGCTGGGACAACAGATTGGTGCCATCATGACCAGATCATTTGAAGCTTTTAAATAGGTGCTTCATGGCCTTGATCTAGGCATGTCCTAAATGTGTCTATCATCTTCCATTCTTAAACTATGACCTCACCGTGAGCATTCTCAGGAATATACCCTCCTATCTGAATATGAATGATGCCCCAAATAAAATCACCACTCTCTTTTTGTTTGGAAAGAGCTTGTCTGCTGCAGTCAATAATCTTTCCTCACTCTTTCATGGCTCACCATGCTTCTTTGGCTTCTTACTCACCAAGAGGCAAAGCCATGGTGTACTATGGTAGCGCTGCAAAAAAAAAAGTGTTCAACACTCTGGTCAGCTACTCTATCCCATTTCCCAGGAATCTCCTTTGCTTGTGCTCATCTTCATCGCTCTCTCTGGGCTCATAGCATTATATTAAAAGGGCTTGAACTTTGAGGAAGATAGGACAAACATCTGGTGTTTATACTTTCTCCCCCACAAAGATCCCTGAGATGGAGATGTCGGGGGGGGGGGGGTCACAGGATAATATCAAAGACAGAGAGATGGGAAATTTTGCAGAGAAAACCTCAAGAAGTATTTCAATAAGTTAAATTTCCATAATCTCTGCTGATGATTACAAGGTTTCTTTCTACTTTTCTAGAAATGTTTAGAATATAACTGATGTCAAATGTGGCAAAAAAGCACAAATAAACAAACAAACAAAAAATTCAAAGTAACCCAAAACGCTGGGTTTGAACCCAATCCACTACATTCTCTGGGGAACCTAAAATCCAGCTGAAAACACTGGAGCTCAGCCTGCAGTTCTCACTGGTGCTTTGCTAATTAAACATTACAGCAGGCCTGGGGTGGGACTCTACACGGACTTCGTAATTCAATTGAGGAAAACATCAACAGAACTGAAGAGTGAGATTTGATTTCCTGCCTGAGTTGCCTAAATAACACGATGCTTTCCCTATTTGAGAAACAAAATGAAATAACCCAGAGAATTAAGTGACACAGAAATTCAGGCCCACTGGTTTCCTCTCTTGAGACTTCCCCATGTCCTACAAATGAATAAATTCTACATGGATCTTAACAGGGATCTGTGGAAGAAACAAAAACCAGGTGTGATTCATACAATAAAACTGCAATTAGCTAAAGCACTCAGAGAATCATGTTATCTCTGGGTGGGGGAGGTGCCTTATTAAATGGTTTCCTTATCATGAGCTATTTCCTGCCTCAGTACTTGCTAATTAGTTGGCTCTGAATTGCATTTTAATAGCATGGGGAACTAATCTCTCACCTACCAATAAAGCCCAAAATGTTCTTAGAAGAGGAGTGTGAGCAGATCTGTGTCCCCCAGCTCCAGCACTCAGAAGCCATCAGAAGTCATCTAGTCCACTCACCCACTAATTCACAAGCTGCTTGCTGAGTTGCCGCAGCAGTATTTTCTGCGTATCTATGTCCATTTGTGAATGTTTTATAGTGTCTTAAAGCTATAGGAAAGTTGTCCACTTTACAAGGAAGTTGTGCTTGCTGGAGCCCCAAGGCATTGGTGTTTCCCAGGTCCACAGCTTTGGTCTTTGTGTCTCCATCCTTTGCAGAACAAGATTTTAAAACAAGACAACTTCCCCAAATTAGAGGCAGTAGAGAATAGCAGTGAGGAAGCACCCACTTTAGTAAATGAGAATTAGAAGCAGAGAGGGAGCACCCACAGGCATTAGTGAAGGAGAATGAGTTGCTTACTGATCTTGAGAAGTCGGCACCACCTGTTAGCATATTCACTGTTTGCTTGGCATTCCAGGAAGCTTCAAATTCACATTAAGACTTAAACTGAGGTCATTATTATTTCTGTTGTATGTTTCTATGGTTTGTGGCACATATGTGTATGTAGAACGTGTGTGTGTGTCTAATGAATGCTGGGAGAGTGCTTAAATCATCCCTTGAGTTGTGGGTAGAAGGCTGCCTCTCCTTGTACAACAGCAGGCATGGAGACATGGTGTTCTTCTGAGTGTCAGGAAGCATCAGAACATCTTTACATAGAAGCTGGGGTACAGCAGAGGGGACCACTGCGATCCTCCTGCCTCCTCAACCAGCTTACTGCAGTATCACCATCGGGTTGATCTACCATCTCCTGGTTTCCCCATGACACTTTCTTCCTTAAGACATCCATCTCTAAAGTCACTTTCCTGTTTACCTGTGCCGTCACACACCACCAGGAGACATACATGCCACCTTGCTCCTTTCTTGCAGAAACCGGGCACTCTGGAATGTGACTCACAGAAGCTGGATCACACTAAGATTTTAAAGATTTTCTAACACTGTAGACACAGAGCCTTCCAAACGACTAAATCAAATAGAAACTCCCGTAGTATTTTAGCCTCCCGCTAACTCCTACTACATACGCATCCGATGGGGAACTTCTAGAAACCTAAGCAAGGCAGAAATCTGAATGAAAATGAAACTTTCCCACCACCGCCGTGTCCTGCCTGCCATGGAGGCAGCCTACAGTCCTCCAGCCCCTCCTTCCACCAGCCCCGCAGAGTCCATACGGGATTCCCACGAGTTCAAACAAAGCTGTCAGCCTTCTAGGTCCGGGATCCCATTTGACTAGCTGTTTTCAGGTCTGTGCAATAAAGTCTCAGAATGAGGAGTAGCAAGATGTCAGCTAACACAGAACCCTGGAAAAGAATCCGGAGCCAGAAAGCCGGAAGCACACGACTCCAGTTTGTATTTTCCTCGCTCTCAGCTGGCCTTTCACCGTGATTGCGGAAGTTGTTCTCAGCAGCGGAAGTGGGCCACTAGCAACGAGATCCACACCTCAACTGAACTGGGTAGAGCGAGGGAGGCAAGAAATCTGTTTGTTTTAACTTATTTTAGTAATGACTTGGGGCCTGTTTCCTGTCCCTGGTGATGTTGCCTAGAAACCCTAAAATTTTGATTCGAATCCAAGTTACAAATGGAACATTTGGCAAAGCCCGGGAAAACACTCTCGGAACCCTGTCATCATGCAGAGAACTTTCTCTCCAAGTTAACTCTACATGTGGGTCACACATATGTGCAACTGCCGAAATACAATATGAAACTGTGTGCTTTTGGTTGTCAGTTTGTGTGTCATAAAAGGGTGATATTTTCTTCTTTTCCCCAAGTCCCTGACCCACAATAAAGCAACACTCCCAGTAAACAGACAGTGTTGGAAAAAACGTTTGTCTCTCTTCCTAGCCTTCATTTGCTGCCCCAGAGAAAAGTGATTAATACTAGTAAGGGGACCTCACTTGTCTTGGGGAAGGCTCAGTGGGTCAGCAATCAATGCCCAGGCATGGTCTCTTCCTCCCTCCCTCCCTCCCCCCCTCCTCCCTCCCTCCCTCCTTCTCTCCCTTCCTTCCTTCTTGGTCTCCTTTCTCTATCTGTCGGCATTCTGGGTAAAGGCCTGTCTGGTAGGGAAAGGGCCAGTGCTCACCCACCTACTTTGCAAGACTAGGCTAGTCCAACACAGCCCAGAGCACAAGGGCTCAGGGCACAGAAGGCACTTTGCAACTTTTCTCCAAGCCTGCAGCCTCCAGCCCAGCTCCATCAGTAGTAAAGCTGTTGTTTTGGTTTCATGTTCTATTTGCGGTTGACAACCTGCCAAGAACTGGAGAGAGAAGTGTGACAAACTCAAGCTGCAAAAGATTACTATAACCAGATGGCCAAAGAGGGGCATCTTCATACCTGGAGGGGGAGCACAGTCCAAAAATCCCTTCTGATGAATTCCCTCTGAGCAAACGAAAACTTGCCCAGAGTTACTGACATAGTGACCAAGGCAGGGACTTACCTCTGGGGTCCTAATCCAGTGATGTCTCTATGACTGATATTCAGTGCCAACTGTGGTCACCTCCGTGGCCTCCCTTTATCTGTCTCCTACCTCCATCTACAGAGAGTCTCCAGTAGCAATCAGATCTCTGAGTTCAAAGTTTTCCTATCTCCCACCACCTCACTGGAGCCAGTTACTGCAAAAGTCTCACGCAGCATGGGGTCAACAGCTGAAAGGACTCTGCTGTCAAGACCTGCTCGTTTAAGCTGGGTTCATGCTCAGTAGGTGAGGTGCTTACAGGGTAAGTGTGAATTCATATTCCCAGAACCCACACAAAGATGGATGCACTAGTGTCCCTGTACTCCCACAGCCAATGGGACACAAAGACAGGAGACTCTCTGGAAGCCAGTCTGCCAGCTAGCCTGGTTTATATGACTCATGAGCAGGACTCTCTCTCTCAAACAATGGGGAAGGCAAGGATGGATCCTGGAGGTTGTCTTCTGACCTCTACATGGAGCCATGGAAGGTGTGCACCCACTCACACACATATACACACCGCTACATTTTATCTCTCTCACTCCCCACCCTTCTCTCACACACACAGGGATGTCTTAAAATCCATTAATTTAGAGACGTGTGTTTCTTCCTATCCCCCTCCATTCTTGCTACATAAATCCCTGGTTCCTTGGTTGCCATTTTCAACCACTTGGAGGCTTTTACTCCTAGATAGCTTTCTTTCCATTGTCCACCTCATTTCTGAATGTCACACTGGCATCCCAGGGCTCTTCATTTTAATTTCTCTTCTTAGGTATTTCCCAAAGTCTACCAACTCTTTGTCCTTTCCTGAGACTTTAGCAAGAGCTGCTGAGAGTCATTTTAATTGACTAATAATCATTTTACATATTCATGGTGCACTGTATGATAATTCATGTGTATTTAACATGTAATGAAAAATTCAGGGAAATTCGCATTTCTTTCTTAAACATGCATCATTTCCTGAGGCTAAGAGCTTGCTGCTCCATTATGAAGACAGGAGTTTGGATGCTGCCATCCACATCAGGTGGCTTACACATACCTGTGATTCCAGTTTCAAGAAATTGATTCCCTCTTCTGGACTCCACAGTCACCTATATACACACATGTGCACATATGCACACACACAATAATAATAGTAAATTAGCTCTTTGTATTGGGTAGCTTCAAAGTTCTAGCTATTTTACAAAACGTATGACAAAATGTGGTGAGCTCCAGTCACCTTACTGCACTGTAGAAAAACTGATTCTTATTGAAGAAAATTCTATAAGCAGGAAAAGCGCTGCTTCAATACATCTCTGTGAAGGCAACATTGCCTAATAACCATTGTTACAACCAAGGAGCCCACTGTCATCCTGGACTCTGTGAGACAGTTTGTCAAGGGATGCTGGTCCAACCGCACCATGCATACTGTGATATATGCACAGGTTTGTTGTTCTACTACTCATAAAGAGCCTACTTCTCTGTAGCAGATTATTTCAATAAGAGTTTAAATATGCCAGTTTCTATATTCAAAGCAAACACAAAAGCATTCAAGCAAATGCTTTCTCCACTGCAGTTTGCATCGATACCATCCTCATTACTTAAAAAGATGCTTACACTCTGACTTCTCTTCATTTCCTTCTGTACCCCACTGTGGCCCCTTGGAACCACCAAACCTAGCTAATGCTCCCTTTTTCTCCTTCTGCTTGGCAGGTCAGTGGGAGCTACCCAATCAACCATGGCTCCTATTCTGAACATGAAGATGATGTGGCGCTGTCCTTATTTCTTCTTGACCCTCAGCGCCTCAGTCCATTTTTCTTCTCGGTTCTGATAGGTCAGTTGTGATTGTTTCTCCCAAATTCAGGCTACCTTAGTTTGATACATTTAAGCTGGTGTTCAGATCTGGGAGCCTCGGGATTCACTGCCACAACCAATGAGCAACGAGGGAACTCGGCTCTCAATATGTGTCAATCAGTATAATCTCATTCTAAGGATTCCAAAATTGGGATCAGACATGAGTACGTGGTCCAGTTTTACCTAGCAAAAAAGAAAGTCTTTTCTTGGAACTTTTAAGGAAAAAGAAAACATTTCCTGAGAAAATCATTCTTTTTTGTTTTTTGCATCACAGAGAGTAAAGAGAGCTGCTCCACAGCTTCATAAAGCAGTCAGACAAAAAGAAAGCTCCCACCACGTAAAGGCAGTACCCAGATGTGGAAAAAAAATGAGGAAGTTGATGGCATTGTTCAACTACTGCTTCTAATGAATCCTGAAGCCTACACTCCCCATGGGCTAGGCCATCACATAAAGTGTCATCCCTCAGGCACCTCTATTTGAGACAAGGTCTCACTAGCCTAGAATCAACCAAGTAGGCTGTACTGTCTGGCTATTGAGCTCCAGAGATCCACCTGTTTCCATTTCCCTAGACCTGGAATTTTAAGTATGTGCCACCAGGTCCTCATGTTTGCAAGACAAATAGCTTACCAGCTGAGTTATCTCCCAGTTCCTGTTACATTACCTCTTGTTGTTTGAATAAGTCTGGGTTTTCCTAATTATATATAACCAAAAGAATTGTTTCCAATTCACCACCCAACTAGCCTTTAATTTTTTACTTAATGTTGATCAATTCTAATCAATCTATGCTTCATAGTTATCATCCATTTGTATGTTAGCAGTCAAATTTTTATCTGTTGCTCTGACATTTCTTCCAAAGGTTAAAATGTATATTCATTCACCTGTTGGCTGGCATTTTCTCCTACACTGCTTACTATAGATCGAAGTCTATCCAAAACATCCACCCCTCATTACCTACTCCTCCCACTAAGTCTCCACATAATATGTAATCTGTTTCTCCTATAGGGATCCCTGTCTCAATGAATGCATCAAGCAGAAATTCAGGAGTCTTTTTGTGTCCTCCTTACACCCTCCCCCCATCTGTCAATACCAAATCCTGCCATTTCTGACTCCTACATGGCGCTGATTCATCAACTTCTCTATAACTCTACCTTAACCCAAAACTCCCATAGCTTTGCCTGAAATATGCAGTAAAAGAAGAGCTAAAAGGGGGATTTTAAATGGTAGATGTTTAAGGTGATAGACTCAACAGTTACATACACATGTCAAAACAGCACACTATGCCTCCCAAACTAAGTCTGTGTAGAAAAAAAAACAAAAACAAAAAATGTCTTGAATATTTCAGGATCTTCCTCTGACAGTATCTGCTGTCAAAGAAAGTACTTAAACACAATAGATCTGAAAAAAAAAATAGAATTGGTACAGCCTGCTCATTTGAGAGTGGGGTGGTTTTAGAGGAAATGATTCTTCAAGATGAGAAATTTGGGATACTCCTTACCTGAAACAGACTTCAGGGACCAGAAGGAAGGTTGCATATTAGTAATGGCTAGAAACAAAGCTTTGAGGAGAGGCAGAAGAAGCATCCTTGGGAAATCTGAGATGA
Organism: Mesocricetus auratus; assembly: GCF_017639785.1. NCBI lineage: Eukaryota > Metazoa > Chordata > Mammalia > Rodentia > Cricetidae > Mesocricetus > Mesocricetus auratus. The sequence continues at coordinate 44,846,947 of NW_024429186.1, read as the reverse complement.
GCAAGAGTTTCCAGCAAGTCTCCTGCATGTTCAGTAAAAGCAAACCTAGAACAGTTGCTGTCAGAGTTGTCTCCAAACAGGCAAAGAAGTAAGACATTTATACTCCAAGTGGAAGGGGTGGGGAACATAAAAGCCTATGTTAAACAGTTGGTGTGGTCAGGTATTTCACACCCCCAGGGGGTGATCCACCAGGGCAGCTGTAGATTTTGGAGACCTGGAAGCTATCCAGCTTGAAAGTGGGCAAAAGCTTAGAACTGGGCCGCAAACAGAAGCAAATCAAATACCTCCAACAGGTAGCAGTTACAACATAGTACTTTCATTCCAGGAAGTAATCAGCAATTAATTAATTGATTAATTAATTAAACTCTAGTGAATAACACAACTGTTTCCAAAAGAATTATACTGTATTTTAAAAGCTAATCATGAAAAGTTATGCATTAAATGAACTCCATATCCTTGACATTCTTAAAATGACAGAATAATACAATAGAAATTACAAAATACTGTTGAAAGAAATTAAAGACTCAAATAAGTAGAAATCCTTCATTTGTGGATTAGAAGACAAACACTACTGAATTGTTTAAAAGATTTAATTCAATCCCTGTCTTAATTCCAATGACATAAGGTGTGTGTGTGTGTGTGTGTGTGTGTGTGTGTGTGTGTGTGTGTGTGTTGCTGGAGGTCAAATTCAGGACCTTCCTTGTGCTAAGTAAGCAATCTTCTTTTGAACTATATCCTATCCTATCTTAAAATTCCCATGCACTCTCAAAGGATATAGACTAGCCACACAAACAAAGTTGGAAGTTTCTCACTTATTGATCTCAAAATTTCTCACAAAAACTGAAGGGATACAAACAGTATAGTGCTGGCATAGAGGTGTATACAGTTAAGACGGTAAAATAAATTAAATTGCATCTCTGTCTTACACCATACATAAAACTGACTCAAAGCCGGGTGGTGGTGGCACACGCCTTTAATCCCAGCACTCCGGAGGCAGAGGCAGACGGATCTCTGAGTTCAAGGCTAGGCTGGACTGACAGCCTCCAAAATAATACAGAGAAACCCTGTTCCGTAAAACCAAAGAAAAACAAAAAACAAAACAAAACAAAAAAAACAAAACTGACTCAAAGATGAATGAAAGACTTTCACATAAGTGCAACTTTTCTAGAAGAAGTTCTTGACTCTGGTTTCATTTTTGCACATGACACCAAAAGCCTGGGTAAGAAGAGAAAACTGGACAAATGGGATGACTAAAATTCTTCTTCCCAGCAAAGAAGACAATGATTAACGGAAAGGCAACTTGCAGGATGACAAAAACATTTGCAAACCATCTGTCAGATTAAGGGTTAATTTTTAAAATATGTAAGGAACTCTCATAACTGAATACCAAGAAGAAATAAAACTAATTGTTCTTTAAAATGTGCAAAGGGCTCAGATATTTCTTCAAAGAAGATCTACACGTGACTAACAGACATAAGAAAACACTAATAGAGTTGTTGATGCAAATCAAAACCCCTGTAAGATAGATGTTGCCTACCACCTGTTAGCATGGCCATTATCGAGAAAAGCAACAAAAATGGTGTCAATAAAATGGAGAAGTTGGAAACATACACCCTGTTAGTGTGACATGATGCAGTAACTATGGAAAATTCCATGGAAGCTCTTTGAAAATTTAAAGTTAGAACTAGCATATAACCCAGCAATTCCAAGTTTGGACACAGATCCAAAAGAATTTAACACAGGATGTCAAGAGACATGTATTCCCATGTCATTTCATCACTCGCAGTATCCAAAATATGGAAACAAACTAAGCAGCAATTGGCATGAGTGGATAAAGAAAACATCCAAGGGACTGGACAGATGAGTCAGTGGTTAAGAACACTGGCTGCTCTTCCAGAAGATACCACACCCACATCTCATAAGCATCTGAAACTCAAGTTCCATTGCCCTTTTCTGGCCTCTGAGAGCACTAGGCGCATGTGTGGTACTCAAACATACATGCAGTCAAACACACATATACACAAAATAATAAAATCAAAATGGCTGTGTGATGCCCAGTCTCAACTGATACATCACATCCTGAACCAAAAGCTCAGATATCACAGCAGAAAGTGGGCAGAAAGATTGCAAGAGTCAGAGGTATAGAAAGTTTGCTGTGAGTTTTGTCTCCTAGAAATGTCACTCTCCTCAACATGGCTGCCTAAACAAGAACTGGGCAAAACGCCAGTAGACACACTGACATGGAAGGGGGAAATCTCATGGGGCCCTAACTCTAGAGAAAGAATAAGGAATGGTGGGAGAGAGAGAAAGTAATCTTTCCCCGGAGGAGCCCCCAAATTGATTATCTAGTACCAAGTGCTCAGATCTGAAATTATATACATTATATAGACTGAGTAGATGTTACTTATCTATTTAGGAATACGCACACACCCACACACACACTCGCACATGCATGCACGCATGCACACACAGACATACACACACAAGCCAAGAACTTGAGAGATATCATTGAAGGATGCCTGGAAAAGACTGAAGGGTGGGAAGGGGGAAATGATATAATTATACTTTAGTTTCAAAGAAAATGTTTATAAAGAAAAATATTCAAAAATAAAACATTATTCAATTATTCAACTTTTAAAAAGAAAAAAATCCTTCCATTTAGGATGTAGATGAACCTTGAGCTAAGCAAAATAAGCCAGGACAAATACTGCAGGGGGAATACTGCAGAAATACTCCCCTGAGGTATCTATACAGTCTAACTCTTTGAGTCAGAGAACACAATTGTGATTGGCAGTCACGGATGGGGAGCATGTCATGAAGAGTGGTACTTCAGATGATGCAACCTGTAAGTTACACCAAGGGAATCAGGCCTACACAACACATTGCCAAGAGTTAATAATGCATACTGGACACTTCAGAATTTGTGGAGAGGGTAGGTCTCATGTTGAGTACTATTTAAATTTCATTTTTGAGAATTTTATTTATAATTACTGTGTTTATATTATTTCTACCCCTCTCTCTTCCCAGTCCAACTCCTCCCCTTCTCTCTTTCAACTCTGAAAATAATCTCCCTTCATTTCAGTAGATTCTACATCCCAGTGTGGGAGAAGGAGTTAAAATGTAGTTATGGGGTGACCTCAGATGCATAGCCCACAGGTTTCTTCAACAAGACTCCATGGTGATGCCACTGTTTTGCAGCCATCACTTTTCCAGTGAGCTTATCTGTGAACAGTGAGCAGATGCTAGGGTAGCCATGAGGACCAGAGACAGGATTACAAGGACAATTCCATCTTATCAGCCAAATGTAAGAATGCAATAGAAAGGAAGACAAAGTCATGTCTCCAATTTTCTTTCTAATCTTGCTTTCAATCTAAATCCTCTCAGTGAAAACTCAAATAGTAAAGTACCAGTGTTCTTAAATGCTTTATTTTTGACATTGTGAATTTCTCTTGAGTGACCAAGGGTTTGTTTGTTGTGGTGTATCAATGGAAGTTGGCGATATTTGACCACAGATTGGTACATGCAATAATAACTTACTATCAAAAACCTCTGCTGACTCTCCCTCTTTAGTAAAAGATAATATGACCTTTCCTTTTATCTCTGTGACAAAGTCATTGATAAATTCAATGCACTTTCAGTTCTCAGTGTGTTAAATTCACACAGCCCACAGTCCCTTTTTTGGCAATTACTGCAAGATATTCCCCAACTCCCACTTTTGTTCTAGATACTTTTCCTTCTGGTTCCCTATCTACTGCTGTTTCCAGTTTCTTCAAAACCTTATCATTTTATTTTTTGTTTATCGTGTGTGTGTGTGTGTGTGTGTGTGTGTGTGTGTGTGTAGATGTGTCTGAGAGTTGAAACAGGGTACTTGTTCACCACTGTGTACTCAAAGCTAGCTGACCTGCTAGCCAACAGGGAGTCTCCCATCTCCACTGTGCCTGTCACCACAGGAATGCTGGGATCCGGGTATCTGAACTCATGTCTTCTTGTCTACACACCAAGTGCTTTACTCACTCCACAGGCCTGTCTTTCTTTTCCTCATCAGTTCTTATTCCAGCATTCACAAAATTTTCAAGGTGCTGTGCTCAGTTCAATTCAAGCATGTCTGAGTACTGGGTGTGATGATCAGAGCTGTAGATACAAAGATAAAGAAGCCATGTAAAGCACAAGGCTATATAAAACATAGTCTGATCTGTAACTGCTACAATAAAATGACTCATGCAGGTGTCCCATCCACGGGCTGTAGTGAATAATAAAAACAGTGACGGCTGTCCTCTCCTCTTGATTCTCTTCCTGGGTTGGACTCTCAATTGTACAGCTGATTGAGATAAGGTAAATTACTGTCATGACACACAGGCGCAGTAAAGGATAAAGAGATCTCATTGAGGTGAAAGAACGGAGTGTCTTAGGTTTATCATTGCTTTGATGAAACACCATAACCAAAAGCTTCTTGGGAAGAAAAGGGTTTATTTCATTCATACTTCCAGGTAACAGTTGATCCCTGAGTGAAGTCACAGCAGGAACTCAGCAAGGCAGGAACCTTGAATGCAGGAGCTGATGTAGAGGCCATGGAGGGGTGCTGCTTATTGGCTTGCTCCTCATGGCTTGCTTGGCCTGTTTTCTTATAGAATCCAAAAGCACCAGCCCAGGGATGGTACCAACCACAATAAGATAGGCTCTCCCTCATCAATCACTCTTAATTAAGAAAAGATCTACAGGTTTTCAAATAGCCTGATTTTGTGGAGATGTTTTCTTAATTGAGGTTCCTTCTTCTCAGATGACTCTAGTTTGTGTCAAGTTGACGTAAAATCAGCCAGCACACTGAATGTGTGCTATACTGTACACTCTGCTTTGCTGCACTTTCCATCTGTGTGTGGAATCTTATCCCTTCAACCTTTATCAATTGTTGTGTATTATCAATGTCAATCAACACAAACAACAGGGACCCAGTAAGTGCCTGTAAAGTGAAGGTTTAATATGCTGTAGAAGCATGGCATTTTAAAGCTAACTTTATAACTGTTGAATATGAACAGCATCCTAACTGATGGCAGAGTCTCCTGCTAATGTTTTCCACACCTGTGCTCACAGCCTAGTTCTTGGTTGGCTCTCAGTTTCAGGTCTCCATGCTCTTCAGCTTGCTCTGAGTATCTTCAAGCAGACCCTCCATGTTGATTATGGATTTGTGTTATCTCTCAAGCCCATACCTTTCTGCCTTCCTATATTCTTTCTTTCTTGTTTGTTTGGGGTTTGTTGCTATTGTTTTTATTAGTTGTCATTTAGTTACTCAAATCAGAAATCCAATTATCTTCATTCTGTCTGCCCCTTCCCACCTCTTAAATAAATTTGGGGAGACTTCTTATTTTCCCTTCCTTTCTTATTTTCCTTTCAAGCCCACATTTGCCGCCCATTCTCATTTTCTTTGCCTTTGCTTTACCTTCATGGTGTCTCAGCCACAGACCTGGAAGTGCTCTATGATGCTCTAATGATGCCCTTTGGGGTAATCTAGTTGCAGGATTGCCACCATAGCCAGCTTAAAAGCCCAAATCATCAGCACACTCACTTCTTTGAATCCTATCTTGGTGTCATCCCTGCATCTCTCTGGTCCCTTCCTGCCCTTTTGTCTTGCCCTTTGTAATTTATTTGTCTACAGTGTTGAATCCTTCTCTTCCCTACCCTTATTTAAAATAAAGAGATTCCCAAGTCCTCTTTGGACCATCTTTTCCACTCAGTTCCTCTAACCCCAAACTTCTCCGAAGATAAGGGGGCCTTCAATCTCCTAAATAGACAAAGTCATTACGCTGGTTTGCTTTCTGTTGCTGTGATAAAACACCACAACAAAAGAAACGGGAGGAAAAGGTTTATTTGGTTTATCTGTATCACAGTCCATGACCGAGGGAGGGCAGGGCAGGAACCCAAGGCAGTCACCTGGAGGCAGGAGTTCATGCAGAGGCTGCAGAGGAGTGCTACTTACTGGCTTGCTCAGTCTGCTTTCTTATGTCATTCAGGACCACCTGCTAGGGATGGCAGTGCCCACTGTGGGCTGGACCCTACCACATCAATCAAGATAACCCCTACAGAGTTACCCAAAGACAATCTGATAGAGGCATTTTTCTCAATTGAGGTTCTTCTTCCCAGATAACTTGTGTCAAGTTGAGGAAAAGCTAACTAGGACAGTCACTTATTAGGAAGGATGTGGGTAGGAAGAAAAATAAGGTTCTTGCTATATTTGAGAGTCCTAAGAAAAAGGTGGAGAATTTTGAAGAAACGAAGTGTGAGGGTACAGGCATTTTGCTCAGAGGCTTCTCCTCTTAAAACAAGGAACTTGTCATTTATTAAACCACTAAGAATTATCACAGAGACATAGACGATGAGCTTGCAATGACTACAATGGCAAAAAAAAACCCCAGCAGCTTCTGTGTTCCTGTGGGACCCAATCTGCACTGGTCCTTGGGATCCCAGGTACATACAGAATAAACTGTTAGGATTTAAAGATATTTCAGAACCTTTGTTGTCAACAAGTCTCTAGTGGCTCAGCTATTTTAGGCTCAATCCAAACCTAAGTTCAGAAAATAAGCTGGTTCCCATTATATTCATGACAAAACCAATAAGCTGTCTTCCTTCATAGCAAAAAATGATTAGCAGCTATGACATAATCTGCATAGATTATTTAGTTTGTGATATCGATACAGAAAAATATCTCAAAGAAGAAAACAACTTACTGTGGTGTTTAAATTGTTTCCTCCATGAAGTAAAATGAAGAAAAAGACAATCTGTATTTTAAAGATGGAGTGCCAGGTCATTTTCCATCAAATGGAAAGAATAAACCAAACAAGGGACTACCAGTGTCTCAGTCCATGAAGAAAACAAGGTAAGCTATTCTGTCTATCCTGAGATGGAAGTGATACTCTCCAAGGCTTACCTCTGAAGCTCATAAATGTCTCACCCACTCTACTGTCATTATTTGTTTATATGTCTGTTCCTCTTACTGAAATAGAAGCCATTTAAGAACAGAGCCACCTTTTGTAGCCTCCTGGTCCTCTCGGACTTGACTGAATAACTTCTTCTTGGACTAGTTATAATCGACCAAACTGTCCTGTAGAAGAATCCTGTTTGTCCTTCCAGGGAATGTTTCCTGGCACATGGACTCTTTAAAATGGAGCACATGCATGCATTTTATTGACTGGGACTCAAGTAGGAGCCATGTCCAGAACAAAGCCAAGTTCCCTGACAGGACTTTAAATCAAGTGTTCTGTTTCTAAGAAGCTATTTCAACCTCTGTTGTCTTGGTCTTCGAACTCTTAGTGATTGCTTAATGCTATGCAGCTGTCTTCACTCCCTCACTTTTAACTTCCTCCACTGACCAAATGTACTCAACAGTTATACTATAAGGAAGTAGCATTCTGAGTGGAATTGTAGTCTCACATTTACCTCTTCATTTTACAGCCTTGTCTCTCTCTCCCATAAGCATAAGCTACCCTCTTCACACCATCCGTCATTCTATCACCTTAGACACTAACAGGAGGAAGAATTTCTACATAATGTACCAGCTTGGCACACGCATCCGTCCCAAGACTTGTTGGTTGCTGGTACTGTTTTTATTTTATCTTCTGTCTTACGTCCTCAGTGCCATCAATGGACTTGGCTTTTCTATGACAACACCACCAAGGAAGAAAATTCCATCATTCTTTTCAGGAGAAAGGTAAATAAATGAATTAGCCTGCAGATAATTTTGCTCAAGTTCTTATGTTCCACTAGAAAACATTCTCTTAGCATGACAGAATGTCTGACCATCTTGATAAAATTGCGTTCTCTTTGAGTTTTCTTTATGTTTAGCCAAGTGTTACCATCTGAAGCGAAGAACAGAGGGATGGAAGGATAACTCAAGGTTCCAGGCACAGCTTGACTCCTAGTCAAAGTCACTTAACTTCTTCAGCTGTCATTGCACTTGGACTAAGCAGGGGAGAGGCTGGAATCTGCACGAAAGGTTCTTTTGTGTGGTTTTAAGGACACTGATAGAGCTAACATTTTTCCTTCTTGACATCTAAACAGGTGGCTTGTCACAATGTCATGGATGCTGACAAGAGGTGTGAGATCCTGGTCAGAGACTAAGGGTTTTGTTATAATAATCACAGCCAGAAGCTAAGTGTGGCATAGTGGCATTGGCTCTCCTTGCTCCCAAGTCAAATGGGCATCTGTTTGCATTTTGGAAGAGAAACTCTGTGTTCAAGGATCCTAAATCTTATTGTGATGGATAGTATGCATGCTGCCTTTGCTCCAGAAGCAAATATGTTCCCCATTTTTCCAAGCCAAACTGCTATGTGAACATGAATACATAGGCCAGAACAAAAGACAATTGGTGCTTTGCTCCTAAAACATGTGAAAACTTCAGAGATCCATAAAGAAGTGGAACTGGTACTTGGTCTCCTTTACAGACATCTTTGTAGAATGACTGTAAGATGAAAATTGTGTTTCAAGTGCTTAAATAGAGAGAGTAGCACATTGTAGACACCTGTTGAGTGTTGTGATATTGTATGTATGTCTCAAGATCACACCAAAAAAGAGGAAAGAAACATGTACAAAAACACATAACTGCACATCTGTATAGACGTATGAACAGACAACATACATACATGTATCTTGCCGATTCTTATCTTGTAACTGCCAAGCTAGTCCTCAGTCATACTTAGCATCTAGGCTGACTTCTCATCCTACACCCTAAGCCTGACTGGAAGCCCAGTGGATGGCGAAGTTCTGCTGAGGGAAGTGCAATGGTTTGAAGGTTTCCCTCAGAAGGAGGCTGGCTTTATTGTGGCTACAATGTTATGTGCTTATTCATGTCTGCATTTTCTTCAGGTTTGTCTTTGCAGTGGTTTGAATGAGATGAACCCTTAGTCTCAAACATTTGAATATTAGGTCCCCAGTTGGGGGTATTATTGGGAAGGCTTAGAAGTGTGGCCTTGTTGGAAGAAGCATGTCACTTCAAGCAGTCCTTGAAGAGTTTAAGGACTTGATCCATTCTCTGTATGTTTCCTGCCTGTGGTTTAGGATGTGATTCCTCACTGCTGCTCCATGTCTTCTGTCGCAGTCGACTCCTATCCCTCTGATCCATGAGTCCAAATAAACGCTTTCTTTTGTAAGTTGCCTTGGTCATGGAGTCTTATCACAGTAACAGAAGAGTAACCAACACAGACCCCAGTGAATCTGCATTTAAATCACTGATTTTACTTAAAGCTGTCTTGTATGTTTTGTAAGCTGATTTAAAGAGAAATGAGCTGAGTGATTTAAACAAAGGCTAGAAATAAAAGAAGCAGCAAAAATGCGGTATATTTTAAGTGGATGTTTGAAAATATTTACTTTTTCCCTGTCTGAGAACTGTAATGCAGAATTCATGCATTCCCTTTCACATTTTCACTGCTCAGTCCCTTTTACAGTCTGTAGTAAGCCAAACAAAACCAACTCCTTCATGCCCTCTACTGGATATCTGAAGTTAAACATCAACAACAAAACAAAATTGGTAAAAATGTACACAACCAACAGTCAAATGCTAGTTGTAACTTCTGAGTTTTTATCTCCCGTTGTTTTGCTTTCCAATTTGTTTAGTTTTGGTTCTTTGAAACAGTATTTCACTATACAGCATGGATTGACCTCAAACTCATGGAAATGCTCCTGCCTCAGCCTTACAAGTGTGGGATCACAAACATAAACCACCATACTTAGGTACAACTTCTTTAAGGCAAAATTAATCTACAATAGCTCACTGTAGTTACAATTCCCTTTTCTGTGCCTAAGATGTGCATTAACCCTTCCAGGCATGGAGACATTCTTGCTTGAGAGAAAGCAGTGAATGGATGTGGTTTATATGGCTGCCACTATGAGTTATCAGGAAGGATGGCTGAGCTGCTGGGAGGTGAAGAAACCTGTGTCCTGGTTCTGTCTTAGCATCTGCTGGTGACTGGAATGACTCTTAAAAGAGTGAGGTGGTAAAGTCAGTCCATGGGACACAGAACCCATCGGAGGGTCCAAGAGGTTCCTTACTTGACAATCTGGCCCTTCCTACCAAGTACTCTTCAGCGGTAACAGGGAAGATGTTCCCAAATTCAGTTCACCTAGCTGCTTCCCAGGGCTTATTCTTACTCAGCAGCATTAAATTAGATTAAATATGAAATGCCTTCTTAGAGTCCCTCCCAGGGACCCTGGGTGCTTTCCCCAAAATCAAGTAATTAACTGGCTATGGTCTGGTGTGCTGGCTGTGGAAACTGCCCTCCCCGGTCCGGCTGGTCCTCTCAAGCTTTAAATCAGGTTCACATGGTACAGCTGTCTCTTCACCATGACCTTCACATACTCAGACCAGAGCCACAGTTCAAAAGGGCCTTGGAAGAGCTCAGAACCTCCAGCTTTGAGGGTGTGATTTTCCTTCAGCTGAGATTTATGGAGCAATTGTTACACTCCAGGTACAATAGGCATTAGTCCCATGTGGTCTGTCTTCACAGCAGCTCTGTTTGTCGGTAAGGAGACAGAAGCCTCCAACAGCATTCCAAGAGCCCACAAGAGTCAGGGGAAAGCTGGAAATTGGAGCAAAGTGGACCCACTCTGAAGCCAAATGACTACTGATGTTCACACAATACTGCAGACTCGGGGACAACCCAAGGTGATGTGCAGACTCTGACTCCAGGAGAACAGTCCTATTGCTATGAAAGGCAGGTCCAGTAGTTGAGCAAGGGGAGACCACCCTGAGAGATGTACAGTCCTCAGTCTCATTTGCTTTCTCTACTTCAGGGGAGGTCAAGGTTGTAAACATTGGCTTACTTCTGGTGCAATTTCCTCCCCAAACCCCAAATAGAACAAGGCTCCAAGATGACTCTCTTGGATTCTTTTTACTGTTGCTAAAGGGTCTTTGAGAGGCAAACAATATAGTCACGACTTACAAGTATTTGTTAAACTTACATTACTCTCTTAAGAAGAGAACAGGAAAAATGACTTCTTCAAGAGTCCATCTAGGGCCTAAGAGTCTACTCAGCAGACAAAGGAGCTTGGCACTAGCCCAATGACATTGAGCTCAGTCTTGTGCACCACACAGCAGGAGAGGAAATTGTCCTCTGACAACCTCTGACCTCTGCATGCAGCTCATGGCACATGTGCCCTCAAACACACAAAGACACAGACACACATATACTCATGCACCCATACACACACACACACAATGAGTTAAAATTCTAAAATGTGATTTTAAAAACAGAGTCAGAGCCTATCCTAACCACTCAATGTGAAATCCCATTAAATAGGTGACAATTGCTAGGTTTGAAAGTAAGATTCCATTCTAACACATGGAGGACAGCAGAAGCCATATATAGACAGCAATAGCATCTATAGACAAGGAATTCTGCAATGAATGAGCAAATGGCAACAAAAGTGGTGCTTTTCTTGTAGCCAAAATGGAAAGGAAGCTGGTTTATCCTTCCTTGGCCCTGGGTTGATTTATATGTTCATAGACATGCTCCCACTGCTAAGAGTTTTCTACAAGCTAATCTTTTTTTTAAAGATTTATTTATTTATTATGCATATAGTGTTCTGTCTGTGTGTACCCCAGCATCTCATTACAGATGGTTGTGAGTCACCATGTGGTTGCTGAGAATTGAACTCAGCACCTCTGGAAGAGCAGCCAAGTGCTCTTAACCACTGAGCCATCTCTCCAGCCCCAAGCTAATCATAATAGCTACCAAACTATAAAATAGCCTAGCCAATGACTAAGATACATATTCTTATAGACAGATAATACTCAGAGGCCACAGAATGATTTTGAAAATATATTCACCTTGTTTGTATATTCCAATGTCTTCCATGCCTCCTTCCATGAATCAGTAGAAGAAAATGAATAGGATTGCTCTATGAGCACAATCCTTTCCTTATGAGAGGCTGTCACAGAGTTTGGATCATGTGTGGTGGGGGTGCCGAATGAAAATGTACTTATAGGTCAGGCCCATCAAGTAAATGAAATATAAAAACAAATGTATTTTTCATTCATTCCCATAATTATTTCTTTTTAACTATATTTAGCACTTGTGTGTGTGTGTGTGTACTTGAATGTGCAAATGTGCACACACCATGATCAGTTGACAACTTGCAGAAGTCTGTTCTTTCTCACCACCATATATGACCTGAGGATTGAACTCACATCATCTGGCTTGGTGGCAAGTGCCTTTGCCTCCTGAACCACCTTGCCAGCCCTCCAGTAACTATTTCTTCTTAAGACTGACTGTATGCCTGGATTTCTATGGGGAAACTTCCTGGGTGAAAAACAACGGTTCACATGGATTTCCAGTAAACCAGTCACTTGGAAACAACCCCAATTGAAAGGAATTACATAACAGTAAAATTCCCATTCACTTATTTATTGCTTAGGCAGCTTTGTGATTTATTTGCTAGGTTTTATTCTCCACGGCTGTGCAACTTTTCTGTGATTGTTTCTTTTTTAAACCATACTCTCCCTCACTTTCCCATCATATGCAACCCTTAGTAGAGGATTTCATTGTCCTTTTTATTCCTACAGAAGAGCAGATTTTACGTATGTAGAGGAAACTGATCAATGTTCAGTTAGCCCAGTTTCATGGCAACTTTTTTTACCTCTGCCTTTTCCATCTTAGCAATGATAGTCACAGACTTTGGACCCAAGACATTGTCTCAAAGGTGTCCACAGCTCCCATAGGATCTGTAGTAGTTGCTCCTCACAGCTTCCTCCAGCTTAGCCAGAACACCTTTGTCTTCTGAGCTAACCTGTGAAGGCAATGGAGATACATTTCTTCCTGTGGACCAGCCGCCCCAGACTGCCCTTCCTCCTGAGGACTCTGTAGAAGACCCCCATCTTGTGACACAGGTGGGAATACCAGCAGTTGGATACATCTCTGTCACGTGTGATCACCACTGGCTAAGTCTTCTTGTTTTCTACCAAGTATTGGCCTATGATTGAAGGTCAGGCCGTCTTTCAGTGGGGGAGAGGCCCCTTGGAGCAGCTTTCTTCTCACCAGGTCAACAGTCTCTGCTCCTTCTTCTCACGTCCCATCTCTTGCGGCAGGATGGGGATGGGGGACACGGTAGCTAAAGCAGAGCTTTGACAGTCCAAGCTGGATGAGCTGGTTTATTGCAGGAGGTGCTTTCAGCTGATGGTAGAGGACTCTGCAGCTGCAGCCAGAAGTAGCAGAGCAGTTTGACGTAACCAGTGATGTCTCATTAGGACTGGGTTTCCTGGAATCCTCAAACAGAGGATGCATCACCTTTTAGGGCACCTCATTTTTCATAACAGCGGATCCAGGGCCCCCTTCTTCCCCATGGCTTTCTTCACTCTTCACAGGATAGAAAAGGGAAATCCTGTCTGCGATCCCACCCACACCGCAAGTCATTTGGAGCAGGAGTCCTGTTAAAAATCTAGTCAAATGCTCTAGGAAAGTGGACTAGAGGTGTCTCTCAGTTGGTAGAATGCTTGTCTGAAATACACAAAGCTCAGGTTCAACCCCCAGCTTCAAATAACCTGCGTGTGGTGGTACACACCTGCAATTCGAGATTTGAGAGACTCAAGCAGAAGAATCAGAAGTTCAAGGTCATCCTGAGCTGTACAGTGAGTCCCAAGCCTGCATGGGATATGAGAAACATATCCCATGTACCAGGTTAGCAATAGATTTGAAAAGCAACACGAAGAAGGTCTCAGGTAAGCCAAATCACATCCCTCTCTAACAACAGAACCAGGTAAGAGCCCTCTGTTTTCAACCTCTTTGACGTTGTCTAGACTCTACTTAAAGTTTTCAAGTTAGATCTTTCCACACAGAGACACAAATGCTGGAGAGAGAGAGAGCAGCAGGCAAAGAAGATGATGACATGATCTACCAGAAGGTGGCAGTGTTGCTTTTCCAAACATCTCTCAGGTTGCAAGGTTATTTCTTGACCCTTGATAGTCTTCATTCACAGGTACGTTTTACAATGAAGTGTAGCCTGGCTCTGTTGCAAATTTTACCATAATAATCCTCAAAATATTATCATTGACAAAAGTATTTTTTTTCTTTTAAAGGACAGCATGACTCAGCAATCATGCGTTAAGTCATTCCTGTAAACTTTCCTGCCCAAAGTTCTGCACAGGAATCTGAAGTAAAGGACCTGGGACCTTAAGAAATTTTAGGTACACATGAGAAAACCTGTGTTCACAAAACCACAGGATACCTGTGCTTGGGATTCTGGTTCTAATGTAACTAGATGCTTCTGAGTCGTCTTGCCTCTTGGACACCAAGCTGGTCAATCTCTCTTCATCTGTAGCTTATTGCGGCCACACTTTTCTCCGCTCTCTTGTTTGTTTGACTAGAACTGTCTCAGCGTCGTACGTTCCCGGTGATGAAGACCTAGCCCTGCGTGCTTGAACATTTCCTCGTTGTTTTTCTCCTGAACGGCCAACTAGCTCCGGACTCAGAGGTCCTATTATGACACTGGCTGAAGGGTTACAGCTCTCCAGAGGTGTGTCTGTCAACAGGCTATTTCCTACAGAATCCTGTTCACAGGTAACAACAATTTGAAAGAAAAAAAAAGCACAAAAGATGGGCGGGGCTTTCATTGCCTGGTCCTTTTTTCTGCTAAGCAGAGGCTCCTGTTCAGCTGCGATTAAGCCCGGGTCACGGCTGGTGCACCACAACACTCTGGTTCAGGAAGGCCACGGAGGCGCAGCATCTCTGGCCCATTTCCATCTCTTGTGGAAACCACATTACAGGTTCAGGAGGAGCGGCAGCTGGCCTGTCACATCATTTTACTGTGTTTACAGGTCAAAGGGCAGCAGTCAGTTCACACCCACTGCCCGGATCCTCTCCACCATCTCCGGTTTGAGAGCCTTTCACCAGAGTTCATTTCTGAGAGCACAGAGGCTAATGCTGTTGAGAGAAAACCAGTCTACCTTGCAGCAGCTGCTGCCACCTGTACCTGTCCCCACAGATGCCTGCTTTTCATCTTCAGTGGGCTTCGAAGCTAACTGCCCAGACAAGGCATGCCAGGGAAACTGACCACAGACAGACATGACACTGTGGCTAAAATTAAAACTGCATACCAGCCATGCATTTTTAACACGAGCGTTTATGGAAATTGAGCCCTAGTGTTTAGACAGTCTTTTACTTCATTGGTTATTTATGATGTTTTGGGCATGGGAACATGAGCTAGACAGGAAGGCCAGAGAAGAGGAGGGCCTGAACTACCAACAGCCTATCCTCTTGTAAATGAAAATAAAATTCTTGCTTTCTCCAAGCTGCATTAAAAAAAAATCTTCCAAAGAACAAATTACCAGGATTTTAGTACTCTTTTTCTAATATGGGATGTCTTTCCGTGTGCTGCAAATGTGTGTTGCTTTTATTGGTTGATGAATAAAGCTGTTTTGACCAATGGCCAGGCAGAATATACCTAGGCTTCGGAAAATCCAAAGACGCAAAGAGAAGGAAGGCGGAGTCAAGGAGACACCATGTAGCTGCCGGGGAGGCAAGATGAGCCTCATGGTAAAATATAGAATATAGAAATGGGTTAATTTATTAGAGAAAGCTAGCCATTGGCCAAACCAATATACTTTAATACCAAACCTTAGGGTGTTATTTCATAAGTATCTGTGGGGACCTGGTGGCTGGGAGAGAGCCTTGTCCAGTGGGACTGGGCAAAACAGAGAAAAATTTCTAACTACATTTTTCCATTTAAAAAAAAAAAGCTTTTTCAATGAATTTGGAAAACTAGTTGTTCAATGCCTTTAGTGGAGTAGAAATAATTGAGAGAGGAGAAAAATCTTATCATAAATAAATGGCAACGTAAACGTAATACAATGAATACACTTGTAAGTGTATTTTGCTGAATTATTAATGATTATTGATGCTATAGGTTAATTTATTTAACTAATAAAAGTGGATATTAGCATAGCATTTGATTTGAGAAGTAGGAAAATAAGAAGGATTGAGAACCCCAGGAATAATGTTATCCCCAAGCATGATTAGTTCCTCGCTGCTGATGCAGGCCTGACAGGGGAATCTTTATTTAAAACATGTGCATGAGATTTACAAGCTGGGGGGGGGTTACAAACTAACAGTAGATGTCGTCCTGGGAGTATGTTTCTACCAACAGAGTCCCCCATACAACAGGGAGTGGCCGCCCCCAGGGGCTGAGTCTCAGCAGAGAGCATCGTTCATTTGATTGTACGCCCCTCCTGCTGCCCTAATTGAGCCTCCAAGATGACTGACTGGCCTGCTGTCTTCAGAGAAGCCAAGGCATGTTAGGCTTTGGGTCCTGAAAGCGTGAATCGCTCCTCGCTTCACATTTGAGACCATATCTAGGAATATTGTAACCGAAGTACAGGTGCTGGGAGTACCCGGGAAAGATGGAGCCTTCTGACAAGAAGCAATGAGACATCCAGGAGGAAATCTTGTGAACCACGAATCACTATTCTTGAGCCTAAAGAAGTCATTCCGATTTCTGTTTCAGCAAAGCCAAATGATGTGTACCAGGGCTAGTAAAATGCACCAAACAAGACGCCAGGCCTGCCCCCATTGGTCTCATTGGCCAGTTTGCTACTGACAACACACAGGCCTCCCTCCAGCCAGGGTATTGCAATACTCTCAGAAGATTTGCTGACAAAGGCCAACATCACCAGCCCAGACTAACAGATTCTGGGTCCTGCTGTCTCCTACCTTTCCCTGAGTCTGTTCTTTCCAAAGTGAGGCTGAAGCGCTGGATGAAGCTGGGGTAGAGAAGACAGGTGACATGGCTAATGGAATCTACAGGAGCCGTCACATCCTCCAACTCAGTTCCCAATGCGTCGCTGTCACATAGACTCACGAGGCTGCTCTGACAGGCAGGGTCACTTGTCATGACAGATATTCAAACACTGCACATACTTGCTATGTAAGTACTCTGACAACAGCAGTTAAAAATACTTCAAAGGGCTGGGCCTAGAGCATAGTGGTATAGCACTTGCCTAGCACGCGGCAGGCCTTAGTTCCATCCCCAGCACCACACACACATACACACACACACACACACACACACACACACACACACACACACACGGCAAAACCCATTTTTGGAAGCACACTATACTCACACGCTTCACTTAGACTTGGTGCTAGCCACCTTTGGCTCAGCATACTGACATGAATAAATAGTTGTATTGTCATAAAACCAAGCTACAATTGTTTCTTATGGTACATGAGTATCCACTTCAAATTATACACATTTTCATATACCTTGACAAAAGTTTCCTTATTTATAAAGGCAGGATAATTTTCTGTGTTAGGGAGCCAGCTAATTAAGGGTCAAGTATTCTTTTTACAACCTATAAGCCACAAATGATTTGTATAGTTTTAGATCATTGAAAAAAAAATTTAAAAACCCAAAGAGAGATGGGGGTGCAGTTCAGTTAATACAATACTTTCTTGGAATGCATGAGTCTCTTGGTTCAATCCCCACAAGCACATAAACTAGACATGCTGACTCACGCCTGTAATCCCAGCACAAAGGAGGTCGAAGGGCTGGGGTCAGAAGTTCAAGGTCATCCTTGTCTACAAAGCGAATTCCTAGGCTGTATAAAACTCTCAGTCTAACCAAAAGAAAAGTACTATTTCATGGCATTTGAATTTTTCATAACTTTGTTGAGGCACAATGACATTCCTTCCTTCCTGTACTGTCTATGGCCTTTGGATCAGATGTTACAACACACTTGAGTAGCTGAAACATATATAGATAGTATCACTTACAGAACCTAAAATATTTATATTACTATTAACTTGTTGTATTTGTAAATATCTGTGTTTATCCCTGGTCCTTTACAGAAAGCATTAGATTATCCTTTTTCTAAATTAAAGGGCAAAAGATATGGATCAATCAAATAAAGTAGCTGATCCTACTTGTTGATTTTTTTTTTTGCTTGTTTTTTGTGAAATATACTATTTGGGCTTTTGGAGTCACAGTTTTGCTATGTAGTCCAGGCTGGCCTTGAACTTACCATCCTTTTGCCCCAGTCTCTCTTTTAGTTACGTTATGAGCAAACACACAACAACACTACACCTAGCCAGTGTATTTTTTTTTTCAAACAAAGACTTAAGCATACTAGGTACTTCCCCACCCAGCAGCATCCCCATTGGTATGTGATTTCTGTGAGACCTAGACTGGAGGAAAGAGGAAACTTTTTGGGAAATGTGTATTCTGTGTAATTAAACAATCATGTCATAAGGATGTTGTCTCTAGGGCAGTGATGGAATTGTGCCTATTTGGGAGGGCATCTCTTCACTTAGAAGCTATATTCTGATGTAGTTACCGCGAAAGGGCTGACTATCTGTAACTTTTTTCTTACAAATGATTCATTTCTATTCTTCTAACATTTCCATGGGACTGGAAAATTTCAAAACAAAAAGTTGGAGGAAATAAAAACAAACCTCAAAAACAATAATAATTTGCAAAGGCATCATGGGTGAGAATGTAAATGGCTGATCAATGGGCACCACATGCTGAGGGGCAGTCCGCTAACCCAGGCAGCCTGAGGTTTGCAGAGAAACCGCCTTGGCAGTCACACTTCAGAGCTTGTCATCCATCGACCCACGTCTCTCATCTTTGTGGCTTTGTCTAAATTCTCCTTTCTATTTTTCCTGAGCTGATTCCAGATTGTGAGGGGTTTACCAAAGATTTACTTGTTATCTGATCTCCACACTTAAAGTGAATATGATAGTCAGGTTTTAGCCTGTCTTTCAAGAAACAGTTTTTAAAATACCTCCCATATAAATACATTTGGGGGGAGGTTCTTCTTTTCCTTCTTTTTTTTTTTCTAGTGGGGCCTTGAAATCTATCATTAGCTGCCGCTTAACCTTTTGAAAATGAATTGCAGGGCTGAGGAGAGGACTCAGCTGGTAAAGGGCTTGCTGAATAAGTATGAGACTGGAGTTTGATCCCAGGACCCATAGTCAAAGAGTACGGGATGCTAGACCTACATTTAGGTTCTGAGGATATGGAGACCAAAGGATCCCCGGGGTTCACTGACCAGCCAGCCTAGCCTAGTCAGAGAGCCCCACTAATCAGAGAACCCCATGCTTCAGTGAAAAACTGTCCCAAAAGACAGGTAAGTAGCTTCCGTAGAGCAACACCCAGAGTGACCCTGATCTGGCTTCCACACATGTGTATGCACACTTCCCCACACATACTATGAGAAAAGAATTAATTCTTTAAGATGCAGCATCTCTTTAACCAGAACAAACTCACACACACCCACAATGAGCAATATGTACCACTCATTATGCCCCATTTCTCCTCTCTTTCATTCATGTATTATTTTGTCTGTGGGCAGTAGTTTTGGGGTTCAGGCACCAGCTGGACTGTAAGTTGTTTTCAAAGGCTTCTTAGAGGTCAGCAAGGGCTTTAAACTCAGTTTGGAAGCACAGCAGGCAGGACCCACAAAGCAGCACACCGTCAGCTCTGGAATTGGTCTCTGTCACTGTCACTCTTCAGAACTGTGACTCCCTGTCAGGTTGACTCATTGTAATAGAAAATCTATGTCATTGCATTAGTTTTGTCTGATTGTCAAGGAGAGATTCTGCAGGCTGTCACTCCTCAAGGGAAACAAAATGGCATTTGTTTTATTAATAGAGTCAATGGTCTCTTCAAAGCAAAAGATGCAGATTAGAAACAAATTACTCTTTATCCACTGGCTGTGATTGAAAACAATCCCCCAACATAGACAGAAAGGAACTGAGCCTAATTCTATGTAAAGCGCATGAACCAGTTTCTAAAAATAAGATTGGAAGTCTTTGGTTGTAACAAGCTTCGTTCCAGGAACCTGAGTTATATGAGTGTCATATATTGTTTTATGGAACTTGGAGATTAAAATGATTTTTGGTAGACATCGTGTCGGCTTCCTATTTGAACCAGTTGAGTACAAAAGCTGAATAGAATTATAGGGGGGAAAATGAGTGATCGTTACTGGCAGTGAAACAGCCAGACGTTGCCAATAACTTTTAAAACACATAGACATGTACTTTACACTCCCTTCCAATTTTTATTGGCTATGTCCACACAGACAGCAAGTTCTCCACCAGCAGTGCCTCTCAACCCTGATTCCGGAACTGTTGGAACTGCCCAATGGCAAGATCACTCTTGAGTTTGGAGGAAGGGGAGAGTGTTAAGCGATTTGTGACCCTTGTGTTCCCAACTGCCATTGGAGGCCAGCTTTAGCCCCTACCTCCAAAGACATTAAGGTCCGAGAGAAACGAATGTTTGGTGAGCCTTGCAAGTCTCTGGCAAAGGAACCCTGGACATTCAACAATCAGACATTTTATATTTTATATCTTTCCCCTCTGGTAATTTCTTTTTATTTCCCAGTCATTCTATCACTTAATGTTGAATGTTAAGGCTGGGGTTGAGGCCCATTGCCTCTGTGAGGGGGAAACATTAAAGAAAAAAAATTCCCAGGAAGAACAAAAGAATGCTCTAAGTGCAAGGCCTGGAAACTTGCACTGAGCTTCAAAATGAATTTTTCTGCCTGTGATGGTGCAATGGTAGGAGTAGGGGTTGATTCTGAACGCCAGGAGTAAACGTGAAGTTTCAGAATAAAGTCATTTAGGTTTGGCTACTACGCATGCCCCACTATCCACCACCCCAAAATGTAAGACAGGAAATTCAAGGGCAGGAACAATAAAGAGCTGCGAGATTTAACAGAGGGCACGACATCAAGGAACTTCCAGTCTACGATGGGGAAAAGAGTTGAGCT
This sequence comes from Mesocricetus auratus, assembly GCF_017639785.1. Classification (NCBI taxonomy): domain Eukaryota; kingdom Metazoa; phylum Chordata; class Mammalia; order Rodentia; family Cricetidae; genus Mesocricetus; species Mesocricetus auratus. Next base: position 44,826,198 of record NW_024429186.1, on the reverse strand, counting down.
TCCAAGGTCCCTCATCACAACCTGGAGGAGGCTCCACGGAACACTTCCGGGCAGGTGCTTGGAACAGGATATCATACCTAACGAGCCCCCAAATGACCCGACGTCTGAATAAACATGGAAAGAATTAAACTGCCCTTGCCAAAGAGAACTGTCCCCCACAGGGAACTTGTGGAGGGGACAGCCTGTGTCAGCAAAAGAGAAAATGTCTCTGAGTCCCAGAAGCTCCACAGGAAGCGGGCATCAAGTCCCAGTGTTGCAGGAGTCAGGGGCAAAGTAAGCATTTGCATCCCGAGGTGTCCCAAAGGATGCCAAGATTACAGGTAAAATCTCCATAGCCCCAGCGGCTGCTGCTCCAGAGACGGAAGAAGGGGAAGACAAGAGTTATAAAGGAAGACAAGAAGCAAAGAGACTAAGTACTCCTAAAGAGACAGTTTCAACTAAATGCAACGGCTATCAAAGGTGTGTGTGTGGGATTACATCTTCAGTCTTTCCTGATCGGCATAGCTAGAAGGTGAGGGTGGCTGACATCTTGTGGGTAGAGGCCAAGGATGCTGCCCAGGACATCACTTACAACAAAGAATTATCTAGCCCCAAATGTAATAGTGAATAATATTGATGCTAAGAAACCCTGTGCCAAATGGTTGAATTATTAACAGCAAAAATCAGAACAAGAAGTGTTTTTAAAATATTTATACCTGACCGGGTGTTGGTGGCGTATGCCTTTAATCCCAGCACTCTGAAGGCAGAGGCAGGCTTATCTCTGTGAGTTCGAGACCAGCCTGGTCTACAAGAACTAGTTCAGGACTGCCTCCAAAGCCACAGACAAACCCTGTCTTGAAAAACCAAAAAAAGAGTTATGCCTGCATTGAAGCAAGCATCTGACATCCTAGAGCTGAGGAGGCTGGGGTGGAAAGACCACAGAGTTCAAAACCAGTGGAGACGTTATAGCAACTCTGTCTCTGGGGGGGAAAAAGGTTTTTTCCACACTCAAGTTTCGGTAATAACTATACATATGCAAATATGTAAATGATCATGTAAATAATTATGCATATACGAATGAAGAAATTGATGCATAGAGTAAAAAGAGGCAGGGCAGAGCTCTAAGAAAGCACATAGTGCGCTGGGAGGTGGTGGCACACGCCTTTAATCCCAGCATTCGGGAGGCAGAGGCAGGCGGATCTCTGTGAGTTCCAGGCCAGGCTGGATCGACAGCCTCCAAAACAATACAGAGAAACCCTGTCTCGTAAAAACCAAAAAAAAAAAAAAAAAGAAAGCACATAGTGCAAACAAAATAGGCTAAGAAAAGTTCACTACAGAAGACTTGGGGAAAGAGCAGGAAAACAAAAACAAAACAAAGAACAAGACAAAAAACTAACTGTGCGCAGGATGTAACATAGACACAAATGAAGCTAGAGAAGGGAAAACAAGGGAGCAGGGCGATGGCTTGTTCAGTAAAGAGCCATGCAAGCGTGAAAATCTGAGTTTGGATCCCCAGCACCCACATAGAAAGCCTTGCACAGTGTATATGCTTTAGCCCAGTGTGCAGGAGGTAGAGACAAGATCTGTGGGCTCACTGTCAAGTTCCGGGTTCAGTGAGAGATCCTATCTTAAAATAATAAGGTGGAGGGAAATTGAGGAAGATATTCCGTCTTGACCCGTGACCCCCACACATGCACACAGCAGCAGCAGTCAACAGCGTAAAATGGATCAAATTCACTGAGTAATAAAAAAATATAGATCTTTGACATTCTAAATTGAACTTCCCTGAATTGGGGGAGGAGAGATGAGAGTCAGAAGCACAGTGAAGGGTTAACTTCAGGTAGAAGCTGAGCCTTCTCAGCTGAATGGTGGGGGGGGGGGTAAACTTGCCTGCTGAAACTGACAGGGAAGAGAAAACAGAGGGCACGGAGGATTTGAAGTGATTATGGAAGGGTGGGCAGGGTCAGTCAATGAAGAAACTCGGAGGACACATGGGCCACCACACCCAGCTGAGGTTGGGGACCACAAAACCCTAGAGATGACAGCAGCCTGCAGTGAGACAGCTCCCCAACACTTCGGGGCCTATGTAGTCAGAGGAGAAAAAGAGCTACATGGGCAGGCATGATGTTAGGGGTGGAGAGTAATTCAGAAGCTTTCTTCAAGTAAGCAGAAATACCCCTCACACCGGAGGACTCCATCACAGAGTGTGTCTCCACAGTCTGATGGTTGATTCCAGAGGGAGCTCCCAGTGATGTGCAACCTCCTTAGCAACCACTAGATCCAGCCAGAAGTCCTCCACCAGGAGGGGCCCTGGGGTGGTGGCGCAAGGAAAACCTAAATCACTGCTGTCACAGATCTGGGACTAGAGAGGTCGATGCTGAGAAGTCAGGAAGCATGTCCTATGTGGAAAGAGGGTGGGCCTCAGAAAAACACAGAATGATTTTACGGAGGACGCTATCATTTTTGTAAAGCTGTTTTCTACTAAATAATGGTCCAGAAATTCTTGCCATTTCTTCAATACTAATTAAACACTAACATTCCCAAAGACCAATTGCATCCTTTACTGCTCCCTACCCACAGGAGTTCAAACAGTGAAGTACTGCCCCCACTATTCAAAGACGTGGCCCCATAGTGGGTGAGGAGGAAAGAAATGAGCCCACTTTGGGGGTTGAAAGCTGAGGCCGTGAAGGGAGGAGTGGTCCCCACTAACAGCTGGAGCTGCTGAGAGCCTCCCTTCATTTTTCTACGCCTCTGTTCCTTGTCACCAGACTCATAAGAGGGTGACACTAAAAATGACACAAAACTGTATACATGTTATACAATTCATAATTTGCCAGTTTCCTGTACTTTTTTAAAAAAATTCTTCTTAGAGTAATTCTTCTAGAATGGAAAGAAAATGTTATTTCTAGTTTGGATATCACTCTATAGGTGGACTCAGTTTCATCTTCTATAAAATAAGACAGCTAAAGACCTAGCAATGGAAAATCCGTGGCCAATGGGTCTGATCTGGCCCTGGGCACATGCAGACATGCCTACTGTGTGTGCCCAGCCGTCCACCCCCGCTGTCTGTCTGTCTGTCTGTCTCTCTCTCTCATACACACACACACACACATACACACAAACACACACACACACACAACACACACACACACACACACACACACACACACACACACACACACACTAGTGCCTGCCTGGCTGCTTAAGGCATATTAATTGCCGCCAGAAGGCCAGATGATCTCTAAGGTCTCTTTCAGGTCTAATGAAATAAGAAATAAATTAACTCCAAAAACACAAGCCCAGGCAGATGGCAAATGTTGCAAGATGGGCATAAAAGCCCTCAGCCTCAGGTACCCGAGGCCCAGTCAGACAGAACAAACTCGACACCACCGAGACCTTTGTTAAACAATCAGATTCCCTTGACTGCTCCCATCTGGCTGGTGAATTTGCTGTCTTTTGTAACAAGTTTTAGGGGCCATTGGCATCCTCATCACCAAAATGGCCTGATTTTCTCATGAAACCACACTAATTTTCTCTGCAGCAACGCTTGTTGTGTTTGAAGCTGTAGCCCAATGTGAAGAAGGGGCTTAAATGAGTTCACCTGACTCAAGATAAATGATAAATATGTATTTATTAGGGAAGAGCTTACACAGATAAGAGTAAATAACCACCTTGGTCTTCCTGCTCCAGAAGATGTAGTCTCTACTCTTCCGAAGCTCTCCGCAAACCCAGAGAGCCTGGTCCAGCCCCTTTCTACCTTATAATGGATCATGTCTGCGCCTGAAACCACATCCAAAGGTGTGGCCACCACGACAAGTTCACTGGCAAGGCAAGATGTCACTACACCAATGATCAATAATCATGATGTGACAGTATACCTGGGAGAAAAGGATGTCCTAATCGTTCTTGTTTGAACACAGACCAGCATCTGCAGTGAGGAAGACTGGAGCCCATTTCTCTCAGCCACTCGATTCTGACAGGACCTTGAGTGGCTGGCATTCCAGCCCACCCTGGGGAATCTCGTCCAGACTCCATAGTATCTGTACACCTACCCTAGCATCCATTACCTTTGACAGAACATGTACGACATTCTCTTTCACTAAAGCCCATCTTATCTTACACTTCTGTTGAGCCTTTTTTTTGCATTAAACTATTCACTACTCTGATGTGGTGGAGACAGATCAATCATCCAGTTTGGTCAAAGAGAAAAGTCTGTCACGACTGCATGGTGGCAGAGGGAAGGACCTTCTCCAAATATTCTAGCTCTTTTTTGGGAGGAGGGGGGCTTGCTCTAAGTTTAATTCGTTAAAGGACTGTGCCTCATGATATCCCATGGATAAAAATTGTTACTAAAAAAGAAACACAATTGGTCTACAAGCACATTCTAACATCCACACCCCTGTCCAATGGAAGCGAGGAGTCGTTGAGAATATACACAGGGAGACACTAATTTCTGGACTTCAAAGAAGAGGTCAAAGTAGCCCAGGACTGGAGGAGTGGTGCCAGGAGCTTTGAGATTATGTTCAGGTGATGAACTGCACAGCTCCGGAGGCTCCAGGCCTGGGGTACTTGAAATGATTGATTAATGACTGAGAGCTATCTGTAAGAGATCTATTAGGCCTCAGTGTAAGGAAAAGAGGAACTCGTGCCTTTGAAACTACCTATAGTTTTCTGCGAAACTGTGAAGGCCTTTTGAAAACTATAAATAAAAAATATGAAATCTTCTGACCCCAAGAAGTCTTCTGCAGTGCATATGCGCTGTGACTGGAAAGACACCGGGAGGCTAACATAATCAGACAATGGATGCTTTCCATTCAATCCATTTATCCAGAAGTGATTCCGGAAGTGATTTCTCTACGAAGCGCATTTAGTTGGGCAATGTCTTAACTAAAAGCTTTACATCCCAGCCTCACATCCAACTAACCAATCATCTGTACAGCAGACAAAATAGCCAACCTGTTGGCAAATGTCAAGAGACTGAAACGAGGGCCTGGAGAGAGTTGTGTCGGTTAAGAACACTTGCTGCACTAGCAGAAGACCGGCTCTTCTGGTGGGGTGTAAACACGACTGCAACCTCCGGTTCCTAGGGGTCAGAGGTCCTCTTCTGAACTGTTTGGCACTGTACCCGAGTGTTGCACTTACATACAGAAAGACACAACACTTGTAAACATAAAATAAATATACATAAATTACATTTTTTAAAGATCAAAATGAAGAAAGGCAACAAAAAAGGAAAGAGGAGGAGAAAAGGAGAGCGCAAGGAAAAGGAAAATGGGAGGAAGAGGGGAACGTAGAAACAGAGCACTCTCCCAAGCAGATGTGTTACGGGATGGACGGTCTCAGGGAGGCAGGTTTCCATCCTGCAGGTCAGGGAGGCTGAACTAGCAGGCGGGAGAGAGGTGGTGCTTTGCACCACATCACACGTAAGCACAGAGCCAGGGCTTAGCTTTCCCACAATCCCACGCTGTCTTGCTAGAGAAAATTACTTGCTGGACGTGGCTTTGAAAGGAAACCCTAGTTGTCTTATCCATTGTGTGGCCCACCGGAGTCATGCACCCCAGGGTAGCTATGAATGCAGTCCGAAGTAAAACTGTAAACTTGAATCATTGTGAGGCTTTTGCTTTTAACGCGATTGCACGAGTCTCAAGCTTGCACTTTGTAGATGACAGTGTTGTGACAAAATGAAAGAAGATTAGACCCACCTGCCAGATGGCGGCTAAGACACTTTTGCTAACAAAGCTTACCTTAGTTGCCTTTTCTGTCCGCATCCAGTCCCACAAAGAATGGCAATATTGGTAAAATGATAAACTATACTTATTGGGGTGCTACTATAATAATCTAAGATAGGAGGAAGAATGCTCACAATGTTCTGGCAGTGGCGACAGAAGAAGAATCAGATATAAAATATATGTTCATGGTATAATTGAGAAAGTGGATAGTGGAGGGTGGGGGAAAAATGAGTAATTGTAGACGAATTTGTGTCTTCAAGTGTCTGCAACCTGAGCAACACCACTCATGGGAGAAGGAGTCTGGGAAGACAGAAAGGCCAAGGACAGAGCAAATAAAAAAATCTGATTTGGTACCTGCAGTCCATCAGTTGGAAACACAGAACTAAAGACAGTACCATATTGAGAGAGGTTAAGGTAAAAGAAGGTTTGTAGCGTTAGAAGAATCGCTAGAGTCCTATGAAACACTGGCAGTTAAGGCCTGGGTAGAAAAAGAAGAGCCAGCAAATGCAGAGCTTTGAGAATGATGGGAGCAGGCAGGGAGAGAGCTGAACCTAGGACCCAAGGGTAGGGATTCAAGCAGAAAAGCACACAGAGAGGCCAAGAAGAGAGATTCTAATCTAGCTCTTTGCACTAAGCCATTAAGAAGCTATTAGCAAGTATACCGAGCAATGGAAGTCAATGTCATTTTAGTGTCAATGTCATTTTGAAGTAAGTGTGGTGACTCTCCTGTTATTCAGTCCTCTGGGATTAAGAAAGTAGCTGTCATAATGGGAAAAGGTTGTCAGCATCTTACTATGACTATTTAAAAGATGTGTGTAGGCTGGGGACATGGCTCAGTTAGCAGAGTGTTTGCCTAGCATGCACCAAGTCTTGACTTTGATCCCAAGAATGGCATAAACCAGGCAAGGTGGCACAGACCTGTTGACTCCCCTCCCTATAGGTGCAAGCTGGGCAATCAGGAGGTTATATCCAGCTGTGTAGCAAGTGCCACATCGATATGGACTAGGGACTATGTCTTGAAACAAAACAAATAAAAGACTCGTGCTAAAAGACAGATGGGTTTTGTACCTAAAAATCCAACACACTTAGTTGGATTCAAACTACTGGTATTGCCTCATCCCTCATGGTTATTTTTTTTAAAAGTCCTAAAATCAGAGGTCTGCAGATGATAAGCAACTAAACAGGGCTTTGATATCCCCAATTCACTTTTGTAAAATGCAAGCGCATCACATAGGTCCAGAGACCTGGATTATCCCATCCCTCCATCATTTTAAGAATCATGTCATTGGAAACTAATCCTGATGGGAGACAGCAGCATATGTTCTCACCAGCTGAAGTGAGCAGCCAGGTGCCAGAAAAGAGTGTCAACGACCCACAGGGCTCACCAGTTTGGAAACCATGTTACTTGTGACCAATTTTTGACACAAATTTTATGCATCAAAGAAAACTTTATTTTAGTAGAGGAGCCTTTTTCAGCACCATTGGCTCCTAGTAACCCCCAAACCACACCTGACAGAGTTAAATGATCAACACTGAAAATGAAGTACTCATTTATGTAAGTCTACTTTTTCAATAAACTCCTCAGATATTTGCACATCTCTCATGTAGAGTCATTTTAATTTGAACATGTGTGGAATCTGTCGTTAAAACATGCCTTAATTCTCACTGTTAAATTATGAACACAGTCTTTAAGATTGAAATTTTTATTTGTATGCAATACTATTTTAGATGCATATAACTTGAATTCACATCAAATGCACCCATCTACCTATTATGTTAATGTCACTTTTATGGTAAATGCCTAAAAAGGCTTTGGAAGGGTAAATACTTGATTCATTTAACCAGGCATACTATTTGTTGTACCGTCTCAAATACAAGTTTTATACAAATATAAACTGTATTGTCTTTAATCAAAATAGTAGTCATCCAATGACATCTTACCATTTAGTATAGTCCAATAAGAAACTGATTCAACTTGCAAGGTATCTGTTGAGCTAGCTTCACTGTGACTGGGCTGTTGAACTAATTGGGTGTTTTATGTGGAAAGCATATATTATTCTGCTTTAAACTGGGATGCTGGGTCTCTGAGAAAGGGAAAGGAACAACTTGAATTACGAGCAAGAAAGAGATTGAATCAGACAAAGAATGGACAAATACCTCCACTTCCAACTCTAATTCTCTGTACTAACTAGCTCTCCCCTTGTGATAGAATTATGCTGTCTGGGTTTGTTGTTGTTGTTTTTTTATCATTTTTATTGGGAGCAAGCACTAAGACAATAAATCTTGTAATATCTCCCGGCTAGCAGTATCTAGTCAGAGCAAACTTACATAATCCAAAAATAGATAATAAAATGCATAATGAGTCAACACGAACATGTTAATGAAGTTAACACTGATTGCAAATAGAGTGGCTATACGAAGAAAGCCCAGCTGCAAGCAGTTCACAGTCTCAGAAAGGGAGGAAGGCTCTTTAAAATTGGAAAACCATTTCATTTGGAGGTGTTAGAGGAGAAGGTTTCAACAACAGAGGCTGAGACAGCAGGAGAAACCAACTTTTCATTCACGTTCCAATTATGCAAAGGCCAGATCCCAACTGATGAGAAGGCTTGTGACAGCCAAATGGGCTTGAACAATAGAGCAGAGTGTGGTGAAGGCATTCAAGTTTGGGGCTTTAGAACCAGAGTCCAATTTTCTTTAAGGTCTTGCCAAAGGCATGCAGCCTGTTTTTTGCCCTACTTCTTCATGCCCCTTCTTCCCCTGCAATGTTTCAACCCCTTGTCTATAGAAATCAGAGAGGAAAATCATTTGTAGCTTGCTTTGTGCAAGCTAGGTGGGAATAACAACATGTAATAAGGAACACTGATCGGCCTTAGCTGGAGACGAATGGATAGACCAGACCACCCAGAGATAACAGGATAAATTTCCAAGAAGCAATTATCTTCTTTCTTTATTTTACATTTCAGCACACACACACAAAAGCCTACAGAAAAATTAAAATAAAGGAAATTCACCCATAAGTATAACAATCATGTTTTGAAATTTGGTTTATTTCCTTTCGGGAGTATTATTTTATGTGTGTGTGAAACAACCACTGAAAAGTATATTCGAGAAAACTATTAGGAAACTGCAAGCATACTGCTCATGGTATTTTGAGACTATTGCTATTCATTCACCAGAGAATATTAGCACTAAAAAACAAATGACTTTTGAAGATTTTTGTCTTTCATTATTCTTCTGTTGAGTGGTTGTGATATTAGTTATTTAACCAATTCTATCTAGCTAAATGTTTAGGTTATTTTCAATGTTTTACCATTACAAAATCTCTTATGTGAAACATCTTTAGAGGTAGGCACAGGAGCTCATGCCTACAATCACAGCATTCAGAAAGCAGAGACAGGAGGATGAAAAGTTCCAAGCCTGCCTGTTCTACATAATGAGATATTGCCTCAAAAATATATTAAAATGTATAGATACATATTTTATGTATCTTTAGACATAAATATCTTTATATTTGAATGTGAAGATATATACATGTTTAAACATAAATATTTATATTTGATTAATTATGTCATTTAAATGAAATAAACTGAGTATTTATTGAATGAAAGGAGAAAAACATGATGGGTCTTGGTGTACATTATTAGTTTTCAAGAACAATTATATCGAATTGCATTTGGCCAATATTGAGTGAGAATGTGCATTTCTCTAAAATTTCTCACATAATTTTGTTTTCTTTTTTGTTTCATCACTACTAGTTGATAACAGGGATTGTTTAAGCTGTTTCTGCTTCTTTTGTGGTGCCAAGGGTTGAATCCAGGGCCTTATGCATGGTAGGCAAGCACTATAGCTGAGCTACACCCCTAGTCTCTAGCTTGTTTTATGCATTAGATTGTGAATGAGAAATGTCAATGGACTGAGTTGTTAAATGCATGCAGCCTGACTTGCTTTCTTTCTTGCAGCTAGCTTTCTCTTTTCTTGTACTGCATCGGAAATGGTGCTGCCCATAGTGGGCTGGTCTTCCTACCTCAATAGTAACTAAGACAATCCCCTATGCTCTCAGGCCAACCTGACCTAGATAATTCCTCATTAAGACGTGCTTCCTGGGTGATTCTAGGTTGTATTGAGTTGACAGCTAAAACCAATGTACATAGTATTGAATCGCTTAGTCTTCAATCTAGAAGACAAAATCCTCCATCCCATCAAAAGAATAGTTTTGTTTTGTTTTTTGAAGAGAAAACCTCTGAATTCTTAAGGAATATACAGTGGGAACAAAAATTCCCTGAGGATACTCAGATATCTGTCAATGATCGGGGCAAGGATGGTAAATTAATGTGCATATGATGCACTGTCCTCCCCCTCTATTATCTATTCAATCTATCAAGCCTTTGAAAAACTTAACATGCTTCCATGTCTTATTAATTAAAAAAAAACTTAAGGTATTTGGTGCTATTGGTCACCTAGCAATGGAACCATCAGGAGTGTGCATTAATTAGCAAGCCTTACTCTTCTTTCGAGATCAGTAAAAATTCTTCTCCAACTTTGTTTTCATTTCTTTGTTACATTTCTTCTCCCTCTCAATCCTTTTCTAATTTAATGTCCCTTTTCAATTTAGCTGTTTTTATTAAGTTATGATACATCATTTCCTGGGATACTAAATAGTCATGTCAAAGGCCAATCCACTCCTAAAACACTTAAAGGCAAGTGTTGCTTATGCAGCATCTTTAGAAATCAACAAAGTCCTTCCTCCAAAGGGAGAGAGGGTGATATATGAAAGAAAGAAGCAGCTGATGGGAGTGGATAATGACAGTTGTGCTCTCCGTAAGCAGGAAGCAGGAAGAACTGACACCCAGGGAAGATGAGGAGTAGCTAGTCAGCCTTTCTCATGGTGGGGCCCAGCCTGGCTCCTGGTATTTGCATCTTTCTGCTCCCAAGAGTTGGGACTATTAGCAACAAACCAAGCCTGATATTAGGCAGAAAGGATTTTAAGATGTTACCACTTGAGAGTCAGTACATTTAGCCTTGACCTTGGCCATAAGAATTGATGGTAGAACATCCCACCTGTTCACTCATTCACTTCGTCATTATTTTGGAGTACATTTTATAGACCAGATAGAGTGGTGACATAATCCCCTAAGGAAAGGCCAACAATAGTTTGGGAAGGTTTTGGTCTATGATCTCTATTAGCACAAATAAATTCCCAACTTTATTTTATAAAGTATCTCTCTCTGGAGCAACTGCTGGCCTGATCTCTATCCTCATGGAATTGACATTTGCTTAACACCAACAAGCAAGTTGGCAGTAATGGTCCAGTGTAGCACGATAGATAAAAGCCCAGAGACAGATATAGGGGTTTATGAAGATCAAAAAAGCGAAGCAGTGAGCTGGAGAGATGGCTCAGCAGTTAAGAGCACTGGCTGCTCTTCCAGAGGACCCACATGGCAACTCACAACCATCTATAATGAAATCTGATGCCCCTGTCAGGCCTGCAGGCATGCATGCAGACAGAACACTGTATACATAATAAATAAATCTTAAAAAAAAAAAAAGAAAGAAAGAAAGCAGTCAGCCACTAGCTCTTACCTCTACCTCAGTTCAGACCAAAGGGGCAATCCTCAAACTGCTCTCTACTTCACTGCTCCTCAGATTCACTCAGACAGCTATGCTCTCCTCAACATGGCTAGGGACTAATTCTCAAAGGGAATTCATCTACCTTTTACACTCCTCAAATCCTAGGATTAAAGGCATGAACTTTGATTCACTCTCTGATAGCCTAGGGTGGTCTTGGACTCAGAGATCCATCTGCCTTTCTCCTGAATTCTGGGATTAAAGGTGTGTACCACCACCTGATCTCTATAGCATGAAGCTGACTTCGCTTTCTGAATCCTCAGGCAAGCTTTAATAAATCATAAATATTATATCAGCAGAGTACAGTACTACTGGTGCTCTGATAGTGACACAAAGCAGTACTGTGGATGCAAGAGAGGCATTAATCCACAAAAATGGCATCTATGATGAGTCGTGTGATGACTAATTTTGTGTCAACATGAATGAGTAAAAAAAAAACCTGGGTAACTGATACAATATTTTTTCTGAATGTATGTCAGGGCATCTCTAGATGAGATCAACATGTCAATCAGTAGACTGCATAAAGATCCAACCTCACCACTGTGGATGTGAATCATCAAACCTCTGAGCTTCTGCCCAGATCCAACAAACAGATGGAACAAAGGCAAATTCTTAATTGAGCTGGAACATACATCACTTCCTGTCCAAGAGCATCAGAGTCCTTAACACTTGACCTGTAGACTCCAAGACTTACATCAGCAGAGCCCTCCACCCCACCTCCATTCCCTCACCCCCCCCCATCAGTTATAAAAGTGGTTTCCTTGGATCCCAGGTTTTTTAACTTGAACCAAATGACCCAATCAGCTATTTTAGTCCTCCAGCTCATCAATGGTCTAGATGACACAGAGCTTTAAAGCATAATGTGAGTCAGGCAAAGAGTAGATGGGGGAAACAACGCCTAATGTGGTCACCCAGCATCTCAAATGTCAAAAGGAAAGAATGCACGCCAAGGCCCAATATCTTCATGCTAGTGTTGGAGGGCGTAACGTGAGGACTGAAGAACAAGAGACAAGGGAGACAAGTCAATAGAGAGGAGACTAGAGACACGGGCAGGACAGGATGAGAGAGGCCACAGCCATGAGATGGGCGGGCTCTGCTCTAAGACAAATAGAAGTGAAAGCAAGAGAAAGGCAGCTCTGGGAACAAGGTTGGGAATGCAGAGGAGGGAAGGAAAGCGGGAGAGGAAGATTTCACCTGTATGTTTCATCTGGCAGATGGTCTTGGGGCTGAAGCCCTGCTGGTGGCAATGGGAATGGAGGAGGTATGTGAGCTGCTGTAATCTGAAAAGCTGCAGTAACAAACGGATATCAGCAGGATGGCGTAGCAACAAGGAGTTCGCAGCCTCGCAAACTAACGCTTGAAATGGAGTCGTTGACAGGACGGTGCTTCCCCCAACAGCTGGAGCAAAGAACTCTTTCTTGCTTCCTTTAACTTCTGGATTTCTAGGGGCAAGGGAGGGGACGTCATACGTGAGTGTTTACAAGCATGTATGAGTGTGTTTGTGTGCGTGCGTGCGTGCGTGTGTGTGTGTGTGTGTGTGTGTGTGTGTGCCAGGTGTTGATGTTGAATGTTTTCCTCCAACACACTCCACAAGAGATACTGAAACAGGATGGCCTTACTGCACCTGCCCACATTTCAGGGTTTACTGCACCTGCCTGAGTTTTAGGGCTTACTGCACCTGCCCACACTTCAGCAGGTTCCAGGGATCAAAATGCCAACCTTCACACTTGTACAGCAAGGACTTCACCTGCTGTTAGAATCTTCCAGCAGTTTGTGATGCCCCATGCTTCCGAGTAAACCATTGCAGTCCCACACAACCTTCTTGCCTGTGCCTCCTCAGACACTTCCTTCTTTACGGCTGTGTTTCTGTGTTCCAATTCTTAGATTGAATTCATGATAATGATTTCATTTCAATCTCTGCATAAACCATGCTACCAAATAAGGCCATATTCTGAGGTGCTGAGGACTAGGAATTCAATATATTTTTGGAAGGATCATAATTCAACCCATAACAGAGTTTCTCCCATTCAGACTGCAGCCTCAGCCTGTTGTCCAGGCTGCCTGGTTCACAGAGATTGTGCCCAGAGTTCCCAGGTCACTCCTGGCTCTTCCTCACCCTCCTCACCATGGCTAGATTAGCCTCAGCCTAGGAAATCACTGGACCCGTCCTCCTATTGCTTTCCAGGTTTGCTCTCATAACATTGCCTACATCATGTTCCAAGGACATGGCATTCCTGCTGCTGGTGGTCATTCGTAGCGTCACTTTTACCTATTTTTAATCCACGGGATCAGGGTATCTCAAAGTGTTACGTATACACCACTTGCAATATAGGCTTTCAGCAGATGTAAGTGTGTAACACACTCTTTTAGAGATCAGCTCCCAAATGAACTTTTACAGTCGTCACTGGAAGATGGAACTTCCAACTCAGTTTAATCACAAGAGAGTCGCTATAGGGTTCTGTGAAGAAGCAACACCTGTGAGGCCCAAATAAATATTTTATGGTGCTGACATATTCTTGTCCAAGGTTGAGGGAACATCACCCACAAAGGAACAGCGGAACATCTTTCAAATGGTTTGTTCTCAGTTGTACTAGAACTTGCATCGGAACTTTACTTGTAAATAATGTAGTATTTTGTGGTGATGGAGAGTCTTCTAAGCATAGATGCCTTCCAGCTATTTATAGGCAAATCTTTCTGTAGAGTAGTCAAAGGGTGGGGAACTCCAAGAGAATGTGGGGGTTGACAGCATGACTAAGTTCATACCTAGAGTAACAGAAGAACTAAAGTTATTGAGGTGGAGTGAGCCCAAATAAGCCGATTGGTCTTCTGAAATAGTTACTGAAAATGTCCCACTGGGGCACTTTTGGTCATTTCATTTGCCACTTTATAAGGACAGGCCACCATTGTGGCACTGTTCACAAAGAAGACGTTTCTGTTCAGTTTCCCTAAGCCAGCTCTTGCTAACAGCAATGACAACTGATAGGAGCAACTAGCCTGGGCTGGGGAAGGAGCTCAGTAGTGAAGCATGTGCTTATCATGTGTAATGTTCTATCTCCAAAACAAGCATACACACATGCACATACATAATCACACATGTATTCACACACATATACATGTATGTGCACAGACATACATAAAAGCACATGTGAGTGCACACACACATGTACACATGCACACATGCACACACATGCACAATACACACATGGGTACACATGAACACACACACACACACACACACACACACCACATTCCCACATTCACCAGACTGCATGAAACCAACATTTCTTGTGTCTTATTAACCTGTCCATTTGTTTGTTTGCAAGGATGAGAATGGTGTTTAATGAGACAGGCATCAAGATATGTCAAGTGTCCGTCAACATAGAGTCTTCCCCCTGGTGCTGAAATGTTCATGCCATAGATGTGGGTGAGCTGTCCCTGGGGTACCCTGTGGTGTGACACCATAGAGCCCGGTGAAAGACTAGCTACTTTATCATCCTTAAACTTGGCATTGATGCAGGGTACCCAGACTAGGATCAGCTGCCAGTCCATGACCCACAACATCCATGGCACTTATAGGACCCCCACATGCTGGCTGTATGGGTCCAATTTTTGCCTGGTTCACAGTAGCATGAGTCCAGGAACCTGCTCCATATTGTTGTCAGGTCTGATCATTCAGAGTCACTCTGTTCCGTGGCTCTACAGTACTGCCTTAATAACCTGTTTTAATGCTATGTTCAAAATTCCAAATGTAAGCTCATTTCCTGATTTTTTTTCTGCATTGTTACAGGTAGCTTGCTTCCCTTTGGCGAAGGGATGGTAGGTGCTAGGGGGTGAACACAGGGCCTTGAGCAGACTAAGCATATATCCTACGGATGCTAATCTCCCAGAGCCTGCCGCTTGTTAGTTGATGCCAAGGCGAAGGTGTCTTGTAATAACAGGCAGAGCCAGGGTTTGTTGACCCTCTGACTCCACCAGACACTTGATAAAACGCACTGGAGGAGGAGCCTTGACTGCCGCCCTCTTAGATGATATTGGGCATCACTGTCTGCACTGAGCTTGTGCCTTCTGTTTGCAAAGTGTCTTATAAAGGCTCCACTTAGGTTCTCACGTCACCACTGTCACCAAGTACCCATGAAGTAAAATACATAAGATGCTGCCATTATCACAGTTCCCAGTCCATTTCAAAGTGCTTTCCCGACTTAGAACTTTAAATATTGTGTTTGATTAAAATAATTCATTTTAATGTTGCATTATAGAAGAGTAATACGTTTGGCTATATGCAAAAGGAAGGGAAAAAAAGCCAGGCATAGGGGAATGGACCTATAATAACAATAATTGCATCACTAGACAGATGGAGGCAAGGGGGTCAGGAAGGAGTTCAAGGTCAGCCTCATCTACACAGCAAGTTTAAGAGCAGCCTATGTTACCTGAGGCAGGCAGACAGACAGACAGGCACGCACACGCACACACACACACACACACACACACACAGACAGAGACAGAGACAGAGACAGAGAGACAGAGAGAGACAGAGACAAAGAGAAAGAGACAGAGAGAGAGAGAATATGAGTAAGGTTTTTAGTGGCCCTCTCCATGGCTACTTCCACATGATGGATAAATGGGAGTGTCTTCATCATTTTTTTGTTGCTGTCATTGTTGTTGCTTGTTACCCAGGACCAGGTAATTTATACATAATAGAAGTATATTTCCATAATGAAATCCAAAGATATGCCATTGGCAGCTGCTTATTTCTGGTGAACTGAATTACAGCATAGCAGAAAGCGGGAAGGCGAGAATGAGCCAGCAAGAGAGCCGAAACCAGGACGAGCTGCATTTAGGGGAATCCACTCCAGGAATAAGTGGCCCCCTCTTGAGACAACATAACCAGTTGTTTATCAGGATGGGACCTTCATGCCCATGTAAAGCTTGTTAAGCCTCACCTCCCTCCAATGCTGCACTGGGCATCAAGTTTCCAAAGCACACATGAATGTGTAGATTGTCCACCTCATTTTGCATACCTTCCGATCCACAGTTCTCTGGCTGTTCCTGTCAGCCTTCCAAATGTAAACACAGCGCTTTGAGGGTTTATATGCGGACCCTGAGGAGAGCCCCTCTTTCATCTCCCACCATGAAAGTGCTCTCTGAAACCCAAACGGAAGGTGAGAAGCTTTGATCTTTAACTCCGCTTCATCTTCCCTTTCGCATACAAGAACTTTTGTTTTTAAATTTTACAGGTAGCTTGAGAGTCCCAAGCAATATAAACAACCATACCCCTCTCTAAGTTCCAAATATACATAAACTACACCACTTCCTTAAACAATTCCTTGGGAGCTGGCAAAATGACTCCATGGATAAACCACTTGCCATCCAGCTGTGAAGACTGGAGATTAGATCCTTAGTATCCCCAGAAAAATGTTGGGCAGCCATATCAGGCTGCCAATATTCGCAGTGCTCAGGAGGTAGGGATATGGGGATCTGAAACAAGCTGATTAGCTCTGGATTCAGTAAGAGCTATTCTCGCAGTGAACAAAAGGGAAGTATGATTGAGAAAGACACCCAGTGTCAACTTCTGGTCTCCACACACAGACATTTGCACACACACCTGCACACACAGGCACTCACACACGTGAACCAAGGAAAGAAAGTGTCCTGAGCTAAGTGTGTGGCTCTGCTCCAAGGTCAGGCTGCTTTGATTTTGCACATACCCAGTCCCTGTATGAATATAGCTCTTCACCTCAGAACTGACGGAATACCTACCCGCCACTGGCGCCAGCCCCTATTCCAGGTTTTGGGAACAGGGAATGAGAAAGTAGACAGCAGCCAGTCTCTTGAGCAAGAACGTATTCCAAAAACTCCATGTAGTATATTTGCTTGTACTTCTGGGAAATGCCACTCTAACACTGGACAGGACAGGACAGCTTAATGGCATCCCTGGTCAAAAGACAGTGGATACTGGGATTCAACCAACATTCTCTCCCACAGTGGTTAAGGATCATAAGCTTTAGAACACATACACACATGTGCTCATGTATGAGCATTCTTCAGAATCATTGGGTGCTCACATGTGAGAAAATGTTACTAAGGTCAAGTGTAGTCTTTGATGTTAAGGAAATCTGAGTCTGATTCTAGCTCTACTGATTATCATATCTCTGGGTCTTGAAAGCACTAACTTTCATAACTGTAATTTTTTTTTTTACCTAATAGTATACTTTGAGGGGGAAATTAAAATTTGGTTTACTTTGTGAAAACACAGGATTTAACTAAAATCTTTGGAATTTCCCAAGGGATTGGGGTACCTTTATATACATGAGCCCCTCCCCCAGTTCATACATGAGTTTATAGTAACGAGATGTAGGTGATTAGAGGGGTGTCTTTTGTTTGAATCCTGTGATTATCATCCCACCCTTCTGAACTCTTGGGAGGGAGGGGTGCCTAAGAGTCAGTTCAGTCATGGGTTCAGTGACTGGATAGTAATAACACCAAAGCTTGGTGGTCTTTCTGCATGGTGAGTATACTAATGTGCCCAGAGAATGCCACCCCTGATTCCACAGGGAGTGTGTATGGGACCTCTTCACTTGAAACCCTCCCCCAGCCAGTCCTACATGTCTCTTGTCTCTTCATTTGCTTAGTTCTGATTTGTATCCTTTATAATAAAACCAGAGTCCTAAGCACAGGGCTTTTCTGAATTCTGTGAGCTGTTCTCATAAATTATCAAACTAGAAAGGATCAAAGGAACCCCCAAGTTTACAACAAGTCATCAAGAAGTGTGGGCAGACCAGGTATCCCAAGTAGAACTAGTATCTGAATTTGGAAGAGCCTTTCAAAAAGCTGAACACCTACTTGTTAGTTTTGAACCAATTTTAGCTGACTGAAATGAGCTGCAGGGCCCTGCTTGGCACCAGAATATATGTAAAACATTTAGAAACTATCTACCTAGTCATGTGATCGTTGACATCTATTGTCAACGTGACAGAGTCACTTAGGAGATGAGCCTCTGAGGGCCACTCTCTACATCTGGGCATGCCCTTGAGGGATGCTTTTATTAGGTTAATGGACCTGGGAAGACCCTCTCTAACTGTGGGCAGCACCGTTCCATGGGTCTAAGGTCCTGGGCTAAATAAAAAGGAAAAGTCAATTGGAGAACTGGCTTTCTCTGTTTGTCCCTGAGAGCAGGTCTAGCACGATTAGCTGCCTTCCGCTCCAGCCACCCATGTCTTCTCCTTGATGAACCGTACTCTTATTTCCTTGAATTGCTTTGGTCAGCGAATTTTGTCACAGTAAGAAGACATGTAACACACATGATGAGAGCTAAGTAAAAGCTAAGTTCTAGTGTCACTTTTGATCTTTTCATCATCATTGTTATCATCACTTACTCAAAATACTGGAACATGAATTGGCAATATTTCACTATTATGTGACACCTGTTTCAATCAGAATTGTATGCGGCATCTCTAATTTCTTTCTAGTAATAGAAAGTGAGGAGCTGCCCTACCCAATTACAGAACCAACACGAACCTACTATTCTAGATAGCCTGTCCTCAGCTGAGCAATAAACAGTCTTTAGTTTAAGCAGCCCACCCTACTCCCCTTGCAAAGTACACAAGAGATGAGGCCTGTCTTTGCAATCACTGGTACAGGTGGATTTTCATTCAAGCCAGGAAGGACCTAGTGTTTAGATTCTGAGGACTGCTACGGAGACAAAGGGCAGGAGTCCCCACTTACAAGCTCACCCTTGCCTAGCTAGTCAAGGGATGAGCTTTATAGCAAAGAATAATTATCCAGAGTTGGACAATACAGTCCTGGGGAAGGTTTTTCAAATGTGTGAGTCTAGGAGGAAAACATATGGGATTTGAAGTCTGATAAATCCGTGTTCAAAGCGAGTCTGTCACTAGCTGACTATATAATTAACAGTGAAATTTTCTCCTCTCTGAATCAGCTTTCCTCTTCTGTAAAACTGGGTTCTAATGAGCCTTCCTCGAGGTTGGGAAGAAACAACGGAGACACCAGCAGGGGTCTTCTTGCTGCAGTGCCTGGCGCCCTGATAAAGCGGCTGGATGCATTTCCCACCTTTCTTCCCTTCCCGGAGAGAGGCCATGGGGGTGGGGTGAGGGCAGTGCTTCTACTCACCATTTTAAAAGCCCAGGGCAGAAAGCTTTTGGGGGTCAGGTTACCGCCTGTTCCTTTCCTGAAAGGCAAGTCTTATATTACAGTTACTGTAAACATCTCCAAACACCGCAGGCAGAAAGATCAAGGAGATTTGCAGTTCTCCGAGGACCTGAGGTGCCCCATGACCATTTGGATTTCAGGGCTTGATGGCAGTCTCTCATGGGAGGGACTTCTTTCTCCATATATCTCTTTAGAAGATAATCTGACCTTGATACTTTATCCCCTCCCCCCCTAATTTGTCTTTTTGTACGATAGAATAGCATTTTTCTGCCGCTTTCGCGTTTGGGGAATATTTTTGTTGAGTATTTTGCCACAAGGAATAGGACTGTACTTTTCTAATAGTAAAAAGTGTTTTATCTAGCCAGAGCTTTCAGCCCCTCTTCCTCCATCTCTAGCGGATGCTAAATTTCTAACCGCCAGAGACGACTGAGGTAGCCATGACTACAGAGTACAAGGTCACGGGCAGCTCTCTGTGTAGTACCATAAGACAGAGAAAGGAGAGAGCCTTCAGAGGAGTGCGACACTGATGCTCTGTGATGTACCAGACTCAGAAACACCACTAGGCTAACACTGGTCAACCATAAGCCTGTATTTGTATTTAAGAATGTGTGCAAATGTTGATGATAAGAATGTGTTTTCCAATAGTTCCACTACCTAGAAAAACAGAGACTAAATAAGTGGATAGCCCATAAAGAGCTAGTTAACCTGGGCTGAGGTCAATTGCTTGCTGTGCAGACATGAAGACCCAATTCATAAAGCCTTGTGTGGCTGCCTGCACCATAAGCCCAGTGCTGGGGAGGTGGAGTCAAGAGACTCCCTGGGGTTCCTTGGTCAGCCAGTCTAGCTGAATAGGAGAGCTTCAGGCTCACTGAGAGACTGGGTCTCAAAATATAAGGTGGAGAAGTGACTGAGAAAGACAACAATAACCTCTAGCCGTTGTATGCATGTGTATGCAAACATTTGCACACCCCACATGCATGCACACACACGCACAGAAAGAATTAGTTAACTATTGCATTCTATGTTGGAGATCACCATTTAATCATTAAAAATGAAATTGTAGCCAGGTGTGTCTGTGCTCACTCACAGTTTCAGCACTTGGGAGACAAAAGCAGAAGCAACTCACATTCAAGGCTAGCCTGAGATACATAGTAAGATTCTGTTTCCAAAAAGAATGCCACCTGAAATCCTTTTTAAAAATAAAGCCGTAGAGCCGGGTGTTGGTGGCGCAGGCCTTTAACCCAGCACTCAAGAGGCAGAGGCAGGTGGATCTCTGTGAGTTCGAGAACAGCCTGGTCTACAGAGTGCATGTCAGGTCAGGCTCTAAAGCAATACAGAGAAACCCTGTCTTGAAAAACCAAAAAAAAAAAAAAAAAAGCTGTAGAAATACATTTACATATTAGCAATCTATATGTGTAAAACATAAGAGTGTGGGACAGTCTCATTTTATGAAAAGGATGAAACTACACAGTTTTTAAATGTATTCTATGAATATGGTAACAAAACTATCTAAAAGAGCATCACTAAAATGCAAATGAAAGGCGGGCATGGTGGCACATGCCTGTGCTCTCCGGATTGGGAAGCTGACACAGGAGGATAGCTCCAAGTTCAAAGCTAACCTGAGCTACCTTGAGAGTATGGAATCCAGGACTAAATAACAAGATTGTTTCTAAATTAAAATGACAAATGATACAATTAGAGTCGGGTTTGTTTTCTTTTTTTTTCTGGATCATGGTTTCCAGTTTTCAATTATTGCACAGGTGTTAATTATTTGGAAAATAATAACCTTCGATCATCATAGTAGGCTTGATGAGATATAAGGGAAGCATAATAAGAGTTTACAGTGGAAAAAAAAACAGTACGCAAGGAGGCAAAATAGGAGAAGAGACAGAATGGGAGAGCAAGCCTCAACTCGCATCCATACGCAACTCACCTCCAGACATGAATCATGGGCAAGCCACGTACTTTTCTCTGCAATTCTTTTCTGTTAAAAAGCATAATGTCTTTCCACACCTCAATATGCTGCCACTAAGACTGGGTGCATAGCTTCGACATGTTCTGGGTCACAGGCAAATCTCAGGTAGTGTCAACACTCTGGGTTTCCACTACTGATGTGAGCAATGGGTTTGCTGGAGAATTTGTTGAGACTTTCTGTTTACTTGCTATTATTAGATTATACTCTGGAAATTTTTCCACGCATCATGGAGAGAGGATTCTCAGCGGGAACTCCTAAATTGGTAATCATTTCCATGAGGGCCAGAGTAGCCGTTTTGCTTTTTGCTTCTCCGTGAAAACGGAGGTCTTTGATAATTGTTCCTGTCATCATTCAGTTTTTCGGTACAGGCTCCATGAAAGCGTGAGTATGGCTTTTGCAAAGTATGGCTTCTGGTTAGAGAGCACTGTAATTCACTGAAAAGGAAGCTAGGAGTTTGTGGTGACTTTTAAGACAGTGTGTTGGCAACTGAGGAGAAGTTAAGTTATAAAACACAGAAACGCGCCCAAGATTTTCAGGCTGGTTTTCAGCTTGTCTGGCCTTTGTAACTTCTCATTGATACTCCACAGTTTACACTCAAACCTTTGCAATGTCTAATGACATGGGAAAATGTTCATCTAATCATTTAATTCAAATTAATAAACCTGACATGGAGCATCCAAGACTGAATAAGGGACAACACTAATAAGCTGACAGTGTGCTTCTGAGAGTCTCCTCCTGATTAGTTCTGCTCTGTGCACACTTCCACGTCTGCAGAAAACTGGAATACTTATTCTGAGAATCATTGTCAGGTGCCTAATTAGGTTGCATTTTCAATCTCGGTTTAATCATGGGTTAAGTAGGTGGTCCTTGACTTGACATTCAGTGCAAGCAAAGCGCTAAAATAAAAATGGTGCATGCGTCTCCCCAGAAGCCCCTGCCTGGCTCCTTTGTATTCATAGCTTGCAGTAGCTATAGTAACCAGAATTTAAGACACAAACACACAAAATCAAAGTCCCAGGCTGATGAGACAGCTTTCAAGTGGCTTTGTTCCACATCTAAGATTTTCCTTCCTCATTTTGAGTCATATTTCACCCCCAAATACTCAAGGGACTAGTGTGTATCTTGAGGTGGACAGACCAATGTCTGTAGGAACAAAAAGGCAGGGGCAGGCTAGAGACCGGCTGCATTTGGACCACCTGCCTGTTAGAAAGAAAAATAAGATGCCCGCGTCCAGTGTGGTTCAGGACATTGCATCCTGCTGGCAAAGAAAGAGGCCGGCCTGCAACAGCTGATGCATCATATGAGAGGTGCCCCTCCATAAAGCAGAGATGGGGTCAAGTCTTACCGCTGACTGGTCGCAAATTCACCATAACCTTTCTGGGCTAGGGAGGGATGGAGTGTGACTTCTGCATTTAGACTGAAAGAAAAAAACCATGATTTTTCATGTATTGACGTCTGCACGAACAGAGATTATAAGAGCAAAGGGGGAGGGGCACCATGTACAGGAAATACATTGGGGCAGCAATCTTTAAATATTCTACTTTATCTTATTTATTTCTAAAGCAAATATGTGCAGCATGTTCAAATTAAAGAAGTGATAGGTGGTGACTACTCCATTTGGGCAGTGCATTTCTCCAACATAAAGGGACACTAATCAATCATATTGAAGGCTCACTCACAACCCTAATAGCACACTCGTCAGCATGCCAGTGATTAAGAATAAGTAGCTCATCTCCAAACTGAGGGAGATAGAAGCCCCATCTCCCCATCTCCTTCTTGGGACATTATATATGCCATTACACTACAGGGCATAGTGCCTAGACTAGGATATTATTTTTTAATTCCTATCTATCTATCTACCTATCTATTTTATATCCTGACCACATTTTCTCTTCCCTCCTTTCTTCCCATTCTCTCCCTCCTCTCTGTGTCCCCATCTGTTTGTCTGTTTCTGTTCAGAAAGGGGGAGGCCGTATCAACAAAGCATGACATATCAAGTTGTGTATCTCCCCTGTTGTAGAATATTATTTTAAGATGTATTACATTTGTTTTTGCTGTGGAACATTTGTTTAATGATACAAAGATGTATTGTATTCTTTTGTGTTGCATTTGTTTAACTCTGTAAAGCTGTGTTACTTTGCCTGTCTCAAACACCTGATTTAATAAGAGCCGAATGGCAAGAGAAAGGCTAATTGGGGATGACAAGCAGAGAGAATAAATAGGAGAAATCTGGGGAAAGGGATGTCTAGGAGCAAGAGAACGAGGAAGACTCAGGGGGTCAGCTGCCCAGCCATGGAATAAGAACAACAACAACAAAAATGTGCATAGGACAAAGATAAAAGCCCAGAGGCAAAAGGTAGAAGGGATAATTTAAACTAAGCAAAGCTGGCAAGAAATAAGCCAAGCTAAGGCTGGACATTCATGAGAAGAACAAGACCCCATGTGTGATTATTTGGGAGTTAGATGGTGGGCCCCCCAGAGAGACTAAGGGTAAAAACAACCCACAATATTCCCCCTAGTATTCAGGCTAGCCAAGGCAATTCAGTATGAGGAATAGATTCCCAAGAGATATAGCCAAAGTACTAGGGACAGCCCCCATTCCCACTGTTGGGAGTCCCACAAGTAGACCAAGCTACGTAACTGTCACATATATCTAGAGGGCCTAGGTTGGTCCCATGCAAGCTCCCTGGTTGCTGGCCTAGACTCTGTGAGTTCCTATGAGTCAGGCTAGTTGTTTCTGTGGGTTTTCTTGTGATGTCCTTGACCACTTTGGCTCTTACAGTCCTTCCTCTCTCCAGCAGGATTCCCCAAGCTCAGGCTGATGTTCGGCTGTGGGTCTCTGCATCTGTTTCCATCAGTTACTAGATGAAGGCTCTCTGATGACAGTTGGAGTAGTCACGAATCTGATCACAGGAGAGGGCTAGTTCAGGCTAATTTAGGAGTCTTAGCTGGGGTCATTCTTGTGGATTCGTGGGAGTTTCCCTTGCATCATGTTTCTACCCGGCCACAAACTGACCCCCTTTTCCAGTCATCTCTTTCAGTATTCTGCTCCTTCATCTACCTGCAGCCTGATCCCTCAAGTTCCCATGCCCACCCACCCCCAGTCCAGCCAGGAGATCTCCTCTATTTCCCCTTCCCAGGCAGATCCGTGAGTCCCCCTTAGGCCCTCCTCCTTACCTAGCCTCTCTGGGTCTAAGGAATTGTAGCATGGTAACCCTTTACTTTGCCTAGGGTGGGGTATTTTTATTTATAAACCCTCAGCTAAAGACAAACTAGTCATTCTCAATATGTTTCTTGAAAAGTTGGTTGTTTTGGCTAGCATGTGTACCCAGAGGAAATATTGCATTCAAAATACTTGCTTTTAACGTGGTGGTTCCTTTCTATATGAAGTCAGAATGTTTTGTGGTAGATTAAGTCCACAAATTGAAAAGGGAATGAATACATTTGAGCTTTTATGACTTACTCTGTCAAAAGAATACCCCTAAGAAGCCCTGAAATAAAACCTGTTTGATGCCTCAGGGAAAGGTTTAATGATTAATGGTTTGAGAAAGATTACTATGTATAATGTAATAATTCATTAATCAGATGTAGGAAAATTCATGATATCGCTTAGTTAACAAAGATCTTAACTGCAATCCATTTCAAAATAAGTTGAACCAAAAACCCTATGATATGTGACTAAAACATATTTTAAAAATATGACTCTTAACACAAATGTTCCTGAGCTCCATTCTATGGATGAGAGCTCTAGTCCAGTTACATGGAGACACAACTTGGAGGAAAAAAATCCAAATTCTATAACTTTCCTGTATGTTTGAAGTGTCTCTGATAACATTTAGCCCTGAAAAGTTGAATGTGTGAGTTTACCTCCATAGCCAATGCCTACATAAGGCCCAGGCAAGGTGAGACACCAAGGGATTCCATTCTGTTTCCTTCATCTGCTATGTTGGAATAAACTCAGGAAAATAACAACAGCAGTTAAAGAGGTACATATCTGGAAAATGCTTCTTCTTCTGTTTTTTAACTTTAGTTTGTAGACTAGTTCAATGCTATTTCTCAGTGAGAATTAAGAAAAGCAGATGCTGTTGAATGCAACCATAAACAAAATGTCTGTAGCTAAGAACTGTGCTCATAAAAATGAATTTGATGCTAGTTATGGTCACTCCTTTAATCCCGCTGAAGAGGCAGAGGCTGGTGAATCACTGTGCTTTTTGAAGCCAGCCTGGTCTACATAGCAGTTCCGGGCCATCTAAAGCTGAAGATAGTGAGACCTTGTCTTAATAAACAAACTTGTAAAGTTTGTTTGTTTAATAAACAAACAAATAAATAGGAACTTTATGCTACAAGTTACTATTCCATGAGCACTTTAGACACTTACCAGGCTGGAAACAAACCCATGTCAAGGCTGGCTCTGAGGAAAGGCTGAACTCAAAAGCAAAACATCACCCTAAGAATATCAACTTCTCACTGCAAAGATGGGAGAGTTAGGTGAGCTGGGTACCAAACTTCCTCGAGAGCTGAATATTACTTTTGTTGTTGTTGTTCTTTTGAGACAGTGTTTCTCTGTGTAACCACCCTGGCTGTCTTGGAACTCAATCTGTAGACCAGGCTGGCTTCAAACTCACAGAGATCCACCTGTCTCTGCCTCCTGAGTTCTGGGATTAAAGGCACTGGTAAATACTACCTATTTGATCCTCCAGAGCATCAAAGCAAAAGCTTGGGGCTCTGAGAGACCTAATAGTAACATATAATTGTGATCTTAGATGAACTGCTTAATCTCTCTGAACCTCAGTTTCTTTTCTATAAATCAATGCATTTTTTTTGAGAAATGACTCTAAGAATAAAAAGTACCTACTTAGCACTGTGCCAGGTCCATGCTAAGCCCTCTCCCTTGGTAATCAATTTTGATCCCTGCCATTTACCGTTCTGCCTTGAGTGGACACATAAATATGAAGACTGTTCTTTTACTTATCAATACTTGCTGAATATTTTATCATTTGCTGATGTTTTATTCTGATCTTTGCACAATAGAAAAAGAATCACAAAGCAATGACATAGCATTATTGTAAAGCTAAAAATATACCTATTTCAGTAGGATATTTGTTTGAGTTCTCCAAGTGTAGAAATGCACATAAAGCATGTTCCAGAGGTGGACAAACATGCAGTCATTCTTTACAACACTAATTTTTTAAAGATTTTATTTATTTATTATGTATACAGCACTCCATGTATGTCCACAGGCCAGAAGAGGGCACCAGATCTCATTACAGATGGTTGTGAGCCACCATATGGTTGCTGGGAATTGAACTCAGGACCTCTGGAAGAGCAGCCAGTGTTCTTAACCTCTGAGCCATCTCTCCAGCCGCTACAACACTAATCTTGATGTGCTTTGGAGAGTTAAAATTTTAGAATCACAGCTGCAAGAGTTGAGGAAGAAAAACAAACTAAAGAAATAAAATAATCTTACCTCAGGACAAAACTAATGAAGCCCATTCCTATGGCATAGATTTTCATGCTTCCTTAGACATGTACAGGGGAGGAATATACCCAAGGCCCAAATAGCTGAGAGTGAGATAAGCAAGGAGGCCTTATGGAAAAAGGGGGACAGTGAGAAAAATACAAAGACTAAATTCCTTTTCATCAGTCTGGGGAGGAAAGTGACTGTCCCCCATTTCCTGAGTGCTTTGGATGCACAACATTATATGACCAGAGAGCGTGGGGTTCTTTCTGGTGTGTGTGTATTAAAGAACAATCTTTGCAGAATCATAACTCTCATATAAAGTAAGTCCATCTGCCATATTGGAATAAGCTCAGTAAAATCATGGCAGCAGTTAAAGAGGTACATGTATGGAAATGTGCATGTGTTGAATGCTGTTTTGTGTTGAGCATTACACTCTTCCTCTATCATAGAAGTGTTAGATTCTGCAGTCTGGGATGTTTACATTCTACTGAATGAGGTCGGTGGGATAAGAGTCATGGTGACATTACCTAGAAAAGTCCCAGAATTTAACTTTGTCTTCAGTTGATTTTCAGAAAAGGTACCAAGTCAGTTCAAGAATCATCATCTGCTGGTATTGAATGCCTTTGATCTCAGCATTCAAGAGGCAGAAGAAGGTGGGTCTCTAGGAGTTTGAGGCCAGCCTGTTCCACACACCAAGTTCCAAGACAGCAAGAGCTACACACAGAGTTCAAAAAAAGTCATATCAACAAATGATATTGGAACAAATGTGTATTTACAAACAAAGAAAGAATGAAATTGGACTCCTATCTCATACCATATGCAAAAATTAACTGAAAAGTGGTGAAAGAGAGCACCCTAACCTAGATAATCTCTCACAGGCGTGCCAGAGTCTTGTGTCTTACATGATGCCAGAATGTGTCAAGTTGATAATTAACACTAACCATCACAAAGCTCTAATTTCCCCTCTGACTGCATTTGGAGCTGAGCCTTTAAGGAAAGAAATGATAGCAAATGAGCCTGTAGGGTAGGACCCTTAGCTGAAAGGATTGGTGTCTTTATAAGGAGGAGCCCCCCAAAGACATCTCTTTCTAGTTAACACACTTTGGTCATGTGAGAACAGAGCGAAAAGACAGCCACCTAAATGACGCAAAGAAGGGTCATACCCAAACCCAACTCTGCTCTAGCATCTTCATCTGGCCTTCAGAACCAAGGAAAAATATCTTTGTGTTGCTTAAGTCATCCATCCTCTAATAGTTTGTTATGGCATCCTAGAAGATTAATGTCTTATGTTAAGCAAGGTTTCTTAGTTACCATCACAGCAGCACAAGCAACCAAAGAAAACTAGGTAAGTTAGACGTCATTGAAATTAAATATCTTTGTACTTCAAAGGAAGTCATCAAGAAAGTGAAATGACAACCCATGCAACGGAAGGAAAGGAATTAAGAGTCAGATAACTCTGACAAGGAGTTTGTATCTGTGATATGAAAAGAACTCTTGAACAGACATTTCTCCAGAGAAGACATATAAATGGCCAATAAACACATGAAAAGATGTTTGACCTTCTCAAGTCATTAAGGAACTGCAAATGAAAACCATAATTCAATACCCCATCACACAAAGTAGCATCACTCTAATTTTAGAAACAGACAATAACAACTGTGGGACAGGATGTGGAAACACTGGAGCTTTTGTACACGGATGGGACGGGGGTGGGGTGGCGGAGGGTAATGGAAACTGGTACAGCCACTCTGGGGAGCTGCAGCAGTTCCTCAAACATCTAAACAGAGTTGCTATCTGACCCAGAAATTCCACCCCTAGGTATTTACACAAAATAAATGAAAACATCTGTCTAGACAAAAACTGTACACAAGTGTTTATACCAACATTGTTCATTATAGTTCCAAAGTGGAAACCACCGTGATGTCCATCAACTTGTGAAAGGATAAACACATGCCAAGACATCTAAAGTGTTGAAACTTGGCACAGCACCTATGGATCTTGAAAATACTATGCAGAATAAATAAAGTCAGTCACAAAATGTCACATATTGTAAGATTTCTCTTTTTGTAAAATGTCTACAATAGCCAAAGCCCAGAGAAAGAAAGTTGATTGGAGGTTGCTCTTGGGGTAAGGATAATAGACAGTCAACAGTGAGTCCTAATGGGGATGGGACTTCTCAAATGCCGCCAAATTAGATCCCAGCGATAACTGTGTACCGAGAAGCCACTTTAAGCATGTGAATTTTAAGCTCTGTGTGGCATTTCTCAATAAAAGTGTATTGTACACGAGTACGGGAAACGAGGGGCATGTTTGGATGAGAAGTGTGCAAGCTTTACAGAGATCCTGACATTTAATCTGTGCATTAAAGTGTGGAGAGAAGAGTTTTACATAGAGAAAGATGAAAGGGCCTGGCATGTGAACTCCAGGTGTTTGAGAGACGCCTGACAAGCATGCGATGTAGCTGGAAGGTTAGTGCAAACGAGACTAGGAAGTAAAAAGAAGGCTTGACTCAGCCAGAGTGTTGGCAGGAAGAGAAAAGCAACTGAAGAGGAGAAACTTGATTGACAATATAATAAAGAGATTATCCGCAGAGGTGTGAGCTGAATTACTGGGGACCCAAAGGGGATGGTAAAGCTTGCCTGGAACCAGCAACATCCTAAGTCATTATGAACCAGTGGCCTGATAGAACTAATAAAAGAGAAAATGACCAGAACTCAGTGAGTACCGTAACTGCAGGGAAGAGCCCAGTCTGTATGGATCTTAGGAATAAACACCATTGTGAAATATCAGAGACAAAGAGCCCAGGGAAAATATAGGAAGGCTTCTTTCTCTCCTACCATCCTCCTCCTGCCCCTCGCAGAAGGCAAAGGCCCCGTTGACAATGTGCAAACAGGTCAGCATCCTGCAGCAAAGAGCTGGGGAACTAGCAGAATCCTGAAGAGTGGATCTGGAGAAAAGCAGCTCAAGGCCAGAGCATAAAAGACTCGAGTATCTTGCCAAGAAGTCTGGACTTTGTCCTGTAGACAGGAGGAAACCATAAAAGGACTTTAGCTGGGAAGTGACTG
Source organism: Mesocricetus auratus (assembly GCF_017639785.1). NCBI lineage: Eukaryota > Metazoa > Chordata > Mammalia > Rodentia > Cricetidae > Mesocricetus > Mesocricetus auratus. Next base: position 44,796,198 of record NW_024429186.1, on the reverse strand, counting down.
CAGAGTGACGGTTTGTGGGGAGAATGCCTAAGCCACTGACTCTCAAAGCCTGGTCCCCAGGCCCAGCAGCATCTGGAAAGTTGTCGGCAAGGCTAACCCTCGGGTGCCACCGAGACCTGCTGGATCGGAAGTCATGGGACTAGAGCAGGCAATGTGTGTTTTGACTATACCTTTCTGTGTATCCTAGGGCTAGAACATCATTCTGTGAACCACGGGAGCAGAAAGACTACCGGAACACAGAAAGCACGTGGGATTTGATTGTGACCCTTGGGTAGACTTCGATAGTCACTTGGAGAAAGTGAAGCAAATGCTACAGCCCCAAACCGTACCTTACCACTGGGAGGCACAAAGTAAGACAAATCAATATGTCAGTACTGATACACACTTTAAGATTTGGAGTGAACTGACTCTTGTTGAATATAGCCTCCTTTCTCTCTTTGAGAAAGGATTACATGTGAAATATCACTTGCCCTGTCAAGGAACCAGGCATTCTGGCAAAAGCAATCATATCTGAAAAGAACCTATGTATTGAAAATTAAGAGATTGACTAAAAAAAATCACGGTAAATCTGAAAAGTAGTATCATGTAAATGTTATAATTAAGATTCATTAGAATTCTGTCACTTAGACATCAAACAATATAGTTAGCGTCTGCATTTATAACAGCATAGACATAAACTGGGAGGATATACAGTAAATGTTAATAATTATCTCTAGTTGATAAAACTACATGAGCATTACTTTATTCTTTTAATTTATTTGCATTTTAATATTTTTCATAATGAATATTCTTTTTGAGAAAAGAAATAAGAGTGTAAGCATAGACCTGTAATCCCAGCTATTTGGAAGCTGTGGCAGGAGGATGGCAAGTTTAAGATCTGCCTGGGCTGTCGACTGAGCCAAAGGTCAGTCTGGGTAAATTATTCAGACCCCGTCTTAAAATAATACTTAAAAAAAATACGTAAAATTGGGGCTAGAGTTCAGTGAGAAGGTTTGCCTAACCTGAATGAAGAACTATGACAACTATGTCAACATTTAAGTGCTTAAATATGAAATCATATACTTACAACATCTCAAATAAAATTGGCATTAACAGTTTAAAAAGGGTTGAAATGGGCAGATATATGTAAATTATGTGCCAGTGGGTAAGTAGAACAAAGAACTTCTCAACTTAAGTTGTTGAAATTGGCTAGAGAAATGGCTCACAGGGTAAAGGTGCTTGCAGCCTCAACCAGACAGCCTGAGTTGGAGGCCCAGGATCCACAACGGAAGGAGAGAACCAACACCTAAAGGTTGTCTTCTAGCCTCCAATGCGCACATATGCATTCACACCTGTACCTGTACACAAATGCACACTAAATAATAAATACTTTTTTAAAGTGTTGTAGGGGCTGGAGAGATAGCTCAGGAGTTAAGAGCGCATGCTGTTCTTGCAAAGGTTTGTAGCACCCATACTGGACCGCTCTTAACTACCTATAACTCTAGCTCCACAGGATCCAACACCCTCTTCTGGTCTCCACAGGCACTGCATTCATAGGTATACATAACCACACACAGACATGCACAAACATAATTAAAAATGAAAATAAAATCTCTTAAAATCTATAAAGAAAGCATGATTGTATTATAAATAAAGAAAAAACTAATCTTACCAGTAAATATGAAAAAAATCAAACAGTATATAGTTTAAATTTCTCTGGTCAACTTGTAATAATAAGATTAAAAAGAGCAATCAGAGCTTTGTGATAACATGGAAAATAGATTGTTTTTATAAGGGGTTTTTAGGAGTAAAAATAGTTATAGAACTCTTGAATGGAAATTTCTAAACATGTTTTGAAACCCTTAAAATGTAGTCTTTGGCCACATAGGAACTATTTCTGAGATTATAATTAGAAAATTATATATAAAAAGAAGTATATAATTAGTTAATAAAAATTGAAAAACTCGCTTAGCCCCATTACAAATCTAATAATGTAAAATAATATGGTATCTTTTATCTAGAAGTCAACAACTTTATTTTTCCAATAGCAAGCTTTGGCAAAATTTTGGAAGTGATATATATAATTTATATTGCCAACAGATAGCTACATACACAGACTGGAAGATAAATATGATACCACCTATTTTTCAATTGCCAAATTTAATTCTTTTACCCAATATTTTTGTCCTGTCACTGGGTATTTAGAAAAAAACACATGCATTCAGAAAGAGAAATACAAATGACATACACATTGATTTTAGAGAGATGTCTCAGTGGTGAAGAACACTTGTTCTTGTAAATGACTTGGGTTCAATTCTGCAGACATGCATGGAGACTTACAAGTTCCTGGGGATTCAATGCCTCCTTCTGACCTTCAGGGGTACCAAACATACATGTGGGACACAGATATGTGTGCAAACAAACATTCATACACACAAAATAAAATAAAGAAGTCTTTTTAAAAATAAAGAGATAACTTTAAAGAGGCATACATATTACTTATAATATATAAATCCATTGTGTGTGGAGGTCAAGAAGTAGGTTATATTTTCCATATGTAGGAAATTGGTGGATAAGAGATGGTAAAGTCATAACATCAGGGAAATAAATTGACTTAAAGATAACTGGATGAAAATAAATCTAAAAACATCACGGAATAAGAAGAACAAACTACAGAATGGTGTAACTAGGACAATATTATTTCTGTAAAACAGTACAAGGTGTCCCTAAATGTTTTAACACATGTGTTGTACAAATAGATAATATAAGGTATGGGGCTCAGTGATATTGAACATACTTTTAACATGTTCCAGGCCCTGGCTCAACTCCACAGCACCACTAAAAATTCTTCAAAGTTCTTAAATGGAGGGTTAATCAAATGATACCATAGGAAAACTGTAACTAAAACAACATAGAGGTCAAGGGCTACGTCTCAGCAGGTGGCCTAGTTTCCTTGCTGTTGCTGTAATAAAGCACTCTGACCTAAAGCAGCTTAGGGGAGGAAAGGGTTTATTTGGCTTACACGGCTAGGTCACAGTACATCACTGAATGAAGTCAGTGCAGGCAGGGAAGGGAAAGAAGGAAACCTGAAGTGCTGGCTCACGCTCTAGTTGGCTTAGCCCCATCCTCAGGTGCTTTATTACCCCCCTGGACCACCTATTGTACCAGCCACAGTAGCATGGGCCCTCCTACATTGGTTACCAACTAAAACAACCCCTCCCACACATGCCCAACAGCCGACAAGATGAAAACAGTCACTAAACTGAGATTCTTTTTGTTGGTGACTCTAGGCAGTGCCAAGATGACCATGATGCTAACGAGGACAGCAGGTTACAAAGAAAGCACTCGCCTCTCAAACCCGATGGTCAGAGTTCAGTCCCTGGAACCCACATTACAACAGCAACAACAAACAGAGGCAGTGGAATGTATCTGTAATTCCAGGGATTCTGAGGCGAGACAGGAAACAGAGACAAAGTCTGAAAGAAGGTCCTAGGCCAGCTAGCCTGGAGCCAGCAGCAGACAGCAAGATCACCTTGTCTCAGGGAGGTGTCCAGTGTCGGTCAGTCTGGAAAGTCACCCTCTGACTTTCACAATCGCATGCTTACACACACAAACACACACACACACACACACACTAATAATTAAAAAAGTGAAATAGAGGCAGACGTTTGTAAACTTACTGTAAAGTTTGAGGTCATTATTAAAGTTTAAGAAAGGCAGCTACAAAAACTAAGGTTATTAGGGAATCATTTAAAAGTGAGCATCTGACAAATCGGTTTAAGGGTAACTTTCTGTTTATTTGTACTTTCTAACTTATATAAAGAGAGTTTTATCAATGGAAAAAAAAAGTTAAAGTTAATGAACAAAACAAAAACTCCCGTGTGAAGAGAAAATAAAGGTCGGTAGCAAAACTCACCTCCTGTGAGGCTCTCTGTGTCTCCATTTAGCACACACACTGCTCTCATTTTATAAACACTTGCCCAGAAGCTCTTCCTTCCCACGAGCGGACACTCTGAATTCCATGCTGCCCAGGCAAATCCTCCAATGGGCAAGAGAAACTGAACACAAGTTTGTGGTAAAAGGCAAGGCAGGGCACAAAGTTAGGGGTTCCATGTGTGGGAACCTGGGCTCCAGTCCTCACCAGTATTTATTCCTGACTTGTAAAGAGGGAGGCCACTTGACTCAGAAACAGCAGAAATGTTTGTTAAAACTGAGCCTCCATGTCAGGTGTGGTGGCACAAACCTTTAATCCCAGTATTCAGGAGCCAGAGGCAGCTGGATCTCTGTGAGTCTGAGGGCAGGCTCATCAGCACAGTGAATTCCAGGCTAACCTGGACCACACAGTGAGACCCTGTCTCAAAAAATTAATGCTGCTGATGCTGATGGTGATGTGATGATGGTAAGAAGAGAGTAAGGAAGAAGGAAAAAGGAGTAGGAGGAGGGGAAGAGAAGGAGGAAAAGGAGAAAAACAGGAGAGGAAAAGAAGAACGAAGGAGGAGGATAAAAGGAAGAAAAGGAGGAGGCGAGGAAGAAGAAGAAGAAAAGAAGAAGAAGAAGAAGAAGAAGAAGAAGAAGAAGAAGAAGAAGGAGAAGGAGAAGGAGAAGGAGAAGGAGAAGGAGAAGGAGAAGGAGAAGGAGAAGGAGAAGGAGAAGAAGAAGTTGTTGTTATTGATCTAGTGAGCATGGCAGTGCATACCTGTAATCCTGTAATCCTAGCACTTGGGAAGCTAAGGAAGATCATAAATTCAAGGATATCTAAATTGCACAGAATACACAGTATCCTGTTAGGTTTCTATTGCTGTGACTAAGACTACAACAAGGAAAAGTTTATTTCATTTCACAGCTGGCCATCACTGAGGGAAGTCAGGGCAGGAACTCAGAGCAGGAATCTGGAGGTCAGAACTGATGCAGAGGCTATAGAGAAATGCTGCTTATTGGTTTGCTCACTCAAGACCAACTTCCCAGGTGTGGCACCACCCACAGTGGTTTTGGCCCTCCCACATCACTCATTAATCAAGAAAATGCCCAATGAACTTGCCCACAGGCCAATCTGGTGGAGGCATTTGCTCAACTGAGTTTCCTCTTCCTAGGTGACTCTAGAATGTGTTACATTCACAAATAAAATAAAAACAAAAAAACCAACAACGACCAGGACACTGTTGTTCAGGACTGCATGAGCTACACAACAAGATCCTGCCTCAGGAAATAAATGTGATGAATTAACTAATTGATTAGTTTTGAAACATGGCGCTCCCCACTAGGCCTGGCCCCCAGATCTCTGCACCCCCACAGATCCCTTTGCATACTGAAACATGAAAACCTTTGTCAGAGACTAACCATCAGGTTGTGTTTAGTCAGAAACATGGGTTCCTCAGACTGCAAAGCACAATATGCAATGGTGCCGAGGGCCGGCTTTGAAAAGTCCAAGCACCAGAGAGATGGAACCTACTGTTCTTGCTTCCTCTCCTGAGGAAGAGCCTTGGCCCTTTAAAGAAGACCAGAGCAGAAGGAAGTGCTCCCGGAGCACATTTCAAGCACCCCCAGATAGAGAAGCTTGGACTGGAGAATTCCTCTCAATCCAAACCACAGAGGAGGCAGCCCAGGGCCAGGCCTCCTGAGTGGACGGTGAGCATGCAAGAACTTAGATTCCCCAGAATGCAAAGAATGCTTCTGATCCATCACAAAGAAAACCTGCTTGACAAAGGACCTTTTGGATCCCTAAATTCCTGGGATGATAGCATGTGTTGCCTGACCAATCCTTGCAAGACTAAAAACTTTGTAGGTATTAAGAAACTGGTCCCTTCCTCTCTGCAACAGTTTCCGGCTGTGGCAGGTGGAAATGTCTCAGATCTTCAGTAAGTGTGAGTTGTGGATTGAATATTCTAGATTAGCCTCACTCTCCTTGGTAATACTGGACTCATGTAGTTATTCGTCCCTTAGTAAGGTTTGTCTGATGTGTTGTAAGTGTAAAATGTATGTTAATTTTGAAGACTTTGTATAAAAAGTACAAATTATCTAGTTATTCTTAAATTGTATGTTAAATAATAACATGTTTGTTCCTAAGTAAATTATGTTCAAGCTGATTTCCTCTGTATGTACTTTTCCAAATTAAATTATTAGCTTACTTTAATTATATCTATTTTAAAACAAAATCAGTTTAACAATAGGGCAAATTTTAGATATTTGTTGAAGTTAGAGAAATAAGTTACAATATTAGCTTTTAAGATTTTATTTCTATTTTATGTGATGTGATATGAGTATATCCAATACCAGTGGAGCCTAGAAGAGGATGCTGGATCCCCTGGAACTGGAGTTACAGACAGTTGTGAGATGCTCTGTGGGTGCAGAGAACTGAACTTAAAACCTCTGCAAGAGCAACCAGTACTCTTAACTGCTGAGCCATCTCTCCAGTCCCAACCTTAGCTTTTAAAAAAACCTTAATCTATAAACACATAAACATTTCACACATTAACGGGCTGACACATACTGTTTCCCTGTATGTATAGACTGGATTCTCCTCAAACATACATCATTCCTTTTCTTTAAAAAAAATTCCTTATTTTAGTCATTATCGTATGCACGATGTGTGTACGGGGTGGGGATATCGTGGGGGGGGGTTGTAGAGTTGGTTCTCTCCTTCCACTTCTATGTGGGTTAAACCCAAGTTGTCAGTCCAGTTCGGCAAGTACTTTACCCTCTGAGCCATCTTCCATCCCCTTTATACTGAAAAATCCTTTCCTTCGGTCTTTTGTGACTCATAGCACATGACTGTCACCACTCTGCTGTGGCTTACTAGAACTCCTCATTCCTAACTTCAACCTAGTGTCTACTGTCCAGTGATTCCCCCCACTCACTACCTTTGCACTGAGATATGGCCCCTCTGAATGAAGACTTGAAGTATACAGGCATTGGCATATCTTATATTTCCATCAGATAGCTGTGCTCTAAGAATGAAAGTTAGCAGGTGCTGCCAAGCACATAGCTATTGCCTTTCAAGCTATTTTAAACAGGGCAGTTCCCATTTTCAAAATACCCCTCTCAACCTTCCCCGAGGAGGCTAGCTTTCTCTGAGTTCCCTGAGGCATATTGAGAGAGACTCTTATTTTGATCTTCCTAATCTCTCAGCTCCTCAAGGTCAGGGCCATGTTTCGTTCTACGATTTGCACAGTGGCTTGCCCACTATAGAGAAGTAGTTCTAGCTTCCTTCAGAGATGATACATAGCATTCCCCATCAATGCCAGCTCCCTTCTGCTGGCTACACCTGGTGCCTGTTTGATGGGGAATGGTCTTCTGTATATGTTTATCCTATTGGTTGATGAATAAAACACTGTGGTCACTAGGGCAGCACAGTAGACAGGACTAGGAGGATTCTGGGAAATGTAGGCAGAGTCAGTAGACATGCATAATGCTAGAGGAATAACACTATGGCGGGGGTATTACTGAGTAAACCACAGCCTCATGGCAATACATAGATTGATAGAAATGGGTTAATAATTAAGACAGAGCTAGCCAGTAAGAAGCACTAGCCAATGGCTAACAGCCTCATAGCTAATATAGCGTTCTAGTGTTCATTTGGGGCTGACGCATCAGTGGGACCAGGCTGGTGGGAAAGAATGCACGTAACTGCTGTTCATCAGTGTTTCTGTATTTCCATTAGTGTCCATGTTTGTAGACAGACTATGATTACTAATCAATGAAGACATTGCTAAAGAGTGAAGACTGAATGATGCTATTAAAGGAAATGCAGTACCAAAGACACTCTGCTTTGATGGAAACGTCAAGCAGTAAGTACATTTCTTTAAAGAAAAGGGAGCAGTGGAATTAGAATCATAAATAGAATGTACATTCAATAAGTGCCACAAGGAAAAACCTTGGTCTACAAAGGGAATTTGGACAGAAAGAATTTTAGGCATGAATACAGATTTTATTTATTTATTTATTTACTTAGATTAGATCTCATATATGGACAGTGCTAGAACCTGTTAGGATTCCTTGTATGTTCAGCTTCAAACTGAGTTCTTCATACTGGATATCAGTAGGACAAGCATGCGCACATGCACGTGTCTGTAATCTACCTCCAGCATTTATATGTATACATACAACTTGACTTAATCCATCCTTTGTGGTCACAAGCTTTCCAGCTCGTACAAACAAAATCTTTGTGGGAAATATGGAGATTTTAAAGTATAAGCCTAAAAAGGCTTATGAGATTACAATATTTAATTTTGAAATATTTCTTCCTCTGGGGTTTCTTGTACCAGTGGGCTATTATCAAAACAAGGATTAGCTAAAATCCAGCTTTGGTCAGTTATAGAAAAATCTGTGGGTCAAAGGAAGGAATTTGTTTGAAAAAAAAAAAAGACCTCACAAACGCACTTTGAAGGATTAAGCAAGTTTCCAAAAGTGTGACTCTGTGGGACTTCCTTCACTTCTCCCTATCCCAATATTCTTTCCTCAAAAATGCTTTGTGGGTTTTCTTTTCATTTCTGTAAAACAAAACATAGTAAAAAGATCAAAACACCATAGTATGATATTCTGGGAAAATCACAATATTTCATTTGCAATGTTCAGCAAAATCTGAATACATTTCATTACAAAAGAAGTCTAACAGCTGAGTAAGAGAGATACAGCTCTATAATCCTGGGACTCAGGAGACTAAGACAGGAACAGGTCCTCAAGTTCCAGGCCAGTCTGGGCTACACAGTAAGATCTTGTTTCAAAAAGTGAGGCTCAGGGCTGGAAAGTTGGCTCAGCAGTGGTTGAGTTCTTATTGCAGAGGACCCAATAGTTCTACCCTTGAGCGCTGAGTCTAGAAAATGATACAACCACAAAATATATGTAAATGGCATGCATACTGGGGCCAAAGAGATGGCTCAGTGGTTATGAGTGTTTGTTCTTCCAGAAGACTGGGGTTCTGTTCCCAGTTTTCAATCATTAATAACTCCAGTTCCAGGCGATTCCAACACCCTTATTGACATCTGCAGACACCAGATACATATCTGGTGCTTACACACTTGTAAGGAAAATGCTGATGCACATTAAAATTAGTAAGTGTTTAAAAAATAAACAAGGTTCAACTGGTAAAGGTGCCTGTCAAGCAAGCCTGGCAACATGAGCTCAATCTCCAGAACCCATGTAAAAGAGGAAGGAGTGAACCAACTGCACAAAGTGATGCTTTAACTGCCATGGCACAGGTGCCTCCCACACTTACATCACACACACACACACACACACACACACACACACACACACCCCTGCGTACACACACACACACACACACAGCTGCACACATGCACACAATATTATACAAATAAATCACCATCAAAGAGACAGATATTACACCAAAGAACAAAGAAAGGGAAGAAGAGAATGAAATAACACAGTGATGGCATAGATATGACGATGACCTGCCCTAACAGCTACAGAAGTCTGTGAAGTTTTAAGATCTCCTGTCACACTGCCAATTAAAGACAATTTATGTCTACAATAGTCTTAAAAAATCAAATGGCTCTGGAAAACTAGGCATCTGTCATTCCAACATTTGTATAAATTTGTTTATGACACCTGAGATGAGCTGTATTGGAAGAATGGGTGGATGAGCTGTGGCCTCAGGGCAGGGAACAATCGATTTTGAAAACCTGGAGTAGAGTAGTTCCAGAATGGGGACAGACATGCCAGGGGCTGTAGCCGAGATGGCACAGTGCTGTGACAGCAGGTGTCTAAGAACAAGAATGGGGGTGTGGAGCAAAAGCACACGCACCAAGTGGCCATTTCCTTGGCTTTCAGCCATGCTGACTTTACTAGATGCTGAGAAAATGAGCCGTAAGACAGGTGAGAGAGGTAATGAGGGCAAACTTCACCTGGCTGGAGTTTCCCAGGGACACCTTCTGTTGTCTCAAATGAGGGCAAACCTAGGCCCTCTCCTTGACCTCTCATTCCTTCAAGGACAGACCTTTCCCTGCCAACATACTTCCAATAGCCAAATCAATGCTAACATCTCCATTTTGTTCTGGTTTATATTTGCTTTTCCAGTCTGGTCTGGGAACTTGATAGCCATTTATAAAATTGATTTTTTTATAAAGAAAGAAGGGAAATAATACAAACAGGGAAATGGGCTCAAAATGGATTTGCGGGAGAAAATCAATTTTAGGATAGAAACTAAAATGAATGATAGATAAATTGATAGGTTGACCCACAGATAAATAGATGATATAATTGCATGCTTCAATAGACTGCAACTTCTTGTAAAATTGTTTTATTACTTGAGGTAATTAGCCTGCCCCAGAATAAACAACAGTCCTTTACCTAGAAGTGTTCCGTTTGATACAACTCTTCATGCTCTTTGTCACTATTTGTGTGATAATGAAAACATTTCTAAATACAGCATGTGGAGTCCTCTTCTAAGATGCTGTGTGAGCACACAGCTCATTGAATTATAGTTATTTCAGAATTCGTTCCATAATCAGCCTGATACAAACCTGCAACACTTGCTTTTCTCGCTGGTTTGAAATCAACAGCTTCTGCTAACCTACCACTATGGAATCCTTTTTCCTTTGAGAAAATTCTGATTTTTTAAATGCAAGGAGGAACCGGATTCTCTGGGTACGTAATCTAATGCCACCTTTACTTCTGTCCACATGTGTCATGCACAGTCACATATTCTTGGAATTTCCATTTCTACATATCAACGGCAAAATGAAGTCATAAGAGAAAAATGCAGATAACTGCATAGCAATGAGATGAGGTTTCCACTCTTCATTAGAAGCTCAGGGATGCAGAGGCCAGTAACTCTAAGCATTGGCTATGAGGGGAACCCTTACTTGTAGCATTTACAGATTTCTGTGATGTAGCTATCCCAGTCATGATAGAGTGTGTACTACCAATGTAATGCCATTGAACATAGAGGTGAGTACCTCTAAGAGGCTATCACAGCACATTGTTTATCTATCTTCATCATATCTGATTCAGAAGGATCCACAAAACATAGATATATAACATTTAATGTGGCAACAATGATTAAGTGGCAACTTTGGAGTATGTATTACTTCTGATTTTGATGATAGGTATAATTGTTGTTATCATTATTAATGTGTGTGTATGTATGTTTGGGTGTGCTTGTGTTCACATGCTTGCAGGTGTGTGCGCGTGAGTCTATATGTATGTAAGGAGGCCAGTGGACAATGTCTGGTGCTGTTCCTCAGGGCTTTCCCACCTGCTTTTTGTTTTGTTATGTTTTGTTTTGTTTTGTTTTGTTTGAGACAGTCTCTCTCTGGTTTGGGACACACCAAACAGGCTTAGACTGCTTGGCTAGCAAACCCTAGTGATCAACATGATTCCATACCTCCCTAGGGCTGGGCTACAATTTTTTGTTTTAAATGTAAGTCCTAAGTATTGAACTTAGTTAGGTCTTTGTACTTACAAGGTGTACTGGTTAGTTTTTGTCAACTTCACACAACAAAGAGTCACCTGGGAAAGAGAGAATCTTAGTTGAGGGGTTGCTTGTGACCATGTCTGAGGAACTTTCTTAACTAATTGTTGATGTGATAGGGCCCAGTCCACTGTGGCAGTACCATACCTGACCAAGGGTCCTGAGCTATATAAAAAAGCTAGGTGAGCAGATGCCAGACAGCAAGCCTAACAGTAAGTGGTGTTCCTCCATGGTTTCTGCTCCAGGTTCCTGCCTTAGCATCTCTCAATAAAGAACTGTAACCTGCAAACTGAAAATAGACTCTTTCCTTCCCAAGTTGCTTTGGGTTATGGTGTTTATCATAGCAACAGAAAGAAAACTAGAGCGCAGGACTTTACTACTGGTCTTTCTCCCTACTCATCATCCTCACCACCACCACCACCATCATCATCACCATCATCATTGCAAACCTGGTGATTTAATCCCAGGCCCACACAAACATTCTACCCAAGAGATTTCACTTCCCTTCCATGGTTTCTGTCTAAGATATGGTCTTTCTGTTTAGCACAAGGTGGCTTCACACTTTCTGTCTTCTTGCCTCTTGGGTGCTGGGATTACGGGAATGTGTTATTATTTCGTTAATTGTTTAATTTTAATTTTACTTAGCAACTGGTTCACAAATGTTCTTCATGGGCCAGTGCCACAATAAACCAGTGGTCTATTCACATCAATCTGATTCGAACAGGGGACTCTCTTACCATCACACTAAGTAGGGATCAGTATTTGAAAAGACTTCCCAAAATGATGGCTATCTAGATTCTGTCACTATTGAATCCAGGACACAACCAAATTTTCTTTTAAACCCTGTACTCATCTCTGAACCATCTGGGTTTTCTTGGGAAATTCCCACCCTAGTATTGACCTTATTCAAAGCTACCAGACTCTCAAATGCTGGCAGGCTCATTGCCAAAGGTAGCACAGCTTCAGATGTAGTTAACATACATGCAGAAGTCGAGAAGGAGATGACCCTGTGATTCCAAATCACTGCTTCGCATATGCAAAAAGCAATGAGCCTGTATTTTGCTTGATTTAACCATGTTTAGATTTAAATGAGAGTAATTTTCTAAAGCAATAACATAAATCCCAGAGAAGAAAACCTGTCACTTGCAGCAGACAGAGCCAGCATAAAGCATTCCAATGCCCACCCCTTCCTCTTTCTCTGGATGGCTAGTCTTCTGACAACCCCAAATATTATTTTAGGAGCTTGAGACACAGAGAGGGCATAGACAATCCCAGGAGGAAAGGTTACAATCACAGTGTGGTGAAGAGAAAATACTCTCACGATGATAATATGCTGTGACATATTGTATTAAAGTGTGGCTTTTCCATGAGAAATTCCCCATCATCGGGTTCTCGTGTAAGACAGAACTAAAGTCGCCTCTAATCTTCAAATCCAGTGCCTAAATGCTAGTGTGACCTGCTGTGAAAAATGGCTCTCACACAAATCCTGCACACTAACATATTTCTGTACAAAGCTGAATACATCTGTCAGGATAATTCCCAGCAAAGAGAATTACAAAAACCAAAACAGAAGCAAACAGAATTCTTTTTCCCCTCTGAAAGCTCGGCCCATCTTTAACTTGTGTGCCAAGTTCTGCCTCACACAGACTGTCCATGTTAGGGTTAAAGATCTCCTGCTGAGGCTAGATGCTTAAAGAGAAAATGAAAACTGTCTGACACCCTCGGATGTTTGGAAAGCTAACTTGGAATGGTTTGTTTACAATGTACAGCCAGGGACTTTTCACCATGGGAGGCTCAGCTGAGCTTCATCTGAGGACTCCTGATCAGAGGTGGCGGGACTGTGTACCTGGAGGGGAGACCTCCTCCTCAAACCCTTCCCACTCAGCTTCCAGCCTCCACATCATCTGGGGGCACTGTGTGTTCTCCACTTGTGCTGTTTATGAGAAGATTTATGTGGCTGTTTTCTGATTTTAGATCATCTTCCTGATAAGACCCCATGGCTCCAACGTCTGTGTGACTGCACCATTATGATTTGTGCTTGTCGAGTGTTATAAGTTAAACGCTACTCCAGATCTTAGATCTTATGGTGAATAATAAAGGTAGCTGAGTAAAGTCAAGGTAAAATAAAGGCAGCCAAGTTCAAGTAAACCAATACAACTAGAGTTATAAAAGGAGTGAACTTGGTCACAGAGACAGACGGACATGCAGGGAAGACAGCAGGATGAGACAAAGAGAGGATATGATCAGCAACAAACCAATGCAGAAGGGCAAAACCTTAGCTGTTGCTCAGAGCCCTCAGGAGAACCTATGGGTAGACTCTGTGTGTGGCAACATTCAATGGTGCTTTGTTTCCCAGCCATAGTAGACTAATGCACCAACAGGGACCAGAGGGCCAGGAAACTAGGCAGTATAAGTTCTTCCTTTCTCTTGAACATCCATCCATTCCTTTCCGACTGGACTCTCAATTGCTCATTTCCATCATAATTTGTCTCAGTTTATGTTGCTTCTTGGACATGACTCAATTCTCTCAGAGGACACTGAACCTACGTGTAAGGTAGTGGGGCACATGTTCAATCTTAACATCCATAAGTAATGAAGCAAATATTTGGGTATTTGGGTAACTGAGTTTTAAATTGAAATACTTTGCTGTTAATCTCTATCTCTACTTTGGAGGACAAATCATAGCTTGATATGGTGGCACATGAATGTGACCCCTGTATTTAGGAGGTAGGTAGGAGCAGGAGGATCAGGAGTTCATGATCATCCTTGGCTACATATTGAGCTCAAGGCTACCTGAGATACCTGAGACCCTACCTTAAATAAAACAAAAACAAAACAACAACTAAAGAGAAAAAAGGTGATGTATAATAAATAATAAAATTGATGTCCAAAAGTTAGAAATAGTTCATTTAGTAAGAGATGACCTTTATATACTAAGATGCCATGTAGGAGTCAAGGACTAATTATGCTAAATTCAATTAAAGAGATGGGGAGACATATTTCTCCCTGATTTGAAGACTTATTGGTGATTTTAAAGCTTAAGTAGTATTTCCTAAATTTTCTGCAAAGAACACAAATAACCATCACAATTAGGAAAACCCGATAAACATGGATCTCACAACACATAAAATATTTTTTGTTCATTGGCAATGGGCACTCTTTATTTCAAATATTTACTAAAACACCATTGTTCTTTCTGGGAACAAGAGCTGAGATTATCTTCTGCAGAAACTCGAGAACTGTGTACAGACCTACTGCAACAGGGGCAATGGAAGATGGTGAGTCCCGAAGATACTTAGCACCAATGGCATCTTGTCCAGGAAGGCCTCTGAGTCAGCCTCAGCTGCTGTGAGGGCATGTCCTGTGGAGGCCACAGAACAGCTAGGGGCTGGTTTTTGAAAGGTTTAGGTACAGCACAGGGATTCTGTTTGTAGACTTAGCTACCTCCCCTGGCTGAGGTACCATAAGGCCAATGTCACTCAAGTTCCTTAGTGGCCAAAGTTCTGCAGCAAAGAGTATGAAAGTGAGGAGCGGGAGCCGTGAGAAGTCATTCCTATGCATGGGAGACCAGTAGATCTCCCTGAGCCAGTCTCTCCCACTGGAATTTAGGGGCCTTTACTTTGCCAGGGGCAAGACTTACTGGTTCTCTTGGACTCTGTGCAGGCCTTGTTTTCATGAAGTAATTTTCTTCTGGTTTCCTCTTCTTCCTGCTCTTGCCCCTCTTTGTTCCCCTTGTACCTCTATCCTCCTCCTCTCCCTCCTCCTCCTTTTCCTTCACAAGGTCTTGCTGTATCTCAGACAGGCTTTGAACTTGTAATTCTGGTTGAATCTCTGAAGGACTGGGGTGACAGGCATACCACACTATACCCAGCTTTTCTATAAAGTAGTTTCTTGAGGAAATAGACTAAGTAATCTGGCTTAGTTTTATTTCATGTAATTTTATTTTCATGCAAGGTACATACGTAAATGCGGATAAGCCGTAAATGTACAGCATAAAGAATTTTTATAAAATGTAAGCAGCACTCAAATGACAAACTTGAAAAGTATCAGCACCTCGAGACCTCCTTCATGCTCCCCCATCTACACATCCTCTGAAGATAGTTTTGCTTTCGTGTGTTGTTTAATATTAAATCCAACCATACTATATATAGCCTTCATTCAGCATTGTTTTAGAAAGTCCATCCATAGTTTTCATATGAACATTACTTGTTAATTTTCAATTTTAATTTCTGGATAGCAGGGCTTGGTTATTATGGCTTGTAAGACAGCCCATTATTTCCAAATGAAGCTGCATGGGACATATCTAAGCTTGTTCCTTTGTGACATCATTTTGTCTTAGGTATTATCCAACTGGGTCTTTATAATTCCCAATAAGCTTGAGTACCTCTGCATATGTATAGCAGACATGCATGTGGTGTGTGTGTGTGTGTGTGTGTGTGTGTGTGTGTGTGTGTGTGTGTTGCCTGCACAAGACATTGGCCATTTTCCTATGGAGTTATATGTCTTTTTAGTGATTTACATATGGTATAGCTTAAAATAATCAGTTGGATTTTTTTCTCTTCCTCCCCTCCCTATTCCCTTCTCTCTACTGAAAAAGATCAAGGAAAAGGTCGATTTTAGTGTGATAAGATTTAAAATTTGTGGGTAAAGGGGTGTTAAGTGGTGCTATCCATTTTAGAAATGATGAGAATACATCTGTTAGGTCCAGTATAGTAGCCACTAGCCTCATGTGGTGATTGAGAACATGAAATCATGGCTATTTTTATGTATTTATTAACATTTTATTTTATATGTATCTGTGTTTTGCCTGCAAGTTATGTCTATGTACCACATGCATGCAGTGCCTACAGTGGTCAGAAGAGGGCATCAGATCCCCTGGGTCTGGAGTGTCAAAGGGTCATGATGGTCTATGTGGATGCTGGGAATTGAACCCTGGGTTCTCTGGAAAAGCATTCAGCAGTCTTAACCACTGAGCCGTCTTTCTAGTCCCTTTAGTCAATTTTAATTAAAGTAGCTATCCGGGGTCAGTTGCCGAAAACTTAGGCAGTATAGGTTATATAGAGAGTCAGCCGGATATGAAGTAGCTGGCAGGGAGGGCAGCTGAGATATGGGAAGGGTGTCTTCACACATGTCCTGGGATCGTTCAGAGACTGGCCACAGAGTTTTGGGTGACTAAAGTTGCTTTCTCCTGGGATCGTTCAGAGACTGGCCACAGAGTTTTGGGTGACTAAAGTTCCTTTCTCCTCCCTCTTCCTGTGCCTGATGGCATTACGATTGCTGGTGTTGCTTTTCCGTATGATCACATCTCCCTTGCTCTACGCTTCAGCATTTCTAGTTCTCCGTCCTCAGTGAAATACATCTTTTCCAAATCCCTTTGCAGAGGCTAAATTGAATTGTTGGCTCAGAACATTACAAAGTCCCCTTCCCTCGAGAGGAACCACATTTTACCATGAAGACCCTGACAGATTTTCCAGCTTTACATCATGTCACTTGAAGTCACTGCGAGGCTCGCAATGCTGCTGACCTTCTGGGAAGGCTCCCAGACACACAGAGACAGGCCCTGCGAAGTCACATCTGAGTCACACCACCTCCTTACTACAGATGAGGTACTGGAGTACTACCAGGTGTGTCAGAAACAATTTGAGGTATTGTGAAATTCAGACTGTTTGCTGGCTGTGGCATTTGTGTAACTCATGAGTTCGGAAGTGATGACAATGTCATTGCTCTGAGGATCCACACCTCGAGAACCATGGCTGTGGGTAGGAAGTTAGGGATAGTTGCCCTGAGACTGGACAATCAGCTCTACTCTGGAATTTTACGTGTGGAACAAAAAGGCACCAAGACAAGACTCCTGGAGATGGCTACTAGACAAGATTACTGGAAACACCCATTGCATAGGCCTTGAGCTAGTCTGGTTCTTGTTCATTCAGATAGATGTCACTTCTTTGTTCTGCATAAACTACCCATAGAAAGCTTCTATTGTCTGTCTCTGCAGGAACTTTAAATAAGACACGAGAATACTAGTGTTTCATTAAAACTCTCAACCCATTGTACTTTTAAAAACTAGAGCAATTATAGAAAAGAGAACTGTGACAAAAGAAGCAGGTTGGAGGAACAAAAGGAGAAAGTATTAATCCAGGCCAGGATGACCTGGAAGAAGGTGGGATTTTTAACATGGGTGATGTTACGACTTCCCATAGAAGCACCACCCAGAGCTTCTCTAGGGAGCTGGAGAAAGGGTGAAGTTCTTCCTCCTGCCTTCAGACTCAGAAGTGCCTCTCCATGCTGGGAAGCTTGGGAAAGGCTCCTAGTGAGACTGAGGACAGCAGGGGCTTGTGGAAGAAAAAGGTAATATCTAAGAATAAGTCAAGAAGGGCTGGAGAGATGGCTCAGAGGTTAAGAGCACTGACTGCTCTTCCAGAGGTCCTGAGTTCAATTCCCAGCAACCACATGGTGGCTTACAACCATCCATAATGCCCTCTTCTGGTGTGCAGACATACATGAAGCAAGATGTATTCATAATAAATAAATCTTAGAAAAATAAGCCAAGAAACAGCCCTATTATACTCTAAAGTTCCCACTCTCTTTTTTCCCTTCTAAGTTCCCTTTGCCTACTTATGGTTTAGAGTATGATAGGGTTTACATATAATTCCTAATCATGTGTTGTCATGAATAAAAATGGACTTAAATGAGTTTTTATTAATTTTTCAAAATTAGGTGCAGCATGGAAAATTACAGGTGACTGTAAGAACTAACATCTTTATAGTTCTCAGTTTCAGGAGTGTTTTTCTAGAAACCCTCTCTTCTTTTTATAGAAAATAATTCATTTTATATGACATATTTTGATGATAGGCTCCCTTCCCTCATCTTCTCCCATATCTTCCCTGCCTACCCACCCTTCCAACTTCATGAATTCTCTCTTTAGAAAACAGGCAAATAAAAAAAACAAAACAAAAATAACAAAGAAAAAGCATGAGAAATACATATTCAGGCAGACAGGCAAACACACACAGACAACTCATAAAAACAACACAAAAACGGAAATCATAATACGTAAGCAAAGAACTAGTAAGGTAAAAATGCCCAAACAAAGCATTATGAGATGAGAAGTCTACAAAAATGCCATTAAATTGGTTTTGTGTTGGGCATCTACTGCTGGGCAGGGAGTCTGCCCTTAAGTGTGGTTTGTGTGCCCAGTGAGACTTGAAGAAAAGCATTTTTTTCCCTTGAAAGCTGTTGTCAATTAGAGTTTATTGGTTAGAGATGGGAGCTCATGTCCACTTCTCTCTGTGTGGGAACCTGACTTGGTTTGGACCTGTGCAGAGCCTATACATGCTGCCACATATCTCTGAGAGTTCATAAGTTCTTCAGTCCTCTTTTGTCTGGAAAGACAGTTTCTTTCATTGGTGTCATCCATCCCCTCTGGCTCTTAAAATTGTCTGCTTCCTCTTTCACATAGTTTCCTCAGCCCCGAGGGGAGGGGTTTTGAGAGGACATCCCATTTAGGACTGAGTGCTCCAAGGTCTCACTCTCTGCACACTGTTCAATTGTGGGCTTTTGTATTAGTTCCTATCAACTGTAGGATGATGCTTCCCTGGTAATGACCGGATGAGACGCTGATCTATGGGTACAGCAGAGTGTCATGTGGAGTCATCTTATTGCCATGTTCCTTTAGCAGAAAAACCATTTTCCTTTGGTCTATGGCCGATCTAGTTTCCGATTCATGGCCACCCGAGACATGTCGGGCATGACTTCCATCTCACAGAGTGGGCCTTGAGTCCAATCAGACAGCGGTTGGTTACTCTGACGATGCTTGTGCCACCATCTTATCAGTATATCCCGCAAGTGGGTCATCATTGTGGATGGAAGGTTTTGTAGCTGGGTTGGTGCTTACCTTTTTCCTCTGGTAACATGCCGAGTACCTTTGAGAACTATGATCCTTAATCAGTAGGTGTGAAGGCTCTCGTTAGACACCAGCTTGATTTCCCTGTGTTCACTGAGATATTCAAGTGTTGACTTCAGCAATAGGCCTTTATCGTTAGTTTGTGGAGAGCAACTAATAGTCTTTGGCAATGCTCTATTGAGGATCTCACACTCACATATGAGTAAGCCTTACTTTCTGCTGCTCTTTCCAAAGCCCAGGCCCATGCTTTCAGGTGTGTCCTACTTTCTTCTGAGAGCCTGGCCTCTTAACCACCACGCTTAAGTGGATTTTAAAACATCTTTATTAAAAACCCCAACTCTGCTTCCCCCAAAAGTGTTCCTACATGCCCCATCTAATATGCAAAAAATATCAAATATTATTACTAATTCTATTTTATAGGAAAGGAAACTCAGAGAGAAGAAATAAAACACATAAGCAAAGTTGCAGGCCTGAAAACAGTAAAATGGCCCAGTCTCAAACCCAGGTTCAACATAAAGCCTCAACTGCTGTGAAATACCATGCATGATAACACATGTAAAGGGATAAACGTTCATTTTTCTCTGTTGGTGTCTCATTTCCTCCCTGAAGTAAAACCTTGTAACCAGAGACTGGAGATGTTATTTTGAAACATCAGCAACATGCCCATGATGCCTTTGTTTCCTACCCTCTCCATAGAGACAAGTCAATTCTCAATGGCTCCAAGTGTTCCTAATTAATAGTCGATGATTGGTGGGTGATGTGGGGCCTTTTGTAAGACAATTCCAGGAGAGCATCAGTTGTTTAAAAATAATAGGGAGAAAGTAAAGAAACCTTCTTTTGGCTTGGAATATAAATTAAGCTAGAAAGAATGAAGGCTTTTCATGGCTTCTGAGACTGAGTCTCACAGAGAGAATTAAATACAGACATTACAATGAGTGTGTGAAAATGTGTGGTGTGTGTGTGTGTGTGTGTGTGTGTGTGTGTGTGTGTGTGTGTGTGATTCCTCTATGCCATCATGGAACATGGAAGAGTTTAGGCTTCCACTGATTTCAGGTTCACAGACAGCATTTCTGATGCTAAAGAGCCATCTTGTTTCCCTTGGTTACCAATCCAACAGTGTGCAGGGATCAGTTTAAATCTATCACCACTTACAGAAAACCATTTTCAAATAGCAAGCCTTCTATCTATTATATATATTTAGAGTTGTTTGATGAAAGCTCACATCTACACACACACATACACACACACATACACACATACACACACCCCTCTGTTTTATCTATTATACAGACTGTGCTTTCTATCTGGAGATCAGCTGTGCTACATGACACACCCTGAAATACTGTTATAGAGAATGGATTCTTTTGCTTTGGGTAAGAGTCTATTCCTTTTCTTTGTTGCTAAGAACCAAGAGAGCTTGCTGAAAGGTAATTTCTTCTAGAAAATTATTTCCCTGAGTGTGCCTTAACAGTATGCTTTCATCCACAAGGATAAACCTTGCCTGATAGAAAGGTTCCAAGTTAAATTTATTGACTCAGTAAATTTCAAGCTCACTGCTTATGTTTCCACCTAAAAGCTTTCCGCAGTTATAAGATTCGAGGAGCCTTTAGAATCATCCCAGGTCCGGTTTCTTTCTGAATATTTTCCCACAGCAAACTATGCAATACATTAAGCCTACCCATTAGCTAGAGCATCACTGCTTGTCTCCTTGGTCTGATGGCCAAAGGAACATTTGTGCTGTCTGGGTTCCATTTAAGATAATATTTGAGATGGACTGAGTAGATCAGAAGAGCAACAGAGTTATGCTGCTTCCACGGAGGAAAATGGGTTTGATCTGGACAGAGTAGGCTTGTCAAAAGAAAATGAGAATTCAGCAGTAAGCCTCCTCTTTCACAAAGCTATCTTTTCTCTGGGATTGTCATCCAAGAATATGCTTCACTTGAACCTTAGTGTTTCAAGATGAAAAGGGGAGGTGAGTGATGATGTTCAAC
Organism: Mesocricetus auratus; assembly: GCF_017639785.1. Taxonomy (NCBI): domain Eukaryota; kingdom Metazoa; phylum Chordata; class Mammalia; order Rodentia; family Cricetidae; genus Mesocricetus; species Mesocricetus auratus. Next base: position 44,774,897 of record NW_024429186.1, on the reverse strand, counting down.
CAGCAATTAGGAGAAGAGTTGCTGGAGATTTTAATTGTCAATCTTCATTTCCTAAGAAGTGAAATCTTAATTTTGCTGGTGGAAGTGGGCATGTGAGCTCATCATAGCAGTACCACTGAAAGCTGAATAAATAAATGCATTTTTTTCTTGTAAAAAGACACCTGGAGATTTGCTCCTCTTGTTAATTTTTCAAGTTTTGTATTCATTGAAGGGGATAACGACACAGAAAACTTTTATGTATTAAAGCCAAAACAGCTAGAAGGGTCAGAATTCCACTACCCACCCTTTGCTTACACATTTAGGTGTCTGAAGATCGGGGCAATCCTTGCAGGATACTGTTTACTTTAAGGTTTAAAAAAAATTACAGTTTTAAAAGGAAACGTGTGGGGAGCGAGGGTGGAGGCAGTGTTGCGGATTTTAAATTTTATGAATGCATAATTAACTAAAACTTTTAGACCTGCATGCCGTCTTCGGAGGAGCTGTGAGCCACCAGGGCGGGAAGTCTCTTCAGAGATGAACAAAAGCATGGCTTTGCGATAGCATTATCTCCACAGCAGCAGGCTCGCGGACGCAGGCTTGTGGTGACTGTCTCTGTTTTCTACTACACTGCATTTTCATTAGTGACAGCCGCCAGTTTTTCTGTCAGGTCAGCCGACTAAGCTGTTCCTGTCTTTCTGTTTGGCTACTCGGTCTTGGTTAAAAAGGGGGAGATGGAAAGAGAGGAGAAAGGTGAATTGAGCCCAGTGGTGTGCAAGGGGATTCCTCCCTTTCACGACTGGCGTTGTTTGATCCTTGGGGACAGGGGGAAAAACAGGCTCGGTATTCAACCCAGACAGAACCCCTGGAGTCCTATGAATTAGTGGCTTTGAGGAGAAGCAGAGAAAGGCTTTTATGGACCCTTCCCAGCTGGGGGCAGGAGAGCCCAGTGGATCAGAAGTGCCCAGTAGGTGTGAGCGAGTTCTGGACGTCCCTTGGTCCCGCCGCCTACCCTCTCGTTGGCAGGAACAGAGGTCAAGTCAAAGGGCACGGCCGCTGGGTGCCCCTCCCTCTCGGCCAAGCGGTTTGCAGCTTGGTTTCTGAACGACCACCGCAGGCACTGCTCGACTGGAGGGCGGGGAGGGGGCGGGTCCGAAGGGGCGGGGAGGGGGCGGGCACAGAGGGGAAGAGCGGCACCTCGGGAAATGTAGTTCTTGCGGGGCGAGGACGGAGAGGCTATTTTGGCTCTGTGTGCAATGATTTACACTACAACTCCCAGAATCCAAAGGGCCTGGTCAGGGCGTCCCATGCGCAGTGGACGCCACATCGTATCCTATCAGGCGAGGCGAGGGTGATGTCACCTGCGAGTTGGTAACCTACGAGCGGCTGTGAAGGGAACTGTTTAACCGGATCCCATTGTACCGGGAACGCAGAGCGGCCTTTTCAGCATGCAGCAGCTGCTCAGGTGAGGGGACGCCTCGGCTCGCCCGCCGTACTCATTCATTAGCGGCACCGCACCGTGGCGCGGGGTGGGCGTGCTGGTTCCTCGCGCTGTTGGCGGCGCTCCTTCCTGCTGCTTCCCGGAGCTCCCGGGCCAGTAGGTAAATATTAAACTCGTCCTTCAGGTTGGGTCTGGGTGGGAACGGGACCGAGACTGCTACGGGCTGCCAAACTAGGCTCTGGAAAATGGCTGCAGCGCGGCACGGAGCGAGGCGAACCTGAAGGAAGGCGTCCCTGAGGATGGGGTCCCTCCCTTCTTTCTTTCCTAGACTATCTGTGGTAGTAGAACCGGCCGGGTACAGCTCGCCCGCCTCCCGGCCGAGGGTTCCCCGGGGCCAGGGCTGCGGGAGCTGCGGCAGCGGGCGGCGCTCCTGGGCCGCTGGCTCTGTAGTATTGTGGGCTCCGTGGTGGCCGAGAGTCCCTCGCCGTCCCTGGCACCTTCTGGTCAAGCCGTACTTGAAACGGGGGGGAGTGACTGTAATCCACAGTGGCCCTGCTTACTATGTGTTGAGAGAGAGGGAAACCCGGCGTTGCGGAGGCCGCGAGCTGGCGGCTGGCGGCAGCGCGGGGAGATGCGCCTCCCGGGGACCTGACCCGGCTCCCCGCGCCCTGCTTCGGAGGGGCACATCTCAGTCTTGGCTCTGCCGAATCGAGCCTGTAAAGGGCACCTACCTGGGCGGGGGCTAAACGCCTTCCCTATAACCCTGGGGGTGACCGGGTGGAGGATAACCTAAGGATAAGGCTCGCTGTGGGGGCAGGAGGGCTGGATAATCGGGTTTATCCAACTGGTGCCCCAAACCAGCTGTTTGTGATTGGCTTGTCTCCTGACTGGAGAGGAGACCGAGGCGAGGCCCGGCGCGACAACTCTGAAGTCCTTCTGGATTTGCTCTCCCCTTTCTCCGTCAGTTTCATTCGTTTGTTTACTCACACGTTCATCAGACCCTTCTGAGGTCTTTTGCACGTTCCTTACAGCCAAGGTTTGGGGCGTTCTGTCCCTCCGCATAACATGTTTTACTGTGCTCAGGGATTGAATTTTGCTCTCTAGTCCCTCTCTCCCATCATCAGCCTTCATAGAGCTTCCATAGCAAATGCTGCCCGTGACCGTTTTGCCCTCATTGAATTGGTAGTTTCTTGAGATTCGAGCCGGACCTAGTGAATTGAAGCAGTTTGCCTGCAAGACGAATCCGGTTGCCATGGCGACTTCTGCCTTCGGAATCTTAACAGCTCGCACTGCTGTTTCAATTCGTTGTGGCTCTGCGGGCAGCTGGGAGGGCGTGGCCGGGGGTGTGGTCAAATGTTTGCCTTAAGTCCAGCTGCTCCCTCTTCCTCACCCTTCTGGCAGCTCTGGGACTCCCCCTGTTCTCTCCTACCTAGCTTGGACACCCTCTTTGGACCCCTTTCCCTCCCTCGTGCTGATACATCTTCTCAAAAGGAATTGTCTGGGGCTTTGTTCTGAGGCAAACTAAATTTGGAAGATGTCTTTCCTGCATCAAGTGAACAACTGTATCTTTCCGTCATTGCCACAGTTAATAGTGTTGGAAGCAGTTTTCTTAACAAGGTCACTCTGCCCAGACCTACACTGCTCCCTGGTCAGAAAATAGCCTGAGGTGTCATTACCTGAAAATGACAGAGCAATTAATAACTGAAATTGAAGCGTGGGAGCACAGTTGTCACAATATTTTTCATAAAGTCCAAAGTCCAGCTGCTGATGGTCCTTACTTTGGATGCTGAAACTCAGAGCTCTAGATCCTGTAGTACCACCTCTCTCTAGTCGTGGACTAAACCATTACCTCTGGGGCACCTGTCATCTCACTGATAGTGTGGACAGGCTAGTTCAAAGAATACCTAATGCTGATTCTAGGTTTAAAGTCTTGCAACTCTGAAAATGACCCCTCCTCCCAATAGCACAAGGTTTAAACTGAGCTCTGACATTGTAGCATTCAGTTTGTGTTGCTGACCCCAAAACCAAGATCCTTGGGGTGCTGTTGAAAAATGGACAAGGTAGCTGTAAGTACTATTTTCAAATTTGCAGTACACTTGATAGTACTATTATCTTAAGCATCTGGGCTTTTATGTTCTAGTCACAATTAGTTGTTTACATTTTGTGGTTTGCAGAGCCTTGATGAATGTAGTTATTTGTAACTTAATTGAACAAAAGGCAACTAAATTATATTAAGATGTTTGTTTACCATTGTCTGCTTGCATTTTATCCTGTGTGTGTTCTCTCTCAAGAATGGGGAGTGGTGAATATAGGAGTTTCTATGAGAGTGTATTCATGTACAGGTTAATGCTTGGGTTGCTGTGCCAAGTGGTTAACACTCATATTTTGTCTTAAGTAGGTGGTTACATCCCTGTAAGGCAGCAATACCAGAAGTTTTCACTCTTTTATTATTATATTTTTTTTGTTCTAGGATTTATCATAATGGGGAAAATGTCCTTCTTTTATTATCTTATTTGTCTTTGCTCTGTGTGCTAAACTCCTTGAATGCAGGCTCTTTGTCTTCTCAGTCTTTCCAGAATTTGGAACAGGTTTCTTTAATAAGCATTTGTTAGTTGAATATTAAGGAGGATTGGAAATCCAAGAACTGTATACTGTCTCCTGATAGTTATGTAATTTGTTGTAATACTTTCCCTGTGTTTTTTTTTTGTCAACACATCTTACTACAATTCTTTCCATGAGTGTAAAGATGATTTATTTTGTTATTTTATAATTTCTTTTAGAATGCATTCACCTACATAGGTTATTGCTATAGTTTCTTAGTATACTAAACTAGATACTTTTATTAGCTGTACTCTCCTTGGCCCAGATAATGTTCCCAGAAGGTGTATGGCAGAAAACCGCGGAGAAAGACAAGGCAAAGATAGCTAGAAGCTTTTGTCAGTCCACCAGTGGCTGCTGGAGTTGCTGGGAGACCGCAGCCTTGTCATCTGGGGCAGAGTTGTTCTATAAACAGGATCTGTTCCAGGCCATTCCTAGGAAAGGACATTTGTTTAGTATTGGTTAAGGTGTTATGCAGTGGTCAAATCTGGTGGGTCTGGATTCTGAACCATCTTGAGAAGGGTGATAGAGAAGCATGATGGGTCGGTCAGTCACATCCTTGGGTGAAATTTGAAACCTGCCTTTCTTTCTCTTCTTGGCAGGTAGTTCTGAGTGTTGAGAATGTGCTTGTGGATAGTTTTATTTGAGCTACTTTGTTTAAAGAGCCTGTCTTTAGTGTTGGTAACATGGTTCTCCCGACAAATAGGTGCTTAAGAACAACACAGTTAAGACTGAAATAGTTTCATTTTGTAAATATTTAGAGTATGGCTTTGGCTTGAGAATCTCGGATTCTTCTGTGAAAACACTTCAAAGTTACAGCTGGATAAGAGGGAACAAGGCTTTCCCACAAAGCTAGGTACCACTGAGCTTCAGGTGTTTGGTTCAGAAATGATCCACAGAATTTGTCACTGGGATGGGAGTCTTTCCTAGCTCCTGTAGTCTTGTGTTTCCAAATCTTAGGTCTGTATTCCATTAGTTCAGGAAAAAACAAAACTTTGCCAATTTGGGTTGCCAAACTTGTTTTCTCTACAGGGCACTTAGTCAAAATGAAAGTGTCCTCCCCACCCCTTGGGATAAGAGTTATGAATTGCTGTCACTTGTTCTGGTGTTAATTTGGTGATGGAGGAAAGCTTTCCAGTTAGTATCTTAGTCAAATACTTCCAACATCCTTTTTTTTTTTTTTTTTTTTGAGCTCATAGGTACCATTTCAGTGGTCTTTTGTTTCTGTTTGTGGCTTGTAAGTCTGGATGGCAGAACAGCTAGGGCAGGTTGAGGTGAGGTGGGGAATATCGATTTTCAAGTTACTTAGTGAATGCACTGTCTTTTATGTATATTTCGGTAGAGACCATGTCCTCAGCTCATTAACATCCCCACTGAAAGGAGGACAGATAAAGATGAGATGCCAGCTGATCTCAATGACCTATATTCCTGCTCAGCAGACAGCAGAGAAAGATGTCCACCTTTTAGTTTCTGGTATCCTCCTCTGCTGTCCCAGGAGCAGGGAACAGAACATCTCCAAGGGAGTTTACTTTCATAGTGTAAGAATGGATTGTTGAATCTCAAGAGCATAGCATAGCATAGCATAGCATAGCATAGCATAGCATAGCAACAAGGGTTCTGTCCCCACCTGTGTCCCCAGTTTTTGAGACAGGGTCTCATGTATGCCCGGCTGACCTTAAATGCATACAGTGGAGGACAGGTTTG